>NC_133757.1:31665526-31980657 GCF_036562045.2 Rhinolophus sinicus
AACTTGCAGAAAGTGAAGCAATCATTACATCATCTTAGATCAAAGCACCCACTCATTATGTGTAAGGCACTGGGTTTTGTGTTGTAACTAAAATGAAATGGACATGGACTCTGTCTTCCAAGTAAATGCAGAAGTGTGAGGGTTCAAATAAGTAAAGAATGAGGGAGAAAACTGAAAATTTCTTAAAGAGGTAAATACACTAACAGCTCAGAGGAAAAGTTCATTCAGAAAAATTCATGGAGGAGGCCATGGTGAGTTCAATCTTAAGAGTTAGGTAGGATATAGAAGTGAATCATCAAAATACACCAATTTGCAAATATACTAACTATGGGTAACTATATAAATGACTGGAGGCATGTGAATATTTGAAAGTAAAGATCTTTATTTGATAATAACTGGTAACTTCCGTTTTGGATTTATTCCACTGAGTTAGGCAACTGACCTCAAAGTGATCCTCTTCCGGGATGCTGTAATGCTGAGATGGAGAATGAAATGGGTCACCGAAACGTAGGTGTAAAAGAGTTTACTGATTCATCATCCATCAAACTCTCATCCCAGACTAGTAACGTGAAATTGTTTATTATCTCTAGAACAGCAGGCTGTTTCTTTCCTCTGTGCTTTTGTTCAGTCTGTTCCCTTTGCCAAGAATGCCCTTTCCCTATTTCTTAACCTGGATAACTCAACTCAGTGGCTCCCTTCACCAAGACATGTGACGATACAGAGAGGATCATGCCCCCCTCATTTGTGCTCCTCTAACACGCGCGATGAACCTCTGCCCTTGAACATGGCTATGACTTCTGACTTCACCATGAGATCCTTACCCTTCCATCCCTCCAGCCATGCACAATCTCCAGCACACAGTAGGCACTCCAATCTGACACTATCTGTCTTTTACTGGGCAAATATAGTTCATTTACATATTCTGTAATTTTTGATATATTGGGATTTATTTCTACTAGTACTCATTTTGTGCTATTTAATCTGTTTTTCTATGCTTTATTTTTTAAAAAACTTTCTAGCATTCTTCTGGATAGAATTTTTTTAAAAAAATTCCTTTTATCTCCCTTTGTGGTTTGAAGTCATACATTTTATTTTTATGGTACTCAATTTTAGTATTTAAACTTAACATTTAAAAATGTGTAGTTCAATTGGGGTGAACACTTCATAAAGTCTATAAATGTCTCATCACTGTATTGTACGCCTGAAACTAACATAATATTGTATGTTTGTCAACTGTAGTTGAGAAATAAATTTTTAAAAAGTATACTTCACTTTAGAAAGTCAAGTAAATTAGCATCTATACTCTCTACCTAAACAGTACAATGACCTTAGAATGCTTTAAATCTTGTCACTAATTTTGCATATCATTGCACAATATTTTACTTCATCTTTATTATATTATGCTTATTTTTAGTCAAATTTACTTTTGCTGAAAAGTAACTAACCACATATGAGTGGGTCTAATTCTGAACTTTCTATTCTGTTCCATTCATCTATTGAGGTACAATTTATCTACAATTAATTAACCAATTTTAAGTATAAAATTTGTGGTTCTTTACAAATGTATGAGTCATGAAACCACCACCACAGACAAAACAGAATATATCCCTCACTTCACATGGTTTCCTTATACACATTTGCAGTTAATACCCACCCCTGCTGTCTTAATCGGTTCATGCTGCTTTATTGGGTAATTATAACAAATTACCGTAGATGAGGTGGCTTAAATGACAAAAATTTTTATCCCCCTTTTTGGGAGGCCAGGAAATCCAAGGTCAAGGCGCTGGCAGATCGGTTGTCTGGTGAAGGCCCGCTTCCTGGATTACGGGTGGCTGTTTTCACATTATGTCCTCACATGGTGGAACAGAGAGCTGAAGCAAGCTCTCTTCTCGTAAGGGCACTAATCGCATCCATTCATGAGGGTTCTACCCTCATGACCTAATCACCTCCAAAGACCTCCCCCAATACCATCACATTGGGTGTTAAGATTTCAACATATGAATTGGTAGGGGACACAAACATTCAGACCATAACACCCACCAGGGTCCCAGGAGACCACTGATCTGCTTCCCACCACAACTGATTAAAGTTGTCTTTCCTAGAGTTTTATACAAGTGGAAAAATTCTTTATAGATTGTTTTGTGCCAACTTTTTTTCACATAGTATAATATTGGTAAGATCCTTCTATGTTGTGTATATCAATAGTCAGTTCTTTTCACTGATAAAAAGAATTCCATTGTATAGAAAGGCCACAATAAAATACCTTTATTCATTAATCAATTGACAAATATTTGGGTTATTTCCAGTTTGGGGCTATTATGAACAAAGCTGCAATGAACATTGAAAACCAGTTCTTTGTGTGGACATATGTTTTTCTTTTCTTTATTTTAAATTAATTTTTTGACATTCAATATTATTTTATATTAATCTCAGGTATATAACATAGTTTGTTAGACATTTATATACTTTAAGAAGTGATCACCTTGAGTAGTCTAGTACCCACCTGGCACTATACATAGTTATTACCGTATTATTGACTATACTCCCTATGCTTTGCTGTACATCCCCATGACTATTTTGTAACTACCAATTTGTACTTCTTAATCCCTTCACCTTTTTTAACCTGTCCCCCAACCCCCTCCCATCAATCACCCCAACGAATCTAGTACCCATCTGACACCATACATACTTTTTACAATAGTACTGATATATTCCTTATGCTATATCTTACTTTTTAACTACTTTTTAACAACCAATTTGTGCTTCTTAATCCCTTCCTCTTTTGTTTCACTCATACCCCCAGACCGCCTACCATCTGGTAACCATCAAAATGTTTTCTGTATCTATGAGTTTGTTTCTGTTTTGTTTGCTTATTTTGTTCTTTAGATTCCACATATAAGCGAAATCACATTACATCTGTCTTTCTCTGTCTGACACTCCACTCAGCACAGTGCCCTCCAAGTCCATCCATGCCACTGCAGATGGCAAGAACCCATCCCCTTCCATGGCCAAGTAATATTCTATTGTATATATATATATATATATATATATATATATATATATATATATATATATATATATATATATACAATATATATATATACCACCTACTCTTTACCCATTCATCTATCAATGAAAACATAGGTTGTCTCCACATCTTGGCTATTGTAAACAGTGCTGCAATGAACATATCACACATCCCCTCAAAGTAGTGTTTTGGGTTTCTTCAGATAAATACCCAGAGTGAGATTATTGGGTCCCTCTTTGTCTCTTGTTATATAGCCTTTGTTTTTTTTTCCAAATTTATTTATTTGTTTTTTAATTAGTTTCAGGTGCACAAGACAAAGCAAAACTTAGACGTTTATCATTTATATCCCTCACACTGTGTGAACCCCCCTCCCCCCATCCACTATCCCTCTGTACGTTCCCCAAATTAATTTTCAAACCCCCATGACCATCTTGTGGTTACCGACTATTTTTCAAAACCTCTCACCTTCCCCTTATCCCCACCCCCCGCCCCTCTAGCAACCCTCTGTTTTTCCTCCATGTTTCCAAAACTGTCTCTGATTAGTTCATTCACTTATTCTTTTCTTTAGATTCCGCATATAAGTGAGATCATATGGTATTTGTCTTTCTCTTTCTGACTTATTTCACTTAACATAATGTTCTCTAGGTCCATCCATGTTGTTGCAAATGGTAAGATTTCTTTCTTCTTTATGGATCTGGTATAAGTATTGCTATCCCAGATTTTTTTGTTTTTATTTTTTGTTTCCATTTTCGTGATTTATCTTTTTCCATCTCTTTACTTTCCATCTGTGTGCCTTTGAATCTGAAGTGAGTCTCTTGTAGGCAGCATATGTAAGGGTTTTCTTTTCTTAGCCATTCATCACTCCTATGTCTTTTGATTGGAACATTTAATCCATTTACATTAAAACTAATTGTTGATAGATATGTAGTTATTGCCATTTTATTCATAATTTTGATTTTTTTTCCATCTTAAAGAAGTCCCCCTAACATTCGTTGTAATACTGGTTTGGTGGTGATGAACTCCTTTAGCTTTTTCTTGTCTGGGAAGCTCTTTTTCTGTTTTTCAATTTTATTTATTTATTTATTATTTATTTATTTATTTTCAATTTTAAATAATAGCCTTGATGGGTAGAGTACCCTTGGTTGTATGTCCTTACCTTTCATCACATTGAATATTTTGTGCTGACACCTTCAGGCCTGCAAAGTTCCTTTGAGAAATCAGCTGACAATCTTATGGGAGCTCTCTTATAAGTTGTTAGTTGCCTTTCTCAAAGGATTCTCTCTTTGTCTTTAACATTTGCCATTTTAATTATAATGTGTCTTGGTGTGGGCCTGTTTTGAGTTCATCCTATTTGGGACTTTCTGTGCTTCCTGGACTCTTTCCTTCACCAGGTTAGGAAAGTTTTCAGTCAATATTTCTTCAAATAGGTTTTCAATCTCTTGCTGTCTCTCTTTTCCTTCTAGTATCCCTATGATGTGAATGTTGTTACACTTGGTATTGTCCCAGAGATCTCTTAATCCATTCTCATTTTTTTGGGATTCTTTTTTCTTTCTGCTCTTCCAATTGGGTGGTTTCTGCTACCTTGTCTTTCAAATCACTGATTTGATCCTTTGCTTCATCTAGTCTGCTGGTGATTCCTTCTAGTGCATTCTTCATTTCAGTTATTATATTCTTCACTTCTGATTGGTCCTTTTTTATGGTTTCTATGTTCTTTTTATGCTTGCTATCTCTCTGTTGAAGTTCTCACTAAGTTCCTTGAGCATCCTTATAACCATTTTTTTAACTCTGTATCTGGTAGGTTGTTTGCTTCCATTTCATTTAGTTCTTTTTCTGTAGTTTTCTCCTGTTCTTTCACTGGGGACATAGTTCTTTGTTTACTCACTTTGGCTGCCTCTCTGTGTTTTTTTTCTCTGTATTAGGTAGATCTTCTATGTCATCCAGTCTTGGCCTGGTGGCCTTATGTAGTAGTAAGTGTCCCGTGGGGTCCTGCCACAATCTCCCTGGTCACCAGCTCCAGGTGCTCCAGGAGTGTCCCTTGTGAGGGTTGTGTGTATCCTCCTGTTATAGTTGAGCCTTGATTTCTATTGGCACCTCAGTGGGTGGGATTGACCTTCAGGCTGACTGGCTGTGTGGTTTGGCCCCATCCACAGCTTACAGGCTGATATGTGGGGGGCTTACCCCACTGAGTGGAATTCATCCTGGTGGGTGCTGGTGCCTGTTCAGAAAATCCTTTTTCTGTGTTGCTTGTGGGCCTAAGCGGGTGAGGTTTGCTATGGCCAAAAGCTAACCTCCAAATATGTTGGTTCTGGGGCCTCTTGGGAGGGGCTCTGGTGCAGGACCAGATCACCCACTGCCTGTGCCTGGCCAGGGACTAGATGGTAGGAGCTACGAAGTGATCTGCAGTTCTTTGCTGCCTATTGGAGGTGTGTGGAAAAGTCCAGGCTGTGAACTGAGAATAACTGTCACCAGTGCTTGGCCTGGATAGCACTACAAAAATAAGGACACCTTGAGGCCTGCTGCCGCCTGCCAACTTCCTCAAGGATCAGCTACTGATAAAGCTTTGTGTGTACGTGAGTTGGGTGAGACAGGGTCTCAGGGAGTCACTAGTCTGGAAAGAGTTGTGGACACCGGGTTAATGTAGATTCTGGTTTGGTGATAGTGCTGAGCCTGGAACAAGTCACCAAAAGTCTCAGAGTACACCAAGGCTCGTCACCACCTACCTTGGGCTCATGGACTCCAATAGTTTTCCAAGAAAGAGTGCAATGCAGATGGGTGTGGCTACTAGCCAAGAAAGAATCTCCAGCATTAGGGGAGTTAGATGGGGTGAGGTCCCAGTGGAGCTCACCAGAACAATTTGGATTCAGATTTAGCTGTGTTGGGGGAGGGTTCACAGAAAAGATGGTGCCCACCTTCCGGCTGCACTGGGGATGGATCTCACACAGGGAAAATGGGGAGGGGACTGTCTTCCAGCTCTCACACCATAGCCCCACACCTCAGTCTGCCCCCAGTATGCCTCCAACATGGCCTGGGTCTCTGTCCCTTTTCTGGAACCTTTTCAGAGTGAGTGCCTATGAGTGAGTGAGTCTATGTGCAAAACCTTTAAGAGGACATCTGGGTTTCTCACAGCCTTCTCTCCCACCTGGATGGTCCAAATCCCCACTGTTTTTCACAGGAAGATGTTTTTGGGGTTCCTCTTCCCAGTACCAGTATTCCAGTTTGGGGAACCTGGTGTGGGGCTGGGGTCCCTTGCTCCTTCAAGGGGAACCTCCATGGCCAAGATATACCTCCTGATTCTCAACCACCACACAGAGGTTTGGGGCCAGCCTGTTTTGCGTCTCTGGCTCTCCTACCAGTCTTGTTGTGGCCTCTTCTTTATATCCTTAGTTATAAAACTTATGTCCAGCCAGATTTCAGATGATTCTCTGGGTTGATTGTTCTATAATTTAGTTGTAATTTTAATGTGTTCACAGAAGGGAGCAGGTAGAATGTTTATTTTGCCATTTTGGATCTCTGGACACGTTTTTATTTATCTTGGTAATTACTTAGGTGTTAAATTGCTGAGTCATATGGTAAGTGATTTTTTTTTCTAAATTTCATCACTGTAAGTATAGTCAGTAGGCATATTAATATCACATATACTTTTAAAAAATATTTTAAGAGCTGTGTTGTATAATATATCAAGAATGTGAAACTATTAAAGGTAAGTGTATGTTTATTTTTCTAGGAAACATCTAAACTCTTCTCCAAAGTAGTTTGTACCATTGTGCATATCCTTGTGCAATGTATGAGAATTCCTGTTGCTCCATGTTCTCACCAACTTGGAGTTATCAGTCTTTTTAATCTGATCTCTGCTGTAGGCATTTGGTTGTCTCTCACTTTGGTTTCAAAATAACATTTCCTTAAGACTAATGGTGACAATCTTTTTTGTGTCTTATCGCTTTTCGTGTATTTTTAATATCTATTCAATTTTTTTGTATATCTAATAAATTTTTAGTCTTTTCATTGAGTTTTAGAGTTCTTTGTATATTTTTATTATAAATATGTTTTACTGTACCTTGTCTTTTTATTTTCTCAACAGATTTTCATAAAGCAGAAATTCTACATTTTGATGAAATCTATTTTATCAATATTTTCTTTTATGGTTTATGGTGATTGGGTCCTATCTGAGAAAACCTAACCCAAATTTGCAAAGGTACCCTACTATTTTTATTCTAGAAGCTTTATATATTGTTAGAAACTTGAATTAATTATTGTGCATGCTGTGAAGTTAGGGCTGAAATTCATTGTTTTCCATATAGATATTTCATGTTTCTGGTATCATTGTTGAAAAGACTATTCTTTCCCTATTTCTCCATTTCCCAATTTGTCTATTGTCAATTGACTATATACATATATCTGTGGGTCTATTTTGGGACTTCCTATTCTCTCCCATTGATCTATTTATTGGTCCTGACATCCATACCATACTGTCTTACTTGCTGTAGCTTTATAGTAAATCTTTTAATCAGGTAGTGTAAGTCTTCCTACTTTGTCTTTCTTTATCTAAATTGTTTTTGCTCTTTTAGGCCTCTTAAATTTCCACATACATTTTAGGATCAGTTTTCAATTTTTACAAACAAGCTACTAAAATTTCTATTGATTTTTTTTGATTGAGACAGGAATCCAATTTTATTTTTTAAAAATATAGATAACAATTTTCTCACCACCATTAAAAAAAATCTATCCCTACTAATTTGCACTGCCACATACATCAAATGTTCATGTACATATGCATGTAGTTCTAGGCTATCTATTCTGTTTCATTGATACTTTACTTTTTTCTTGTGTTAATAATATATTGCGTTAATCATCACAACTTTATAATAATTCTATGTGCCTAGAATAAGCTAGATAAGTAAGAGCTATCACCCCTTCTTGTTCTTTGATTTTAAAGGAGTTTTGACCATTCTTAGCATTTTTGTTTTCCACATTACCTTGTCAGTTTCTACCAAAAAGCAAAACCAAAAAAATCCTATTGGTATTCTGATTAGAATCACTTTGAATCCTTCGATGAATTTGGGGAGAATGAAGATTTTATGATATTAGAATTTTATGATATTAGAATTAGAATGAAGATTTTATGATATTAAATCTTTTAATCCATTGAGCGTGCTTTATCTCTTCATTTATTAACCTCTTATTTAATGCTTTTGACTAAAATGTTTAATTTTTCTCCATAAATATCTTATACACATTTGTCAGATTTATTATTATGTACTTCACATTTCTGGAAGTTATTGTAAACGGCAGTCTTTTTTTTCTTAAAATCACTGTGTGTTGTATATAAATAAAATTATTCTGATTTTATATTCAGATAAACTCTTATAATTTCAAATAATTTTTAAGATTCTTCAGGGTTTTCTGAAATTATAATTTTATCACCTAATTGAATAGATTTGCATTTCATCCTTTCTAATCTATACCTTTTTTTTTTCCTTACTCATTGGCTAGGACTTCTAATATAATGTTGAAGAGAAAAGGTGGTAATAACAGGCACCCTGACTTAGTGTGATTTAAAAGGAAAACTTTTCCGCATTTTACTAGTATGTTGATTTTACATCTCCTTAGTGATGTATTTGCCTAAGCCCGTTTGGTCATGTACAAGGCTTAGAACAGGTTATACAAGCTATTTTTAATCTGCTTATAAATAATATTTAATAAATGTCTGTAATTGTGGTCAAATTTGGTCTGAGATTTGCTTTTCTTTGAATGGATATTGATTTTTATCAAAGGTGTTTTACATCTACTGAGTTAATCATACAATTTTCTCTAATCTATGAATGTGTTAAATTATAGTAGTTGATATTTTAATCTAATTTTATAGTCCTGGGATAAGCTGAATTTGGTCACCACACATTACTTGTTATACATTAATATATTCAGTTATATGAGAGTTTGTTTAGGATTTTTGCATCTATACTTGTGAGTGAGATTGGCCTGTAAACTTCCTTTTTACCACTGTCTTTCAGAAATGTCAAAATCTGGCTCCTCAAACATTACCAACACAACGTGTTGATGAGACAAAGCTGGCAACCAGAACAGAACACCAGCTTGACAGAGCTTTGGCAGTGTCTATGAGAAGAGGAAGGTAAAGTCAGAATTTATTGAATTAAAAGTTTGATTTAAAGATAGGGCTTTTAAAGGAGGCAGGGCTGATTAGGACTTGGTAAATATTTGAGATACAACAATTCAGGACTGGTGGAAAGACAGCAAGGGCTTAAAAAATCTTAAGGTGTAAATTGTCTGTTGACAAATTATCACTGAAGAGTTGATGCATCTTCTAGTAAATTTCTTTAACGAAGACTCAAGCAACCATTTGCTTGAGCAGGAGACTCCTGGAAGAATACAGTTATGCTAACGAATACAATGGAATAGCGCAAGTCATGTTAATACACACATTGAGGTGTGGATTGGTTCAATGTCCAGGTGAGTGTGTGAGTGTAAATGGTTTCTGTTCTCCGGGGCTTAGTGTCCGGATTGTGCTATATTCATCAAATGAGCTGTGGAGTAGCGTTCCTTCATTTTCCGTGCTATGGCACATTTTGTATAAGGTTAGAATTATTTGTCATTTGAGTATTTGGATGTACTTTCCTTTGGAAATTGTCTAGGGTTGGTGTTTTCTTTGTCGGAGATTATTTTAGGATTCATTTAATTTCCCTATTGTTTCTTTCTTCTTTTTTAAACGATAGACTTTATTTTTTAGAGCAATTTTAGATGCACAGCAAGACTGAGAGAAAAGCATGGAAAGTTCCCATGTACCCCCTGCCCCTACTGCTCTACACAGCCTCCCACTATCAACATCCCTTACCAGAGTGGTACATTTGTTACAATCAGTGAAGCTGGATTGACACATCATTATCACCCGAAGTCCACTGTTTACATTAGGGGTTACTCTTGGTGTTGCACATTTTGTGGGTTTTGACAAGTGTTTAATGGCATGTATCCACTATTATAGTAACAGACAGAATAATTTCACTGCTCTAAAATTCCTCTGTGTTCCATCTACTCAGCCCTCCCTTCTCCTAACCTCTGGCAAACACTGAATTTTTCACTGTCACCATAGTTTTGGCTTTTCCAGAATGTCATAGAGTTAGAACCATACAATCTATAGCCTTTTCAGATTGTCTTCTCTCACTTTGCAATATGAAATTAAGGCTCTGCCATGTTTTTTCATGGCTTGATAGCTCATTTCTTTTTAGTGATGAGCAAAATTCCATTGTCTGGATACAATACAGTTTATTTCTCCATTCACCTACTAAGGAACATCTTGGCAATTATTAACAAAGCTGCTATATACATCTGTGTTCAAGTTTTTGTGTGAACGTTAAGTTTTTAGCTCATTTAGGTAAATACCAAGGAGCATGATTGCTGGATTGTATAAGAGTATATTTAGTTCTGTAAGAAACTGCCAGACTCTTTTCCAAATGTTTGTACCATTTTGCACTCTCACAAGCAATGACTTCCTGTTCCACATCCTGAGTAGCATTTGGTGTCGTCAGTATTTTGGATTTTGATAATTCTAATAGGCATGCAGTAGTATCTCAATGTTGCTTTCATTTGCAATTCCCTAATGACATATGATGTTGAGCATCTTTTCATAGGCTTATTTGCCATTTGTATCTCTTTGGTGAGATCTTTTGCCCATTTTTTAATTGGGTTGTTTGTTTTCTTATTGATTGGTTTTAAGTTTTCTGTACATTTTGGATAATAGTCGTTTATCAGATAAGTTTTGCAAATATTTTCTCCTAGTCTGTGGCTTGTGTTCTTGCTCCCTGGACAGTGTCTTTTGCAAAAAAAGATTTTAATGAAGTCTGGTTTATCAATGATTTCTTTCATGGATTGTGCCTTTGGTGTTTTATCTGAAAAGTCACACCATACTCAAGGTCCTCTCGATTTTCTCCTATGTTATCTTCTAGGAGTTTTATAGTTTTGCATTTTACATTTATGTCTATCATCCATTGTGAGTTAATTTTTGTGAAGGGTATAAGGTCTATGTCTAGATTCAATTTATTTTTTTGTACATGGAAATCTAATTGTTCTTACACCATTTGTTCTATTTTCTTTTAACTTTAGCTGTATATTTAAATGGATGTTTGTTTAATTTTTCCTGTGATTTGTAGGTATTTTATAGTGGAAGATTTTTCAGTGAGTCTTTTCTATCATGATGCCAGAAAAGGAAGTTTCCTATAAATGTTTGTTGAAATGAATAAGTCACATGACTGGGAAAGTACACCGAAATTTGAGTCTGTTAGGGACAAAAAAAGAGGTGAATTAGTAAATTCAGCAGTTTGCTAGTTTTGTATATCATTTGATTTCTAAGATTTCATCAGCATATATTCTGTTTTGCATAAAACCACAGATGTAACAGGGTATTACTTAACCTTATTCATGGGTGTGATTTTCCTGGGTCAGATCCAAGTCTGACATCTGTGGTGAATTCAGATCCTGTTTGCGGCTGCACGGAGACAGCTTGCAAGGGTGGTACAGGGTCAGGAAATGGTGACCATTTGGCCCACAGATAGAGACCACAAAATAAAAATACCTGCCATGTTGTGCTAAAGAGAGATTTATCTGTTAAAAGTTAGTTTTTTAAAAAAGCATAAAAGCATGACTCATATAGATATGGAAAAATAAACATGTATTAAATATTTTATTTAACTCATAATGAGGGAACCACATTGATGTTATAATTGGTTCAAAGGAAAAAGCACAAATATATATGAAATAAAGGTATGTTGAAATGAGTGTGCATAGGGACATAACACTAGCCTCTTCCAAGTTGGGGAGGGAAGTCAGATGAACCTCTTGGAAAGGACAGAATTTGCATGCCTATAGACAAGCATTCATTTTTATCAGTTATGTATAATTTCCGGAATTGTAAAATAGCTTCCACAGAATTACAATAAGGTATCCTGGAAGGATGTGATAAAGACAATGCACAGTTTTCTATTGAAGCACAAATATTTCCCTATACCACCAAGACTGAGACAGACCCTTTGTCTTGGGGAAGTTTGTCAATCCATAAAATATGTCTAATTTTCTAAAGTATGACCGATCCACTTAAGTATGATCTTAAGTAAAATGAAAAACGAAATGAGCGCACTGACCCATCTATGTATTTCTCCTGCTAGGACTCGTGACCACATAGTCTTAGCCACACAAATCAGGATTTATCAAGTGTTTTGGACCACAACACATAGTGAGTATATTTTACATTGCAACACAGTGCAAGCACACACACCACACACACACACACACACACACACACACACACAACTAAAACAAAAGTTTTACTAAAACAAATCCTAGCTTTATTATGCAGAATATCCTTTTATATTTTATTTTCCTTTTCTTTTATAAAATGCTGGTTGTGACTCAATAAATTAATCTTAAGACCCACGAATGAAGTGATTTTTTAACTTTGGCTGCACGTTATGGTTACCCAAAGAACTTTCAGAAATAATTATGCCTGGGTGGCACACCTAAAGATTCTGATATAACTGTCTGGCTTGCAGCCTGAGCATGTGTGTTATTAAAAATCCCTCAGGTGATTTGATATATAGCCAAGGTTGAGAACTATTTCTCTAGACAGTACCATGGCTTTCTTAACCCATTTACTGTATGCCCGGCCTGCATTCCATGGCTAACCAGAGAGCTGGCAATGAATGTGCTGTGGTCATCAAATAAATACATCCTTGTTAAAAGGATAAAATAATCATTTTGCCTTAAGCAGAGCAAAAGGAACCTGTTCCTTAATATGGTCCATATGGAATAATAATAATATTTATTGGAATCTTTGCCATCTAACTGCTTGAGGCAACCAAAATAAAACTATTCATTATTTTCTTCAAAATTGAAGAATTGATTATTCTTTTTAAACCAGCCTCCCAACAGTTTCAACTTCCATGATCCATGATTACTGAAATTACGCTCTATTTGTGTCCCTAAATTTCCTGAGTCTATGTCATGATTAGGATTCTCAAATTTGCGTCAGTCTTGGGAGTTTATTTTTGAATCTTCTAACTACCATTTTTGTAATTTCAGGCAAACACTTAAGCTCCCTGAGTGTCAGTTTTTACTTCAGAAAAATTACTTTAATCACTTCTGCCTTGTTGCTCTTATGGTATTGTTGGGTAAGACTTTTAAATTATAACAAGACATAAAACTGGTAACCCAATCCTCTCAGGAGCACTCTAATTTCATTTCACGCATCTAGGTGGTGCAACGTGATGCAATTTTAGAAACTGGATTATAAAGGTAAATAGGTCACCACACTTACTGCCAAGTTGTCCACAGAAGGAATAATAGACAAGAAAACAATGACAATACAAGATGGTGTCTGCCGAACTAGAGTCTTGTTTCTGATGCAATGTTGCTAAGGGGATGTGACCTGGGTTTCCTTAGCAGCACCTAGAAATTGACGTTTCTAGGGAAACCTATGCAGAGGTGGTAAAGACTGTGCTGAAGCTGAGCCTCAGTCAGGGTGATTTTCTTTTCTTCCTATTATCTTTTTTCCCATCCTCTATATCTGGTGAAGATTTTTCTTCAACCACTATTTTCATCAACACCACATTTCAGTTCCAAACCGTTATCTAATCTTTAATCTCAGATACTTTAAATGAACTAGAAATGTCTTTCCTGGCAGGGATAATGACTTCCTAAACTAGCGGAACAGGGTGAATGATCAAATGCCATGTCTCCCATGTATTCCAGGTTGTTGTCTTTTGGTTTTTAACCCATTCTGGGAATCAAGCCAGCTGTGGTTCCACAGAGCAAAAGACGACTGCATTAAGAATGGTAGCCCAAATAGTAATAAAACTCCTCTAAACAAGACATTTAAAGACTTCTGCTATTGCAGAAACAATTTTTATTTCTCCACAGAATTTAGTTTCAGCTCTCCTCAGTATCTGTATTAGTCATGAGGTAGGTTTCAGAAGACTTGTCTTTCAGATATTGATTTGGGATTGAGATGCCTGTGGTGTCATTTGACCACAGACCTCAGGTATAACTAAATCCTACCTTCGAAGTAACAGAGATTGAATTACAGCTGAGGACCAAGGATAAGAAAAGGCAAGATAGCACTTGTATGGACATACATTTAATATAAATCTTAATGGTATGAAGAATGTATAGCACACAATTTATAATAATAAAATAATAAGTAATAATAAAATATACATACTCTATGGTAAATTCCATATAACCAATTAATTCTCAAAGAATGCTTTCACTGATTTTGTCTGAACTCTTGTATCTGTAATTAACTTGTAGTTATAATAAAAAAGGGATGTAGTTCTGATAGAAATGCTTATTCATATTTTCACATACATTAACGAATAAGATGAAAGTGAAACAACAAAGACATGTATTGGAATCTCATTCATTCATCAATTATATGAGTGACTCTTGTTGAATTGGATAATAGTGTTAGAACAATAGAAAACTAATTCTCAATTTTTGGTGCTATTAACAATATAACAATTATGACACACTTTTAAGTTTAATCTGCATTGTTAACATTTCTCCATTGCTTTCTTAAATCTAGACCAAGTGTTGTCAAATTAGGAAGTGATGACTTTTGAGGGTTTATTATCTATGTTTTTAACATAATTTATTCAATTTTAAGTTTATGCAATTCATTCAGGTTTAACAGCTGACTTGCAAAGTTCCTCCATATTTTATAATTGGCTGGCTGTCAGGATCTGGTATGGACGGCTCCAGCACACCATTATATATAGTGCATGAGGAGCTGCTGGTGCAGAGGGGAGCAGTGCCTAGTTTTGTGTGTGTGTTCTACAAGTGTCTGGCTAGTTATTAGGAAAGACTACATAACGGGGAGGGGGAAAGTATAGAATGCGGGGCCCTTGAAGAGTGAATTGGAGTTTGACTGAACACATCATTTTTATAAACATTTACTGAGAACCTATGGTGTTGGCTCAGGGCTGAAGATACAGAGATGAGGAAGACACAAGCCTTGTCAATAGAGTTCACAACCAGTGGTATTCATTCAGTCAGTAGTCAATCAATAATTTCTTGCTCTCCTACTGTGAGCCTCGTAACATGGATTTAATAGTCAATAAGATACCACAAACAAACAATTTTGATGGAAGTGTTAAATGACACAATGGCGATATGATCTTTAAAAGTTATAAGAACACAGAGAAGGAAAGGATTAATCCTGTCTGGAAGGAATGGAAGAGCTTCCACAGAACTCTTAAGGGTACATTCCACATTTGCATTAACAATATTTCTTTCTAAACTAGTTGTGTCACTACCTCTGAATATTCTATGTGCTTCTTTTCTTTCATGCCTTTTATCCTTTATTTGAGGTGGCTTTTCTTACCTTGTCTGCCTATCTAAATCCCAACTACCTATTAAGACTCAGTTCAAACCTGACCTCCTTCTAGGAGTTTTCACTGACGTCCTTCCAGGCCATGGTTCTATCTGCCCCCTCTGAGCTCCTGTAACATTTACTGATTGTAAAATTCTCTTCACTATTTTTTTAATTATTAACAACGTACATCAGTGTAAGTTGGAATGAACATACCACAACCACAGTTGACAGGCAAGTTAGTTAATTTCACAATTACAGGGTCATGTTACATGAAACTGATCGAATAAAAAAGCTTGTCAATTTTTGCAAAGTCATGCACTCTGTTTTAGTGAATATAAGCATTTGATAGAATATGAACCAAAGTGTCAAGATATAAAGTATTTTTTATAAAAGGGTTTGAATCCAGAAGAAAGCCACATAGCATAGTGAAAACAAGATAGGCCTTCTTCTCAGGTGGACGTGCATTCAAATTCCTGCCCAGTCATTTCTTAGCGTGTGAACTTGGATGAGTTATTTAACATTTTTGAGACATTGTCTTTTACCTGGAAGTGGGGAATGTACATCTATCTCACATGACTATTGTGAGGATTACTAAAAATCCTTGAGATTATAGACTAAATGCCATTTTTCTGTCTTTAGCCTGATACTAAGTTGGCTTGCAATATATATTTGATAAAAAATGAGTCAGCTCTGTTACAGCTATGAAATCATTTAGAAATATTACTACTTCTTGTTGCAATGAAATAGATCCATGGACATTTTCTCCATCCATGTGACCAAAATAACAACTTACATTGATAATGTATGAAGTGAAAAAAAAACAAAAAAAAAACCTAATGTAAATGGAGAAGTAAAATTAAGCACTCACTGAATTGCTTAACATGACGCAGTTCCTTCCTGTGGTCACTCACTTTAGATACATCTGTGTTGTTTCCTAACGTCTTAATGTCCTTCAGTTTTCCATTCACTAGAGATCCTGTCCCTCCCAAGTTATTTATGCCTGCAGAATTTTGTAGTGCTAGGTTAATCTGAATTGTCTGCAGTGAGGGATAAAGGAAAGGGTATGTCATAGGCCCACAGTATTCTCTTCTCTGCTGGTGCTTTCTAGAATTGATACGTACATCAGAAACAGAAAGGTGCGAAGAGCAGTCATTCCAAGGAATGAAGTTTGCTATATATTCCTGCTTCATATCTTTGCATTGGCATCAACTTTTAAAAGCTGGCAACAATTTACTGGTGCAGGACTAAGATTAAGCCACCGTACCATGTGTGGTAGGCAGAATAATGGTCCCCCCAAAAAAGTGTCCACATCCTATCCCCAGAACCTGCAAATATGTTACCTTACATGGCAAAAGGGATTTTGCAGATGTGATAAAGTTAAGAATCTTAATATAGGGATTATCCTGGATTATTGAGGTGAGCCCCGTGTAATCACAACGGTCCTTAAAAGATGAAAGAGAGTGGCAGAAGAGCCAGAGAAGATGTAAAGATGGAAGTAGAGGCTGGAGTTATGTGATTGATAGTTTTGAAGATGAAAGAAGGGGCAACAAGCCAAGAAACAAATTCTTTCTTAAAGCCTCCAGAAAGAATACACACTTGCCTAAACCTTGATTTTAGCCTAGTATGACCCATTTTGGATTCCTAATTTCTAGAACTGTAAGATAATAAATTTGAGTTGTTTTCAAGCCACTAAGTTTGTGGTAACTTGTTACAGCAACCATAGGAAGGTAATACACATATATTTCTCCTACCCAGTGAATTATAATGACTAACCTACAAAACCCCACCTTTGTGCCTTATATTCCCAGGCCTCTGTCTGAACTTGCCTCTCGGTAAGAGCCTGAGCACTATTTATTTCTTCTCATCAAATTAGTGCCATTACTATCCCTCTAAACCCCAAGAACATATTATGTGAACATCACACACACACACACACACACACACACACACACACACACACACTATGCCAGAATAGTCAGTTTCCTTCTCTCCACGCATCCCAATAACCAAATTCTACCAGTTCTTCTAGCTTCATATCTCTTCCAAAAAGATTTCCCTGACTATTTTACCCTCATTGACCTCTTCTGTAACCAAAAATTTATAACAAGTTCTATGCAGTTTAATGTTTGATAGCTAAATATATGTGAGAAGGATAGGACACCTACCTTATTTTTCTCTTAAAACTCCATTGTAAATAATCAGACTCAAAAAACACCCACTGCCTTAATCATTCTTCTGAATGTGCGAGCTGTCAAACTTTGGTCTTGGGTTCCTTGTCAAACCTCAGATCCTATTAAATTGCTACAATTTCCAAGTGTCATAAAACTAAGTATTGTGGTTTCTAAATATATCAGATCACAAAGCTAGTGTAATATTTCTAAAGAACTTTAATTCTTGTATATAATTCTGAGTGGTTGCCAGGCTGTGAGTTTCTGGTTAGTGACAGACCTATTCACAACAAACTGCGGAGTTAGTTGCTTGACACCATGGGAAGTCCAAAGTCATACACCAATTCTGTACAGACTGTCATCAAAAATATTTGCTCTCTGTTCTGTCTAAATTGATTGCATTGGCCTTGCTATCTCTCTAAAATTAATGGGTAATCCTAGTCTGGTTTAGTGTTGACTCACAAAATAGTACCAACTATTTGGAATGATGTTCTGAATATGCTTGCACAGCTGTTTCTCTCTCTCTCCCCCGCTCCTCATTAAAGTAAAGTATGTTTTGTATTCTTTACATTTCTTTGAAATCCCACCTTTGCAGATCAGAGCCATGAACCTAATGTTTTGCTATTCATAGATAAATCTTGGTATTAGCATTATTTTTCAACAGAGTGAAAACAAATGAAGGGGAGGAAATGACAACACTCTTTCCCCGCTGACTACACTAAAATTATTATAGGAACCACTTCCTCAATGTGACATACAGAGTCTTTTTGATCGACTTTGTCTATCACCATTTGGGATCTTACTATTTCTGAAAAGAGAAATGACTGCAGACATTTGCCTCTTACGATGGAACAAAAGTTTCCAGCTCTGGCCTGATTAGATCACTCATCTTCAAAAAGCAAGGGAAAACAGATCTTAATTAATTAAAATAATTCTGACCTCTGTGGGGTTTTTTTTGTTTGTTTAGATTACACATTAAGTGAGACCATATGGTTTTGTGTTTCTCTGTCTAATTTATTTCTCTTAGCATAATTCTCTCAAGGGCCATCCATCTTGTCACAAAGGGCAAGAATTTCTTTTTTTATGGCTGAATAGTATACATATATGATATGTAAAATGAATATATATATTCATATATATATATAATATTTTCTTTGTCCATTCATCCACTGTTGGACACTTAAATTATTTTCATGTCTTGGCTATTGTAAATACTGCTGCAATGAACATGGGAGTGCATATCTTTTCAAGTTAGTGTTTTGGATAAATACCCAGAAGTAGAATTACTAGAGTATATGGTATTTCTATTTTCAATGTTGTGAGGAACCTCCATACTATTTTCCATAGTGGCTACACTAATTTACATTTTCACCAACAGTGTACAAATGTTCCCTTTTCTCTACATCCTTGCCAACACTTGTTATTTCTTGTCTTTTTGATAATAGCCATTCTAACAGGTATGAGGTGATATCTTGCTGGTTTTGATTTGCATTTTCCTGATGATTACTAATGTTGAGTACCTTTTCATATACCTGTTGGCCATTTATATATCTTCTTTGGAAATATGTCTATTCAGATCCTAAACCCATTTTTTAAATCAGATTTCTGTGTGTGTTTTTTTTTTATGTTGAGTTGTATGAGTTCTTTATATATTTTAGCTATTAACCCTTTATAGGATACATGATTTGCAACTATTTCCTCCCATTCTGTAGGTTGCCTTTTCATTTTGGTGATTGTCTCCATTGCTGTGCAGAAGCTTTTTAGTGTGCGGTAGTCCCACTTGTTTGTTTTTACTTTTGTTGCCTTTGCTTTTTGTGTCAAATCAAAAAAATCATTGCCAAGTCTGATGTCAAACAGCTTACCACCTATATTTATTTTATGAGTTTTATGGTTTCAGTTCTTATTTTCAAGTCTTTAATCAATTTTGAGTTAATTTTTGTGTATGGTGTAAATTAGTGATCCAGTTTCATGTTTTTTCATGTGGCTGTCCAGTTTTCCCAACACCATTTATAGAAGGGATTGTCCTTTCTCCATTGTATGTTCTTTGTCATAAATAAACTGACCACATACCATATGCCTGGGTTTATTTCTGTGCTATTTTGTTCTGTTGATCTATATGTCTGCTTTTATGCCAGTGCTTTTCTGTTTTAATTACTATAGCTTTGTAATATAGTTTGAAATCAGGAAACATGATGCCTCCAGCTTTGTTCTTCTTTCTCAAGATTGCCTTGGCTATTCAGGGTTTTTTTTGTGGTTCCATACAAATTTCAGAATTGTTTGTTTTATTTCTGTGAAATATTCCATTGGAATTTTGATAGGGATTGCATTGAATCTGTAGAGGTTTTTTTTGGTATGGACATTTTAATAATATTAATTCCTCTAATACATGAGCACAAAATATTTTTCCATTTATTTGTATCTTCTTCAATTGCATCAATGTCTTACAGTTTTCAGTGGGTTTGATTTTAAATACTCCAGCAAAAGAAAACAAAAAACATTTGATGGAAGAATAGATAAAATAAAGCATCGGAAAGTTGATAAATTTCAGATCTTGGTGATGAATGCATGAAGATTCATTTTACTATTCTCTTTACTTTTGGGAATATCTGAACTTTTCTTTGGTTAAAAATGTTTTCTATGATTTAAAAAAAGTTTTATAAAAGGCTCTCTACCTTTAACTTCCCTCTTTCTGAAGTTTTTCTTTCTCAGAACTTAGTTCTGGATTTGCTTTTTTTTAAAATCAGTCTACATTTTATCCCTTGGTGATTTCAATCATATTCACAGCTTCTACCATCAGTTCAATTCTTAACTGGATTATTCTGTTTTTAAGGTTCTCTCCCTGTTTTCGATCTATTTAATTTTTTTTCTGTAGTCAAAATAAATTTTTTCTAAGATGCAAATTATATTCATCAGAAACATTAATCTGATATGTTGTTTTATACACCTGAAACTAATAAAAAAATTAAATCAAAATAAATTAAATATATTTAAAATAGGGTACTGACCTAGATCTCCAAGATGTATTACTATGTGAAAAATTACAATAAAATAAGTGTAATATGAATAAAGAAATATTGATCTGAATGTATGATCATAATCATATGGAGTTCATATTATTTAGGTTTAATTTTCTACCCCACAAATCACATAATAAGGTGATACATGCACACCAGCTCCTGGAATACATAAGCTTGCTAGTTATTTCACATGATTTGACTCTTTCCTGGTTTCTGGACACTGTAATATTTTCTTTGGATAAAATCTGTTTTCTGGATCCCAGGAATTCTCTTTTATTCTTAATTGTTATTCTTCTCAAACAAAAACTCAACCCAAATTCTTTTAATGATTTTTTCTGACTCATTTTCCTTTTCCTCGAACTCTAGACATTTGAATTCCTTTGACCTTCATGCCCATTGTTCTCTATTCTAGGCCAAAAAAACAAAGAAAAATAATAACAATTAAAAACCTTGGAGATTAATAGATTTTTTGAGGGAGGTCATTAAGAATTATTTCCTTTCAGACCTTTTATTCCCAAGTCCAGAAATGTTTAAATTATGCTGTTATGCTACTATATGTTTGATTAGCAATGTTTACTTATCTATCTTCCCCACTAAACAAATCAATTTCCTTGAGGACAGGAGATGGACTTTTATCTTCTTATCTCTAAGGCCTACCACATTTCCTGATACAGAATAAGAAGAGTTAATTGAATGAATGAATTCCATAAACAGTCAGTAGAAATCTACTTGTTAGATTTGTAAAAAAATTGATGAAATAAATTAGTGAAATAAGTGGTAAAACTTTAATATAGGCACATTAGGGTTTCGTTAAGTTACAGTACTTATTTACCAGAATGCCTTTGTTTGCATTATCCCTTAATGCTTGGATTTTTATTTTGAAAGCTTCTCTCCAAATATTATTCATTTCTTCAGTGCTCAACTCAAATGGACCTTGATTATTCCTTGATCTCGCCTATTATAGGTGATCTCTCTCCCTTCTTTGAAGTTATGTTGCTCCTTATACTTCTTTTGCGATAATTACCAATATATCAATGAATCTAACATACTGCCCTGGATTCCTGCCACCAGTGAACTAATTTTATTATAAACTCAAGATTCTAAACTTCTTGTGCAGCATAGAAATCTATTTAATTTAAATTTTTATCGTGTGTCTCCAACAATGCTTTGGCCTAAGTTAGTGAAGACTAGATGTTTGCTGAAAGAGTATCATCTAACTATATTTGTTTTGTTACCAACTGTACCTTAGGCAATTACCCCTATGATATTCCTTCCAGAGGAAAAGCAGTGTTGAATTTGAGGAGCGCTTAAGTTTTCTCTTACCCTTTCATTTTCTGGAGATAATAATATATGTTACACAGCTTTCTATATCTCTTAAAAAGTCTATTTTATTTCTTCTGGTATGACTCTGTCAGAGATCCATTAACCAAAATTTTACACTCCAATTTGGAAATTTAAGTAATATCTATTTAATGCTTGGCAGTGTAGCCAAAGACTGAGTTTCTGACAGGTAGCTGAATGCTACCCATCATGCCTTACTGGTTGAATTATCTAATGTTCATATCAATGTTTGGTGTAGCCACAAGGTTGGTAGACAGACCCAACTATACTCTTTCTTCTATGAAGCTCTTACCTGTCTACTGCAAGCTAGAATGATAACTTTGCGGGATGGGTGACACGATATGCAGATTAAGAGCACACATTCTGGAGCTAGCCAGACTTTCAATCTTGCTCTACCACTTAGTAGTTGTGTGACCATTGGCAAATTATAAATATCTTCCTGTTTCAATTTTAACATCCCTAAAATAGAAATAACCTAGTACTCACTGCGTGCAGTTTGGTTAATGATTGAATTAGACAATTTATATAAAAAGGATGGAACAGTACTTGGCACTGTGTAATTACCCAGTAATTATTAGATATTATCTTAGTCAATTTCAGGTAGAGGGTTAAAAATGAAAGTTTATTGACTGTCCATCACATTCTAGCTACTGCACCAGACACATGCATGGATTACTTCATTTGAATTTTCATTACCAGAGAAAAAATTTCATTTCCTGTATGTTTTCATAAAAGTTATCTTCTTTGGGAATTTAAAAATCTCATACCATTGAAATTGCATTTCTTCTGAGATTAACTCCTTTGAATTAAATTTGTTGGGGTGACAATTGTTAGTAAAATTGCATAGGTCAAGTGTACAATTGTATAGTACATCATCTATATATCACATTGTGTGCTCACCACTCAGTCAGTTTTCCTTCCATCACCATATATTTGACAAGACTAACATTTAAAATCAAAGGACAGATAAAGAGCTTCCCAGACAAGAAAGAGCTAAAGGAGTTCATCACCACCAAACCTGTATCACTAGGAAAGTTAGAGGGACTTCTTTAAGATAGAAAAAAAAAATCAAGGTTACAAATAATAAAACGACAATAGCTACATATCTATCAACAATTACTGTCAATGTAAATGAATTAAATGTTCCAATCCAAAGACATAGATGGGCTGAATGGATAAGAAAAAAAGACCCTTACATATGCTGCCTATAAGAAATTCACTTCAAATTGAAAGATACACACACAAATGGAAAGCAAAAGGATGCAAAAAGATAGTTTATGAAAATGGTAATTAAAAAAAAAAACAAAGAAAGCTAGAGTAGCATTACTTACACCAGACAAAATAGACTTTTAAAAAAAGGCTAAAGGAAGAGAGAAATAAAGACCCAGTAATCCCACTTTGGGGTATTTATACAAAGAAACCCAAAATGCTTCTTCAAAGGGACATGTGCATCCATATGTTCATTGCAGCACTGTTTACAATGGCCAAGATGTGGAGGCAGCCTGGGTGTCTGTGCATGGAAGAATGGATAAAGAGGAGGTGGTACATAGTAGGTGTGATCAAACAATACAGTGAATGCTTAAATAAACAAAATTTATTACAGTAAAAGACACATTGCCATTAATTCCCCTCAAAATACTGTCCCTCACTTCGAACACACTTATCCCACCATTCTTGCCACTTTCTGAAGCAGTTCTGGAAGTTCTCTTTCGTGGGTGTCTTCAGTTGTGCTGTTATGATAGCTGCCTTGATGTCCTGAATCATTGTGACTTTGGGGAAGAGCCAGAAGTCTCATGGTGCCAGATCCGGTGAATAAGACGGATGAAGATACACCGTAAAGTTTTTATTTGACAAAAATCGCTGTATCAGAAGCGATGTGTGACATAGAGCCTTTCTGTTGTGATCACAAAATACGGTGAATGCTGCTGCCAAGTGCCATCAAACAGAAAGGCAGGGATCTTCAATATGGGAAGCAGCACGTAGAACCTTAGTAACAGTGTGTGACAAGTTTCAACTTGTTCGGTGCAGTCAGTCGGGTGTGAGATACAGTTGAGAGATGGTATATTTTAAAATGTGCTGTAAATCATCCCCCATTGTGACAACATTCCGTGTCACATATCACTTCTGGTCCAGCAATTTCTGTCAAATAAAAACATGGTGTGTCCTCATCCACCTTATTCACCAGATCTGGCACCATGTGACTTCTGATTCTTCCCCAGTCAAAGTGATTTAGGACATTGAGGCAGCCATGACAGTGTACCTAAAGACACTCATGAGAGAAGACTTCCAGAACTGCTTCAGAAAGTGGCAAGAACGATGGGATAAGTGTGTTGAAAGTGAGGGACAATATTTTGAGGGGGATTCATGGCAATGCATCTTTTACTATAAAAAAATGTTTTTTAAATTTAAACATTCACCATATTGTTTGATCACAGCTTGTATATGCAATGGAATATTATTTAGCTATGGAAGAGAATGGATTCTTGCCATCTGTGGTGGCATGGATGGACCTAGAGGGTATTGTGTTGAGTGGGGTGTCAGACAAAGAAAGACAGATGCAATGTGATTTTGCTTATATGTGGAATCTAAAGAACAAAATAAACAAACAAAACAAACAAACTCATAGATATAGAAAATATTTTAATGGTTGCCAGATGGGAGCAGGGTTGAGGGTGTGGCTCGAAAAAGGGGAATGGATTAAGAAGTACAAATTGGTTGTTAAATAGTAGTTATGGGGATATAGGGTATAGCATAAGGAATATAGTCAATAATCTTGTACTAACTATGTATGGTGTCAGATGGGTACTAGATTTGTTGGGGTGATAGATGGGAGGGGAATGGGAGGCAGGGAAAAAAGGTGAATGGATTAAGAAGCAAAATTAATAGTTACAAAACAGTTATGGTGATGTAATGCATAGGGAATATAATCAATGATATAGTAATAACCATGTATAGTGCCAGGTGAGTACTAGATTCAGGGAGATCACTTCTTAAATTATAAAAATGTGTAACCACTATGCTGTACACCTCAAATTTCAACTGTAATTGAAAAATTAATAAAGGGTGAAAAGATGAAGGAAAATAAGAGGTCCAAATTTCCAGGTATAAAACAAATAAGTCATAGGGACGTAATGTAGAGCACAAGGAATATAGTCAATAATACTATGATACCATGGCAAGGTTTCACATGGTTTCTGGATTTATCATGATGACCACTTCTTTAGGCGCATAAATGTTGACTAACTATGGTATATTCCTGAAACTAACATAATATTGTATGTTAGGTATATTTTTAATAAAATCATTTAAAAAACTAAATTTAGGTGTTACAGATTAAGGTTAAACTAAGGTTTGCATGAATCCTTCCACTTAGCACTCTTTCTCATGGGTACTTGGTAGCTAAATTAAATAAAGGTCTACTATATTTATTGCTCGGTGAGCATATCCTCTACAATTCTGTGAATACATGTTTTAAGCTGTATTTTACAGAAAAGGAAATGAAACCCAGAGAAGGGAATGGCATGATTATTAAGATCAAACTTTCCATCACACTCTACTCCTACAAATTTAATTTAATCTTTCTCCTGATTCCAGCTACCACTGAAACCTTGTAAACCTTATATTAGAATCGACCCTCTTATTGCCCCAGACTGAATATATACTGTCATGAATAGTTATACTTGTCTTGCTTTCTCCTTCCTGGTCACTAGGGTTCAACAGTCTGTTAAAGCATTCTAATGGCCTGTATTGAAATAACAACTGTGATATCATTTTTTCTCTAATAAGCTTGAGAATACAAGTCATGTTTAATTCATCCATATTCTTAGTTTCTAATAGATTGAAATGATTTCTAAATAAACCAAACAGGAAAACGTAACTGCTCCTCAGTGGAATATGCCTGATTTATTGCCATTAGCTATTCCACATACTCACTTGGTTCATCAGCATTTAAATTTTTCCTCAGGAGTCAAAATTCTCTAAACTCTATGTGTCATATTTCCCCAAGCTAAGATACTCATTGGATTATTGAGTATACTAGAATTCAATTTAGCCTTTTTAAAAAAAGGTATAATTGGCATATAACACTACATTAGTTTCAGGTGTAGAATATAATTATTCAATATTTGTATATATGGCAAAATAGTTACCACAATGTCTAGTTAACATCCATCACCAAATATATAGTTACACATTTCTTGTGATGAGAACTTTTAAGATCCACTCTGTTAACAACTTTCAAATATAGAATGCAGTATTATTAACTATAATCACTATGCTGTATGTTACATGCCCAGGACTTATTTATTTTATAACTGGAAGTTTCTACCGTTTGACCAAACTTTGAACAACAGAACAAACAAACAAAAAATGTGCATGTGTGTGTGTGTGTGTGTGTGTGTGTGTGTGTGTGTAGAGGAAAGAGAGCGAGGAAATATGGCAATGTTAACAACTGCTGAATCTAGGTGAAGTGCATATGGGAATTTATTTTGTACTTTTGAAGCTTAAAAAAATTTAAAGTTGGTAGAAACATGCAAGGGTCTGGACTTTGATTTCCTTAAAAGTGCTTTATTCTTTGCGAAGTTACAAATGCCCCCAGAGATATGTAGTGACTCTGCCATCCATACTTCTGACTCCTTTCCTTTTACCTTTCTAATGCTCTGTAAGATGAGCTGTTCCTTCTTGCTCCCAGAATTTGCTTTCTGCTTATGCAAATGTTTGCAGATCCAAGTTCCTGGAGAAACATCTCAATTATCAAGAATATCTAGACTAGAGAGGATGGAGGAATGGTGCCTAGAAAGCAGGGCAGTTTACTCTTGGAAACATGTTACCAGAAAGTAGGTGGAGGTGTCTAGGAAGTGAGTTTGAACCTAAAGGACCAGCTTTAGCAAAAAGGTAGAGAAGGTGCATTCCTGGTCTCTGCTTTCTAGACATTTTCTCCTTTCCATTTTAGCATTATCAAATATTGTCATTTTATGTATTTTTATTCCACTGCACTTTTACTGAATCTCTCCCACATCAGGCAACCTATTGGGTATATGAGTATGGAAATGAATGAGATGGTTCCCATTCTCAAGTCATAATCTCACCTATTCTGAGTTTCCTATCACAGTGGAATGAGAAAAGTAAGATAAGACTTCTTGAGCTGACCCTTTGAAGTCAGGTGGAAACAGGTGAAGATTAACTTAAGGAGTGATTCCAATGGCATCTTCTGAGGTATTGGCATGTGAGAAATTGAAGCTGCTTAGAGCAGGGGTCAGAGAGCTTTCTCATCACACAGTAGCCAGGTGCCCTCTGTTGATGCGTTGTAAATCAGGAAAAGAACACCAGGCAAAGCTAACAGAACCCAGTGTCCTAATAATCGGGATAAGGAAGAGACTAAAAGCTCTGAGAGGAAAAGTACCTCTTTGGAGAACACAAGGAAGTTCCATTTAGGGAAAAGTTTTCAAAACGGAAGACCAGGTGAGTATTTCCAGGGCCTGCTGCGAAGGTGGTTACGAGCTACATCGGCCGGCTGCCAAGGAAGTTAGCCTACAGAATTCCTCTCTTATCATTTTAGTCATCTTGGGTACTAATTCATTTTTTCACAGTAATTAATACATTCGACTGAAAAGGAGTGTATTTTTCCCAAATTTTTCACGATATGACTTAAGGGCAAAAATATGCCGTGAGCAAAACTTTCCAAATGCTGATTTAACTATGAATCAATGATGCTTGTGATGAAAAGATAGGATCTTTAGGCACAACTATTTCACAGTATAAATTTATAACATTGAGAAAATCTTCAGATTGAACTAGTCAATTCAGACCTCAGTTGAAAACCTGTCTGGATTTTTTAGATTTTGTTTTGTCCTGGAATGATATTTTCATCAGTATGATCCAATCTTGACTTTTGTTGTATAAATTCTTCTGGCCAGGTCTCCCTTCCTAATGTATTCCCTGCCTTTCTTAATATAATTCTATCATTGTGTTGTTTTCAGGACTGTAAAAATCGAGTAGTTTCAAGATATAAGTGGTAAATTCAATATTTGTGTCAGAGATTGTTGTTGTTATATGTGAGGGAAGTGTTCCAAATAATGAGGGAGAGTTCATATATCATTGGTATGTGAGTTAGCTCTGTTTCTTTCTCTGTTGCCAGTCTTATAATATTGTTGGAGGTATATTTACACATTTTATGGAAATTACAGGATGTCCTGCAATTTGTAAATTCATAGGCCTATTTTATCTAAAGGACCTCTTTACTCTTCTTGAAGTCCTCTTTTTCATAATGTGAACATATGCAAACTATATATAGAAACGAATTGAGGCAATGATTTAGTAATGCTACTAAGAAAGTTAAAGTTCTGACCAAATGCATGACAAATGATAGCAAAAGCAGCTTGAATTCTCCCTTCATTTTGCTCAGGTTGTGGCCGCTGATAAAGTGATTAAATGCCACTCAAGAGGACAATTTATCTTATGATTCAGTGGCAACAAATGGCCTTCAATCAACTGTATCAAATAGCAAGCCAGGTCCTATGTCATGCAATCACTCTGTACTATAATTGTCTTCTACTTTGGTTCAACCACAAAATGACATTAAAAAAAAGAGCTCAATAAAAGTCAGTCACCTACAGAAGAAAGGTTTTACAATGAATGTAGTTTTCACCTTGTACTGTCTGCTCACACTTCACTGCTGACTCTTCTTCAATAGCTGAGGGCCATTCCTGAGACCTTACTTCCTGGCCCTTCCTGCCTGCCCTATGCACAGGCTGAATATAAGTGAATGAATGTTCCTGGGTAAAGAGCTGCAGGAAGCCATTGCCCTGAATAAAACTGTCTGCAGATGTTCTTCAGGGCGAGCAGTATACATATAGCATCTGCTATATGTCCCTGGCCTCGGAGATTGAGAAACAAAGGCTGTCCATTACTCTAGGCTTTTAGGGTCCAACCTTGAGAATTATGAGTCTTCATGGCTGTGCCTTTTGGGGAGAAAAACCTGATAGCATTTTAAAGGTTGTTGCTGATGTATTACTGGGACATGTAAGCCAGGTTGCTGACCAAACAACCACACGAAGGGAAGAAACTTTTATGTGATTGGTAAGACTCCTGCAGAGAAACAGACCACAAAATGTTGTGAGGTACAGTTTGGGAAATCAGACCCCACTGGGACTTGAAAGGATCAAATGATTGCTTCACCCTCCATGTTCCCATGATTTCACTATGAATAAAAATCAAGTGGCAGAAGAGAGGAAAGATGAAGCAATGATAGGGAACAAGACCAAAAAGGGAAGTCACATTCAGAGATGTCTATTTCATGTACGTGTGACTCAGATCCTCGAGGTAGAGTCCACAAACTGGGTCCTAGGGACGGGGGTGCAGACCTCACTTTTGCTCACAGACTCCCCCAATTAAGTTGGAGCTTATGTCTTCTAATTCGCTTCCAAATTTAAAGGGATACAAATGAACAGTGCCATCTCTGCCACACAGTACAATCCAGTACGTTTGGTGTGGAAACAGGAGACGGTTAAAAAACAAACAAACAAACAAACAAACAAACAAAAAACTGTAAAGGGGCGACCAGTTAGCTCAGTTGGTTAGAGTGTGGTGCTCTTAACAACAAGGGTGCCGGTTCGATCCCCACATGGGCCACTGAGAGCTGCGCCCTCCACAACTAGATTGAAACAACTGCTTGACTTGGAGCTCATGGGTCCTGGAAAAACAGACTTAAATACATAAATTAAAAAGTGGAAAAAAAAGTGAAAACACTCTATGAGGTAGAAACAACTGTTTTGGCTGTGGCGTGGCAGGTTGTGCATGTGACGGAAACTATTTTGTCCCTTAAAAAGGGATGGAATGCTACAGGGGGTTGGAGGGATGGGCTGCTGCAGCCCCACAAGACAGAAAGCTTGGAGGGAGGAGTTGAGGTGGGAAGGCCATCACTAAATGTTGCTTCTTCCCAGATAGGAGGGTCAGTGATAGAGGGCAGGGCTTTGGCTTTCAGAGTACAAATGTGGCAGAAGAAATTCAACCTGCCTTTAGGTCACTTGAGAATCTTTTCTGCCACAATTGGGGTAATAAAAGTTCCCCTTCCCCAGCCTGCCAGGGGCCCTCCTAACACACACTGGTGCTGCCAGCCCCTCGCATGACTGGATTAGAAAGGTGGTGATCCACTCTAGGAAGCTGTCCCCATATCCGAGGTGCCGGGCTGAGAAAGAAAACAAGCCCTCCAAATGTTCTGCAGGCATAGAAGCCCTAGAATAGTTCTGAGTTTTAAATTAATAATTGTTTTCACAGATGGGTAGACTAGGAACTTATGTCCTCAGGATGCCCCACATTTATGGTTGACAGTCTTTTTCCCAAATGTGTCTTCTGTTTGAGTAATCACCAAGGCTGCTTGAGCTGGAATAGCCGAAGTATGCAAGAGGATGAGGAGAGTAGACTCTCAAGCTGAAAGGTAGTGTTCTGTCAACCAGGTTCTCTCTCCTTGCATAATTCACACAATTCGCCTTCCATAGGTTTCATGTCAAAAGGAGAATTAGGAGCATCAGTATAAAACCAGTTAGTATTGTTGTTGGGATCATGTTGTGTGTGTTCTTTTTAGACAATAAAGTTAGAAATTAGCCTAACCGATTTGTGCGGGTGACGAAAAGTTATCTGTGGATGTGTTCAACTGCTTTAATAAATAGCCCCAAATCCACCTTTAGAAAGTATATCAAAGTGATCTGCATTTAGTTGGAAAATCGCTTGCTCCTTTCTTGATAATTGAGGTGAAAGGCCATGTTGTCTTGATTAAACAACACAAAAATATTCTTGGTACAGAGGAAGTCGTGCTAAGAAAATGTTTTGTTCTGCCTTTTTCAGCCCAGTGTCCCCACAACTGGGAAACGGAAGGTCCTGTAATCAGGAAACTAAATATTTAATGGATTGTACTAATGTGTGAACCCAAATGCAGGCAGTAAAAGAGTTAGATTCTTAGAAACATAACCATAGCCTGGTGGTGGTTTCTGTCTCATAACATTCTTCAGTTCTTAGCTGGTTCATCTGATCTGACAAAAATTAAACATTGTTTGTCCTTTCTGTCCTAACAACACCAAACCAAGCTGCCAAAATATCTTGTGGTGTTGAGAGAAATTGTGTATTCCAAATCCTTGTACCAAACCGACTGCCATTTCCTGACTGTTCTACATTTTTTCCCACCTCCCTGCTGTTCCTTCTACCAGGAGTATCTTATCTCTTCTACTGACTCTCTGGGAAGCTCCAACTCATTCCTCAGGACTCAGTTCAAGTGACAGCATCTTGTCATTCATTACCTGAGGGAGCCTATGTTGTGGCACCTACTACCCGATAGCCACAATTTGGGGGAATGTCTTCGGTGTGGTGGTGGTGGCTCTTTTCTACTAGGCGGAAGTTTTCTCAAAATATAATCCTTGGGTCAGTGGTATCAGAATACCTGGTGGCAGATGAAAGGAATTATTAAAATGCATATCCCTGAGCCCCACTCCCCTCATTCTCAGTCAAAATCTCTGGGATTTTCTAGGGAGTGAGTCCTAAGAATCTGCATTTTTATGATGCTCATTAGATGATTCTTACAAATGAAAATTTGAGAACCACAGCAATATACTACAAGACCAATAAAGACTACATTTTTATTCATCTTTGTGTCCCTGGTTTCTAGCATGTAACCAGGTATTTCGTTGGTGCTTAAAAAATGTTGAACAGTGCGTAAATGCCTGATGGATGCTGCATTCTTCATTCCATCCTTCGTTTTTTTCATTTAGTCATTTATTCAACAAATACTTATGAAGAAACTACTATAAGCCAGACATTCTTCTGGAAACTAGAAATATAGTGACACATGAATCCCACTCATCCAGAGTTTAATGTCACCTGATTTCTTCAAAACTCTGTTACTATTACCCGTTGTGTAGACCTCAAGCTCCTTATTCAGATGTTACTACTTAGCATCCATCATTATTATCTGCACATGTTTAATTCTCATTTTACGGAATGCCTAGTCTCACCCTTCAAATTCTGCCACAACTTCCAGATCCACTTTAAGATTCATTGCCTTCACAAAGCTTTCTTCCTTAACTTCTTAGTCTTATGTTTACTTTCCCCCTTCTTGACCACACAAAGATCTCTCCTCTTGATTTCTTCAGCAATTGCCTTAGTCATTACATTTTTTTTTTTTTTTTCTTTTTGAGATTGGGGATGTCCCATATTGTTTTATCATTGTGTCATGGATATATAGCCCATGACTCTCACATTAGATTCTAAATTCCCTGAAAGTAGGAACAAGCTGTGCCTTTTTCTGCAAGTTTCAAGGTACTCAGCATTTTCATTTACTTGCTCACTTCTGCATTCAATCTACAGACAGTGAGCACCAACTCCGTGTGAGACTCTATTGGCCAGACCCTGAGACAAAGAAAGCTGAGGACAACTCAAATCAAAGGTTCACACTTGGGAAAGAATGACAACTGACCCAAGTAGGCAGCTGGGATGGAGGTAGCAACAAAGAGCATGTAGCATCACCAAGGTGCACACCAAGATGCGGACCCCATAGCCAATGATTTGAATTGATTATACACAAAAGCCATGATTTCATATTATTTAATCAAACAAATGCACTTTCTTTTGTATTATAGCTACCTCTGTGAAGGTAGTTGCATTCATGTATATTTCCCTGTGTTGTTTCCTTCCTTGATCCATCTCTGCCTGGCAATATATTACCTTTTTCTTCCAGCACTCGTGTTAAGTTCCACATTACAGTTACCTAAGCAGCTTTCAAAAAGAAGAAAAACAAAACAAAACATAAATGCCTTAAGCCTGGACTCCACCCAGACCAACTGAATCAGACTCTATAGAGGTGGAACCCTGGCACATTTTTTTTTTTTTTAAGGTTTGTCAAATAATTCCCCTAAGTAGCCAGGTAGACAGCTAATGCTTAAGGCGAATATTGAAATTAACAGGACCTTTTGGCTCCGAAGCCCATGTTAAATTTATTCCAACACTTTATTCTGCCACCACACCCAGTCAAATACCTAAGTCTGAAACATGAGGGCTCATTCCACAATCCCCTGCATGATGAGTGCTTTGCCGTTTCTACAAAGAGTAGGGATTAGGAAGAGAGAAATAGAAGATAAAAAAAAAAGGGTTGGGATAAATAGAAGATGAGAAGAATGTAGAGAGGAGTAAAGTATAAGGAGATTGAGAATTTTGTCATTGTGACTTTTTATAAGCCATAGTAAGCCTGGCTGTCCCTAGACAAAAATATGTACACACACACACACACACACACACACACACACACACACACGCCCTTCTACTTGTCTTGCTTTTGTACTTTTTTATGTGGCTAGAAGCAGAGTATCCTGAGAGAGAAAAAAATAAAAGAGAAAGTGATGTAGGTTACTCTGTCATATAGTTTGTGAGGTTTACTTTTCACTGAAAAAAAACAAAACCAAAATTTGTTCCATTTGACTAACAAATTCTATGCTTCATCTTGCATTGAGGTGCTCTCCCTAATTATAAAAGTAACTACAGATAATTAGTACTGTTAAAAAGAATATATTTTAACAGTGTTATCTCCCAGTATCTTCTACAAATATTTATTGAACGAATCAGTGAACTCAAGCTGAGTAACATTAACATAAACATACATGTACAAATGTAAGCATCTTTTCTGTGATGGCTCTTGGGTAGATACTAGCCTCAAACATCAGTTCCCAGTCTTTCCTGTGCATTAGAATCATCTGGGAAAACCCTGATGCCCAGGTCAAATCCTATATCAATTAAGTTGCAAAGTCTGAGTATGGCAAATAAAATTCTGGATTTTTTAAAGATTCCCAAGTTATTCCATGTGCAGCAAAATTTGAGAACTACTGTGCTAGTAGATTTTTTTGATGCATGATTGAAGAATATCTGGAGGATAACTATTCATAATAAGTGAATATTTTGGGGTATATAATGCTTGGATTTCTAAAGGAACAAGATTATGTATATACTTTAAGGAACCAGTCATAGCTATCTGCATTTGTATTGCATTAATTTATATGTGTAAAGGGTAATTCCAAAAGAGTGGATGGTTCAAAAACCGTTGGGTATGCAGTATATGTGTTTGACTGTGACATAATATCTAGCAATCTTATTATGGGTTCCAGAAGCTAGTAGTGCAAAGAGTTTGTCTTTCCATGGTAAACACCATTTAACAACAGGAGATGGAATCCAGAAAGATGCAAGGAGGTAGAAGTAAACCTGGAAAAAAAGTAACAGTTGAAAAAATATTTAAAAAATCAACTCACAGGAGAAAAATTATGAATTTTATTATAGTCTTAGGAATTTATTAGTAGAATATAAGGTGACATATTCTATACTGTCACAGACTCTAGGACATGGCACTTATATAAGCAAAAAAAAAAGTGATGGGATGGGGACAAATGGACTTATTATCTGATCGTCTACTGTTACTCGCCAGGCATTTTACACGTTATCATGATTAATCCTGCCATGGACGTTGTAAAGTGAATATTATTGTCTTCTTTTCCCAGATGAAGAAATTTAGGCTCAAAAAAGATTAATTTCTGAAGATGGTAAAGCTATCAGTGGCAAAGCCAGGATTCAAATTCAGATTGATCTGTCTCTGGGATTTGTATCTTTTCCATTGCACAAAGCCATACAACATGGTCCTTTCTCTCCATCCTCTCTCCTGTATCTATTCTGGGTGTACAGTCTGTGTGCTCTGCAGTAACAAGCTGTGTCTTTAAGAAAAACAGAGTTAATTATTACTAATATTATTAACAAACGGGAACTGACAGTATTTTCCCTTGAGGGCTGCCTTGTGTAGCTGGGTGGAGACAGGCAAATGGAAGAGATTTGATCTCTTATGTTTGAGGAAATTGGAAAAGCTTAATAACAAAGCTTGTACAAACTTAAATTGATTCCAAAACTGGAGAAAATAAGTCTTTGATATCAGCTTCTCCCAAGACGGGAAGCAGCTTAGACTTAGACATTCTTCCAGAGGCCAGACAAGAAATTTGTTCCCACATTTACAGAAACATTTTGGAAGAGAGGAATATAGTCTGCCACAAGTAGTGCTGCCTTTGGGATCCTGTCTCCTTCTTGAATATATTTAGAACTTCCGCCAGTTAGGGCTGAGGTTGGGTGGTAAAATCCTGGTGGCCTATTATGAAGAGCTACCATGATTCACTGCTGGACTCTTAGCTGTCCTCCAGCTACTCCACCCAAATCCTTGGTTTACATCATTAACTTTCGTCACTCACGAGGCTTGAAGTTTCATCAGACTCTCAGCTCCCACTCCACTTTCTTTAGATTACATAACCATGTTGGTTTTTAGGGCAGAAAGTATCTGATTTAATGAAGCAAGTCCTTCTGCCTTGCTGCTGCCACCAACAGTTCGCTTGCACCCTGCTGGTAGACAGTATGGAGACCCCTTTGCTGTGTGTAGATAAGATGGCAGCCCCCTCATTTCAAAATTCCTTGATATTCTGTATTGCAGTGACCTTTGTTTCCATTTTGTTATATTTACTTGTGGCCATACCTGTTCTTTATACCAACTGGAAATGTTCTATGGCAGAAACTAGTATACCATTCTCTGACCATAGTCTCTCCCTTCTACTCCCCAACTCACACATCACTTTTATCTAATCAAGATTTCTAGATCCTCTGCAACTACCTCTTCTTTTCCATACCCTCCCCCTCTTCTGGTTTTACTTCTCTGTTTATACTGGCTGTACTGATGCTGCATCCTTTTATCCTCATGTCAGAATCTCCAGCCTTCCAGTGCTCTTTCCCTACCTATGCATCTGCAAATATCAAACCTTGGCATCATCCAACTATCTGCTTTCTCTACTCTTACAACCACTTACTGCAACACACACACACACACACACACACACACACACACACACACACAATGCAAATTGGTACTGTTATAATTGTTTGGTTTTGATTTGAGCTGGATATTAATCACCACTTGACAATACTTTATATTTGAGTCATAGCTATAGTTTAGGCCTTATATTATTACTCTGCCATTTGACATTTGAAAATCATTTCTCCTTTGCCATTTTCTTCAGGTACTCCACTAATCTAACCATTCCTTTGCATTTACCTTCATTGACGCATCTTTCGCTTCCTGCATTTTAAATATTATGCAAATTTTGGTCTTTTGTTCTCTCAATTTCTATTTCATTCGTTATCTTGCGCATCTGTGGTGTCCACAATCATCTGTGGTTGACAGTTCCCAAACCTCTATTTTAAAACATAGTACCTCTCCTGAGTTACAGTCTTATGTCAGATAACCTACCTAATTTGTCGTCAGTCTTCTCACTTGTAAAATAGAGGTAACAATAATATTTACCCCATAGGTGTTTTGGGATGTTGAGAGGATTGAAGGAGGTGGCTTGTAAAGTATAGAATGCAGCTTCTGACACAAGAAAGAGTGTGATAAATGGAAACTATTGTTATTACTATTGTTCTGTAGTTTAACACGTACATTATATCCATAGATTTTCCTTAACATGGGCAACAGAACCTTCAGGGTATGATGCAGAAGGGCAGTATAACTGGATGGCCAGAAACACCTGCCCTAGACATTAATTTGTTTCAGTGGACTGTTTATAGGCCCCAATTCTGACCCCAAATGGGAAAACATGAAGTATACTGTCTAGCTATTCAAACCTGCATATCAGACCAGTGGAAGGGTCAAAAGGTGAATATAGTCTTTCCTTAATTTCCAGATAAGGCTCAGCCCAAATTTTAACTACGGATAGAAAGGACACTAGGAAGTCCTGGCTGTTGTGCCTAGGTAAAAAAGTTTGGTATTCAAATGCTTCAAATGATCATGAAGTCATGATGTTTAGCCATGGCTTTCATCACCAGGCCCAGGATCACTGATGTTAACGTGGGCAACGCTCGCACCTCATTGGGTGTCAGGCAAGAAGATTTATAGAGGCCCTCTTTTCACTATTTCTCACTAAAAACTTGCTGTTACAAAAGAACAGTCAACATCTGTAACCAAAAAAGGACTTACACATGAATGAAATCTAAAGGAGCATCTGCTATGACTTTTTTCTCCCTTCTTCCTTCCCAGACAGAGGCCTGAAGAGGCTATGGACTCTAGTTGGAACGCAATATTGCAGAAGCCCGAGTTGGTTTTTATTTCTTAAAAGAAGTAATCAAAAACACAGAATATCAGTGAAGTGAAAAAAAAAAAAACAACAACAACAAGGTCGCAGAAATCTACTTTTTATCATAAGGAACCAATCAGAGATGCATGCAAGAATTTATGAGTAAGAATGTTCATATCAACATTTTTTTCCCCAATAGCAAGAAATAGAAACCGCCCAAATATCCAAGAATAGGACACAGACTCAATAACTTCTGGTCCAGTCATATGATTGAATAGGAATTGCAACCAAATGCTAATGTAAAAACATGTCCTTAAGAGTATTATTGCCATGAGAAAAAAACTTAGAATATAATATTTGAAAGGAAGTCATAAGACAGAATGCAGAAAGTAATGGCAGTTTTTTTAAAAAAAGAAAACCACTAGGAGGGATATTGCAAAATATTAGTAATGGTGGTCTCTCGAGGTGTGATGGCTGCTAATATTAATATTCTTTTTTTCTGTACTTAAATCATTCTATTTATTTTATTCATTATTTATATAATTTTAAAATAGAACAAATATCTTTAAAAATGTAATAAAGGAAAAATATCCAGAAGGTGAGTTTCTTGGCAAAAAAGTCAATAGGATGGAGAGAAGAGAAAACTTTTAAAAAGGAGAACAATTCAAAACAAAAGAGTTTAGAGCAATTTCAAGTTGAAAATAGGATACTGGCAGCCATGAGTGTGGTTAGAGAAGGGGACATATGCTCATATTATTACACCAAGATTTATGGGAAATATGAGGTCATAGAAGTCCTATCTAGAATTTCTAACAAAAAGTCCAGTTGGAGAATTGGAACATGTACATGTGAAAGTTAAACAGCAAAACTAGAGTAGATAATAGCATACAACAACGCCAAAAGCATTTCATTTCTGGACAAGGAAGAGGACTGAGAGGGACAAAAAAAGCACACTAATAGCACAACATAAATCTGCCTGGTGCAAGTCACCCAAATGCTCTTTTAGTTTTCCAAAGTTAAAATTCATTTCTCCAGTGAATTCACTGGGGAGGTTTGTATCTGTGTACAAGAGTGTATGTGAGCGCGTGCGCATGTGTATGTACAGGCATCTTGTTGGGGGTTATTTCCAAAACAGTTCCTTCCAAGGGTGGGGGGTAATGGTAAGAGCTTAAGCTGGTATAGGTGCCACAAAAGCTGATATAGCTCTATTTGTATCAGATGAAATAGATTTTTAAAACAAAACAAAGATATTATTAGTGATGAAGACCATCACTATATAAAAACAAAAGTTTGAAGTCACTAAGAATATACAGAAATCTTAAACATGTATGTATCTAATAAAATAGCCTTGAAAGACATAAAGCAAAATGGATAAAATTACAGGAACAAAATGATCAACCCACCATTATAGTAGGTGACTTCAATACAAATCTCTTCATTATTAATGTTATGCACATTAACCAGCAAAGATATAGAAGATCTAAATAATGCTGAAAACATTCTTAACCTAATGGGAACATATAGATTTTTCTCAAGCATACGTAGAACACATTTAAAAATTGGTCATCTACCAGGTTGCCAAGAAAGCCTCAACAAATTTCTAAGAATAGGTATCATACAGACAATGATATTTAACCACAGTATAAATAAATGTAAGTTACAAATTCACTTAAAATATACTAATATAAAAACCCCATATATTTAGAAAATAAACTTCTATATAATTTATGGGCTAAAAAAATCATAATAAAAATTTTAAAAGACTTAGTACTGAATGATAATTTTAAAAGACTGGCAAAATTTATGGGGTGTAGAAAAAATGGTTCTTTGAGGCAAATATGTAGCCATAAATAATTGTATTAAAAAAAAAGAAAGACTGAAAAAAATGAGTTAACTGTGCACATTAAGAAGAAAGAAAAGAAAAAACAAACAAAATAAAGCCCCAAAAGTAGAGCGAAAGATATAATAAAACAGGATTAGAAATCAATGAAATAGAAAATAAAGATGCAATAGAGAAGGACACCACAGCAAAAGCTTGTTTATTTATTTATTTTTAAGTAGCTAACAAAATAGACCATACTCTAGATAAACCACACATTAGTAATACTATGAAAAAAAAAAGAGTATGTAACTACAAATAAAGCAGAGAGTTAAGAAGATAATAAGGTAATATTAATAATTCTAAGTGAATAACTGAAAACTTCAGTGAAATGAAGAAGTCACTAGAAATTATACCAGAAATAACTCACGATAAAATCTAATGTCCATCTATTCCCAAATTATTCAGGTGTGAGAGGGTTTTTCTTCCCACAATATGAACTCCAATCTAAGTGTCCAGGGAAGTGAAGGATAGATGATTTGTGAATGGTTTGAGCCATCACATGAAAAGCTGTCCACACGAGGTGAGAAGGTGGGGAAGTAGGTCCTAAGAAAAATTTTGAAACACTGGTGTGCACTCATCCTTTAGGGTGAGCATCAGATGAGGTGCTGGCTGCTATCTATGAATGCTTCTCAGAAGAGTGCAATGAAAAGGGAAACTCATGTAGCTCCCAACTCTACACATGCAATGTCTTCAAATGTAGATCCTAAGGTTAGCAGCTTTGGACTCAACCCCTATGAAGGTTGCCCCTGGTGCCATCAACAAGTAATATTTAATCTCATGAAGGTGGATTGTCTCTTCACGTTAACTTCAGTCTTCTCCATTTATACCTTCCTCATTTCCTTGAATCTCTTCTCTTTCTCCCCAGTCCATGGAATACTTTCATTGGTCTTGGAGATGTTAGGTAAAGGAGAAAACAGTTCCTCTATCTTCCAATTCTTTCCATTTTACTGCTTCCTCTCAGTTTTTTAAATTCACATCCCAAAGATGCTTCTTCTATGGTTTTGCTCTGAGATCTTACCCTAAGGCAATAAGTGATACATAAATGATTTCCTGAACAAATAAAGGGCTGGGATCAACCTCCAACTCCTGAGTAAAAGAAAACATAAAGGAGTGGGGAATACATCTATTAGTACTTTGGAATATACTCCTGCCACATGTGTAAATATGAGACTAGGTGACATGTGCTATAACAGGCATGCAAGAAACTCAATTAGAATGTTACTGAGAGAGCCAGGAAATGCAACCTTGGTGTTTAACTTGAGTCTCCTAATGCCCAGCCTCTGCTACATATTAGGTCAAGCTTTATTTATTTGTTGGTTGATTGGTTTAGGTCTTTGTCAGAGAATGAAGATGTCTGGTCTATTTAAAACTTGTTCATCAAACTTCCTCGCAAGCCTCTCTAAATAGATAAAATGTCAGACCATTTTGTTTTGTTTTTTGGAAAAAAAAATATTTAGAGGAGAATTCTCCTTGGGAACTTGGAAAAATGGAAAGTGCACTCAATCATCTTGATGTTTTCTTGGCATAGAGACAAAATCTTATGATTTATTCTTCAAGTATCTAGATCAGGGGTGTCAAAACTGTGGCCCACAGGCCAACTGCGGCCCACAATCCATTGTTAATTGGCCTGCAGCAAATTCCAAAAATGTATTTAGTTTACTCAAATAAACGAGGTGAGCCAGTACATACTTCACCTTGAGTGAGTGGCCTGGCGGTTTGTGTATTTTACCACCTATGGCCCTTGGTAAAAAACGTTGAAAAAAGTTTGGACACCCCTGATCTAGATGATAGAGAGCATTACTGATCTCCATCCCATGGATGGTCACAATTATTGAGATTATTCTGTCCTTTTACCACTATTTCAAATTATATTCAGGAGCTCAAATAAAGGGACAAAAAATGGTTAAGAACTTTGTCCTCATGATTACAATGGGTATAACGTGCCTTAGGAAGGGGAGAAAACAGGAACTGGAAGTTCAGAAATTGAGAATGGGATACTAAATGCAAAACTTTTCCCAGAGCAAGTCATGTTATCCCTATGAATTAGCTCAGTTGTTTTCTAGCTTGTTTCCACTGTTTCTATGTACTGCTATGGTCTGCCATTTTGTGTCAAGGCACAAGAATTTTTACAAATGCTTGGTGTTTGTTTGCATACCCGTCCTTGGACCTTTGTACTTCTGGCTCTGCACAAATGCAGTCTGCCTCCCTTTCTGTGGCAGACTTCTCCTGGATGGCTTTCTGGTTCTGATATTGGATTGTTGACTTTCTGTTGTCCCCTTCTGCCCCCACACCCCTTTTTCCTATTTGGCCTCAATGTACCCAGAGTCTTCACCTTGGATCTCCTTTTTGGTTCAATAATTTCATGAACAACGTTATGATATAATAAGTGATTTTTGTTTTTTTGGTCATGCCCGAAGCCATTGCTCCTTGAGTGTCCTGCACACAGGCAGTTCAATGGGCAAGGACCACCCTGTAGGGGGCTCAGGAACAAACTGTACAGTGGTTCCAGACACACCACAAGTTGCTTCCAGCCCAGTGTGGGCAGCTATGTGACCATAAGCCACACCATGAGCTGTTGTCCACAGAGAAAACTGTTGGCTATTGTCCACAGAGAAAACTGGACCAATGAGTGTGGTACAAACAGTGCAAATTTATGTCCTCTTAGAAAAAATAAGTTCTACCACATACTCTACTAAATATATATAGGTCAGTTGTCTCAGCTTGGGGAGTTCTCTTTAATTGTTATTATAGAAAAGAACAGAGAAAATTATAACATCTAAATTATTTTTTATGGGCTAAAAAGTTAAGATGCATATAAAAGCACCTCTCCAATATAAGGAAGTTACATTGATTCTAGGAAGAAAAGGCCATCTTCCTAGATGCTTTGGATGTACTAACTGCTTAGATTTAAATGTCCATAAAATATACATTAGCAATCATAACCTTAACTTCTATAGTTTCCAGCCAGAGACAGTGGCTTTCCATGACATGTAGTCATTAAAGTTATCCTGGAGGAATCACTCAACTTTGGAGAGTCTGACCCATTTGACAATCTGAGCAGCTTAAGTATCCAATAGAAAGTAAATTCTGCCAGGGCACAGATTGTTCCTATTTTGTTCACAGTTGAATCCCTGTTATCCAACACAGTGTCTGACATGATAAATGTTTGCTGAAAAAAATGAGTAAATCTGACTTTTCTGTTCACTGCTCATCACTATGTCAAGTCTTGTCAACTAATAAACAATCTGTTGTGAAAGTGGCCATGGGATGAGAGATAAAACTTGATAAAAGCAACTAACTCTTATTATGAAACTGCCCAGAAAACTTGTTTCTTTCTTCTTTTAAAGTATATTTTTAAAAATTTGTCAATTATAGTTGACATGCAATATTAGATTAGTTTAAGGTGTACAACATTGTGGCTGAACATTTATGTAATTTATGAAGTGATCCCCAATAAGTGAAGTACCCACCTGATACCACACATAGTTATTATAATGTTACTGACTATGTTCCCTATTCTATACTTTACATCCCCATGACTATTTTGTAACTACCAATTTATACCTTTTAATCTCTTCCCCCTCTTCACCCATCTCCTCAACCCCCCTCCCATTGGCAATCATCAAAATGTTCTGTACCTATGAGTTTGTTTCTATTTTGTTGGTTCATTTATTTTGGTTTTTAGACTCCACACATAAGTGAAATCATATGTCAAATCATTTGTCTTTCTTTGTCTGATTTATTTCATTCTGCATAATACCCTCTAGGTTCACCCATGTTGTTGCTGATGGCAAGATTTCATTCTTTTTTATGGCTGAGTAAGGTTCCATTGTATATTATCCATTCATCCATTTATAAATACCCAGGTTGTTCCTATATCTTGGCTATGGTAAATAATGCTGCAATGAACACACAGATGCAGATAAGCCTTTGAATTAGTGTTTTGGATTCCTTCAGGTAAATACTCCACTATCTTGGGTCTCCAACAATTACTTTAAATTAAATGGATTAAATGTTCCAACCAAAAACACAGGGTGGCTGAATGGATAAGAAGAAAAAACCTTTTCATATGTTGCTTACAACAGACTCACTTCAGACTGAACAATGCACAGAGACTGAAAGGAAATGGATGGAAAAAGATATTTCATGAAAATGGAAAGGAAAAAACCAGATGAGGTAGCAATATTTATACCAGACAAAATAGGCTTTAAAACAAAGGCAATACCAAGAAACAAGGAGAGACCCAGTAATCCCACTTCTGGGTATTTATCTAAAGAAATCCAAAGTACTACTTTGAATTTGAAGGGACATATGTAGCCACATATGTATCCACATGTCACTGCAGCATTATTTACAATAGCCAAGATATGAAGCCAAATTGACAATCTATCAATGGATGAATGGATAAAGAAGAAGATATATATATATATATCTTCTTTATCCATATATATCTATATTTATATCTCTATCTCTATCTATCTATCTATCTATCTATCTATCTATCTATCTATCTATCTGTATAAAATGGAACATTATTCAGCTATAAAAAAGAATACAATTTTGCCATCTGCAACAATCTGCATGGCCCTAGAGCAGGAGTGTCCAAACTGCGGCCAGCGGGCCAACTGCGGCCTGCAATCCATTTTTTATTGGCCTTCAGCAAATTCCAAAAATATATTTAGTTTACTTAAATAAACCAGGTGAGGCAATACGTACTTTACCTCGACTGAGTGGCTCGGCTGTTTGTGAATTTTACCAAATATGGCCCTTGGTGAAAAATGTTGAAAAAAGTTTGGACACCCCTGCTCTAGAGGGTATTGTGCTGAGTGTAGTAAGTCAGACAGAGAAAGACAAATGTCACATGATTTCACATACATATGGAATCTAGAGAACAGGATAAATGGACAATCAAAACAGAAACAAGCTCATTAGATACAGAGAACATTTTGATGTTTACCAGATGGGGGGGCAATGGGAGGATACGTGAGGGGAGAGGGGATTAAGAGGTACAAACTGGTAGTTACAAAATAGTCATGGGGATGTAGAGTATAGCATGGGAAATATAGTCAGTAGTATTGTAATAACTATGTATGGTGTCAGATAAATACTGGCTTTATCAGGGCGATCACATTGTAAGTTGTATAAATGTCTAATCACTGTTTCATACATCTGAATCTAATATAATATTGTATGTCAACTATAATTGAAAAATTTTAAAATATTTTAAAAGTAAAATAAAAAAAAAACTATCTCTATAAACAAGGTATAACAATAACTGAAATATCAGCTTCTTAGAACTTTCAGTGCATGGCTTGCCATTTTGGGAAATCCATGTAACTAAGTCCATGGGTGTAATCGGTACAAAAGGCATAAAAGTTTTCAACCACTATTTCCAAGGAAAGAGCAAAGAGTTTCTATTGCTATCCAATCATAGGTATGACACAAACTAGAAATTGCCATTTTAACAAAAAGCCAAGATCTTGTATACAAGTCCACACATAGCTACTTTGAAATGTGGGTTGCAGTGGTGGCCAGTTTCATTTTGCAAAGTATAGGAAGCAGAGCAAACGTTCCTAAAGCTTAACATTGCCTGGAGCTCTGCAGTAGCCAGAGACTATGCAGATGCTTTATTTGACATCCGGCTTGGTTGTGCCAATTGTGGAAACGTTGAAATACTACCTTCGAGCTGGGGTAGGTAGATGCTGTCCTGAGCGTGAACCCTCCCTTTACCCTGCTGCTGCAGCTCCCTCCCAGGACCTTTCTCAGAACCTCCTCATAATCCGGTGTCTAAAGAGATACATCCAGAAAAGCAAAAGACGTTCAGGACTAGGCTTCAGCCCACCGCCTACATCAGGTTGTTGCCTCAACTATACTGATTGTAAAATATATTTGAATTTTTTTAAATTAAAGCTTATTGGGGTGACAATGGTTAGTAAAGTTACATAGGTTTCAAGTGCACAATTCTATAATACATCATCTGTATATATCACATTGTGTGTTCACCCCCCCGAGTCAGTTCTCCTTCCATCACCATATATTTGATACCGTTTAAAATATATTTGAATTTTATCCTTAAAAAGAATTATTCCAATGCAGAAGGCTTGAGCAAGAAACATACAGAGGATGCAAAGAGGATTAGAAAAAGAGGAGAAGTAAAATTATTATATTAAAATTATAGGATCATTTCTCGAAACCATAGTCCTCACCATTTCCCACCCATGAGGGAAAATGATGAAGCAACTCCAGGGACAGACTGCACATTATTTGAAGTCTTCTTAAAATAAAAGATAATGCTCCAGATATCACCTAGATTTCCGAAATAATCTCATAATTTGCCTCCCTCCAGAGTGAGTCCATGTCTGCTTACCACTAGATCCACAGTACCCAGTGCAAGGTCTAGCGCATCATAGGTGCTCAAAAAGTATTTGTTGAATGAATGAGTGATTTCATATGCATTATTTCAAAGGCTAGTGATTCATGCTCTTCATAGTCTAAGAAAATGAGAAGACATTTTGTAATGCAGATGAGATAAGTATTTATTCAGTGATTTATTTAAGAAATATTTATTGTTTATTGACTGTAGGCTAAGTGCTGAGATTATAGTATAGTGGGGCAGTTTTCATTTACTCATTTTACAGATTACTTGCCCACGCAGTTGTGCCCAGTGGGTGAGAAAATAAGCCTGGAACCCCAGTCATTAGTCTGAGAACCATTTTCGAAAAGTGTCTATATTTATTGTTACAGTTGTGCTATAGTTGGCCATTTATGTGTGTTTTACTTCCTTTGCAAAGATGAGAGATATTCTCTTCACATAGGTAAATGATAGACTTTGAGAGTGTGTGGTTTGTTGTTTGTGTGTGTGACTATAGATGTCCATAGCTGTAGGCAACAGATGTATTTCTGGTAAGTAAAACGTACACAGAAATTTCATAAATTGAATCATGTTTTCTTGTTGAAAAAAATGCCCTTTTGGGGACACTGTTTTGCTTATCTTTTGATCCTGAGCATATGGGACAGTGCCTAACATGACGGTGCTCACTAAATAAATCAATTAGTTAATTGATGGATGCATGCTTTCATGAATCAACCAGGACTCCAAAAGAACCTTCCTTGGATGCTTCTGACCCCTGATTAGGGTACGATTTGCTCAGGGTTTGAGAAGTGCTGGCTGTGGATGTGCTGATCTGAGCATTCACAGCTGACACCCTAGAAAGTGTTATCAATTACCATTCAGTATTCTTGGCAGCTGGGTGAGCACCTTGCACAGGGCAAGGAATGCAAAGTTGGCAGACTGGACTCTGCCCTCAAAGAGTTTATGTCTAGATGTTTTATAGTGATTCAAGTGGGGAAGTGTGAACTATCGATATAATAGTATTCAAAGAAAATCATAAAACGCCACAGTTTTCAACACCTCTGAGATCCCCACTTCTTTACTAGGACTTTGATGTAGTCTCTCTTCAGATATAAAGAGCTTCCTCTGGTCTGCTTTGGGATGAGGGAAATTTGATAAATACAATGTGAGGACTTCAGGAAGAGGATTTTCTTGTACAACTTAGGTTGATTGAATTGGAATCTCTGGGCACAGGACTGAACCCCCACTGGAGGTGATTGCAATGTACAACAAAGTTTGAGAACCATTGATTCCAAACCACAACCATTAGTTAGGGAAAGAAGCAAATTTATGACATATGTAGTGTACTTTTTGTCCCAATATTATTCCCTGTCCAGTCAGAAATATGATCAAGGGAAACTTTATTTTACTAATGACAGAGTGACCTCCTTCCCCGGTCCCTATTCCCCAAGCCACACTTCCCAGATCTATTCTGACCCCCAATGTCTTCTCCAGCTCCAAAAATTTGCAATGTCATGATTCCAAGCAAACTTCTGAAGAATGGGGGGCCGGCCCAGTGGCTCAGGCGGTTAGAGCTCCATGCTCCTAACTCCTAAGGCTGCTGGTTCGATTCCCACATGGGCCAGTGGGCTCTCAACCACAAGGTTGCCAGTTCAATTCCTCTACTCCCACAAGGGATGGTGGGCAGCCCCGTGCAATTAAGATTGAATATGGCACCTTGAGCTGAGCTGCCGCTGAGCTCCCAGATGGCTCAGTTGGTTGGAGTGCATCTTCTCAACCACAAGGTTGCCAGTTCTATTCCCACAAGGGATGGTGGGCTGTGCCCCCTACAACTAGCAACAGCAACTGGACCTGGAGCTGAGCTGCGCCCTCCACAACTAAGACTGACAGGACAACAACTTGAAGCTGAACGGCACCATCCACAGCTAAGATTGAAAGGACAACTTGACTTGGAAAAAAAAAAGTCCTGGAAGTACACACTGTTCCCCCAATAAAGTCCTGGAAAAAAAAAAACACTTCTGAAGAATGGGACCTCTGACGTCTTAACAGAATCCTTTCTGAAATTAAATAATACTTACGAATGCACTATAGTCACCCTTAAAATAATTCATTCTCCAATTTAAAAAATTCGCACTGCTTTTTTAAAAGTGAGACCTACCTTTGGAAGAAAAGAGCTTGCTACATGTTATTCATACTCTTTCACTCCATGTTCTGGCCCAGAGCGAAAGAGTGGTCAAGGGATCAATTTTTTCTCTTTCCTTGAAAAATTCACAGTTTCATGTCACTTCCTGTTAAGTCTTAGCTAGCACTATTGGCTGATTATCTGAACACCAGCTGTGGCTTCCTTTGAAACTCTTTTTGGATGTAACTACCAAGCATGAGTCCAAACAAAATTACCTTTATCTGCTGTTTCCTGTCCTCTAACCAAATGTTCTGACCATTTGTTTAGCTTAGAAGGGATAGGCTACTATTTCACTCCTTCATAACTCAGTTTTGCTTGACTCATAGCAAGTGTTCCCAAGGCCCTGAGTGGTGGGACAGTTTTCCAGGTGTCACGCGCAGAGAGAGCTGTTATTTCCTTTCCAGGGATATTATGCAAGCTTGGCTCTTTTGACTTATTTTCAAGTCATGGATCTTTTCTTGAAACAAAATTTTTAAATATAGAGAAACAGATGGAAGGGTATATGTCATTTTGGTAAGTGCTCTTTTCTTTTTTTTTTTTTCTCTAGCCAAAAACAATGACTTACTTTGCGAGTCCCAGGCCAAAACTTACCCTGATAGCTCTCATGTTCGAATAAAAAGTCACAATATTGTGGCAAGGGTTTAAAAATCTTGCCCAGGCATCATAACTAGGAGGCTGTCCCACATCAAAAGGCTATGAAGCTGTCTTTAGCGAGGCTCTTCCCTTTCTGAGTCAGACTCATGCCTTTTAACTTCCAAGATGCTCTCCTAATGGCCTTAATCCCTGGACATAACCCACATGAAATTTCTGTGTTTTCTCCTGAATGTGAAATTTCAGCTGCTTTCTCAGGTTTTTGAGTCGAGCTACCCATCTCCTGGGTTCTTTCTGCCTAGTCTGCTCTTTGAATATTCTGAAACACTTGTTGTCTTTTCATTTAATGACAACAGCTACCATTTATTGAATTCTTCTTTGAGAGGAAGTTTAGTGCTGAGGTGAAGACCATGGTCCTGGGGTCAGATTGTCATGTTTTGAAGCCTGAGGATGCTATACACTAACTGTGGCACTTTCGTAAGGTTACTTAATCTCTCTTTGCCTTAGTTTCCTCAACCATTAAGTGTGGCTACTAATTGTATCTCCGTCACAGTACTGATCTATGTGTCTGTTTTTATGCCAATACCATGCTGTTTTGATTACCATGGCCTTGTAGTATAATTTGATATCAAGTGGCGTGATCCCTCCAACTTTGTTTTTCATTCTTAGGATTGCCATGGCTATTCAGGGTCTTTTATGGTTTCATATACCTTTTATGATTATTTGTTCTAGTTCTGTGAAAAAAGTGATTGGTATTTTGATAGGGATTGCATTGAAACTACAGATTGCTTTGGGTAGTGTGGGCATTTTAACTATATTAATTCTTCCTATCCATGAGCATTGTATATGTTTCCATTTATTTGTATTTTCTTTAATTTCTCTCTTCAGCGTCTTACAATTTTCTGAGTACAGAAAACTATATATGGGAAAGGCCATATGTGAGGCAGATCGCACACAGAGATAATGGCTTCTGTCCCATCAGTCCTTGCCAAACAGCCACACAATTCAGTCTTTCCCAATATGTCTCTGGCACCTCTTAAATTGCTGCCCCTCCACCAGAGCCAGGGTCAGTATTTGCAAGTTAGTGAGTCTGTGTGCAGGCCCTTCAAGAGGGAGTCTGGGTTTTCAGCTGCCTTCCATCTCACAGGATGGGCAGACAGAGTCCTCACTGATTTTCGCTGCCAGATTTTGTGGGAAATTTTTTCCCCCTGGTACAGGACCCCTGGGCTGGGGAGCCCAGTGTGAGACTGGGACCCCACCCTCTTCTGGGGGAGACCTCTGCCACCAAGGTGTCCTCCCAGTGCTCAACCACTATCTGTAGATTTGGGTCAGCCCATTTCACATCTCCACCCCTCCTACCAGTCTCAGTGTGGCCTCTTCTTTATAGTCTTAGTTATCAGAGTTCTGTTCACCTGGTCTTCAGATGATTCTTGAGGTTGATTGTTCTATAATTTATTTGTAATTTTGATGTGATCCTGGGAGGCACTAGGCATAGCGTTTACCTAATCTGCCACCTTATACCTCTTCCACTCCACTATATCTTACTGGTTCTTTAAACTGCAAGCCCCAGGTTCAGAACCTGTGTCACCCTGTCTAGCTTGAAGTTGCCCACTTCTTGGAGCCACATTATGTTATCTCTGATGAATTCAAATAGTTTACATTTGCATTAGCCCTTCATGGCTGTTCCATATTCTCCTCCATGAATTTAAAAATATTTATCCACTTTAAATAGGCCACAGTATCCCCCCAAGCTTTGCTTTCTTTCCATACGTGCCAGCCCCTCACCAATCTTATGGAGTTGTCCCTCCATTCATAAATGTAATATCACAAATGTAATGTGCATTACCTGACACATAGAATGTTCTAGAATGACTTGTTAATGTTGATTAATGTAAAAATGTTTTTTGTGCAGTCATTAAAGTCCATAATGAAGTTATATTTGAGTTGCAGGGGAAAATCAAAATATCCGTTAAATAGTAAAAAATAACAACTCTTTGTTTTCATGAGAGCTTACAGAACTCCAGCTCTTATTCTAACTGTGAAGAATAGATAGCATATTAATGAAAAATGTTTTTTAGCTAACATTCCATTTCCTTAACGTAGTCTTTCAGGGTGGACAGTTCATAACATAGTGTGTTTTTTGAAATATGGATAGCTTTTATTTTAATTGATTTCAAAATGGTATTAAGAAGGACCCATCCCACATATTGAAGATGAGAAAGGCTATAAGACACTGGTGAGGGAGACAGTGGGAGAAAAAGACGGAGAGAAAGGGTGGAGGGAGCAGTGGTCCAAAGGGGCCTTGCCATGAATAACAAACTTGTATTACAGCTGCAAAAACAGAAGAAGGGATGTTTAAACAAAATATGGATACCTTCAAAACAAATTTTACATATTGGCTCAATAAAGGAATATCAGCATTTATATACAGCTTTTATATTATTCATTGTTTTTGTGGAAATTGGGCTACAAAATGCAAGCTTAATTTCCACACTCAACATGGTCATACCTTATATAGTAATTAAAGACTTTTTAACTTAAACTGAATCTACCCCAGCAATACTCTTTGTGGGCTGTGACACTAAATAAAATGAACGCTGTCTTTAATACAAACTGAGACCTTAAAAAATGGTTTATAAATGAGGCTAAAATGTAAGCAATTTGGTCTGAAAATAACCGTTTCAGTAGTGCAGCTGTATAAGCAGCTATGTTAGATGGAGTCAACACCTGGTCCTTTCATTTCTGCAATAAATGGATTGGTTAAGTAACTCAACTTTAAATTTACTAAATTAATCTGAAATAGCCTCCTACTGAAATGGTGGCATTTCCAGTCTCATTCAGCAAACTTACCTTCTGTGAGTTTATAAATCGTAAGTGATGTATTGAGTTTCCCACAATGAGGTCCCATTATTTGTGCACCCTAAGAATTCAGACATATTTGAAAGCATCTTCCTTGTGTGAGGGCCATCTTAGGTTTGATGACTGGGTGTATCAGTCAGGGTTTCTCAGAGAAAGAACTGTGAACAGAACTGTGCATGTGGCGAGAGAAGAGAGGAAAGATTTTAAGGAACTGGCTTATGGAATTGTGGGGACTGACAAGTCTGAAATCTACAGGGCTGGCAGATAGAAACTCAGGTAAGAGTTGAGGTTGTAATATTGAGTCCAAAATCTGTAGATTACACCAGTAACCTGGAAACTCAGGTAGGATTTCTACGCTACAGTCTTGAGGTCAAATTTCTTCTCCAGGAAACCTCAGCTTTTGCTCTTAAAGTCTTCAACTCATTGGATAAGGCCCATTACCATTATCTAGGTTAATTTCCTTTACTTAAAGTCAACTGATTATAAACGTTAATCACGTCTACAAAATACCTTCATAGCAACATCTAGACTAGTGTTTGGCCAACTAGCTGGACACCATAACCTAGCCAAGTTGACAAATAAAATTAACCATGACAACTGGCCAATAGGACTAAGACCCTAAATAATCAGGAAGCTGCTTAGCCTAAGTAAAGTCTTTAGCCTAAGACCCTAAATAATCAGGCTACCTCTTAATCTCTGAGACTAAGTGCCAGGTAGAAAAGAGGCTTATTCTCCAGGTCTCAGAGACCCTGCTCCCACAGTGTGGCCCTCCAGTGTTCTAACTGGAAGCCTCTGGGGACACATCCCACTGCTGGATCCCACATTCCAATTGTTTTGTCAAAACTTGGAAACTGCCCAAATACCTCGCTGGTTTTTGGAGGTTTTCTCTTTCACTTCTTAACCTTATTCCACAGGCAACTTCAAAATAAAGCAAATGTATTAAGGAGAAAGCCAGCAGAGATCAGGGCTCAGACCTCTGCCCCCTCACATCTCAGATGATTTCTTGGCCCCCTAAGGTCTCTAAACTTTGTCAGTTCAACCCTGAAGAGTCGGCCAAAAGACATATTCTCTTTTAGTTAAACAACAATGTCTGATGAAAAACAGATCAGTCTTTGTTAGACTGGGATTGGATTTGTGCTAATTCATCTGCTTTCTATCATCTGGACACCACCTGTCTAAAGTTGAGCACTTCATAGTTCCAAGCAGGTGTTGAAGCTGCATTCTCTGACCATTTGAAAGAGTTTTTCCTAGTGTGAATTGCCTCTTTTGAGGCTTAGATTCACAGCAGACTTTAGCTATGTTATTTCTACACAGTGTCAAATGGAACCAATCCACACAGACTGTTGTGTTTTCCTTACCTACAAAACTGAAAAAGGTGTTGGTTTCATCATTTGTAATATTTATGTTTAATCCTCACAGCCCAATGGAGCAGACAGTATAGCAATTATTTTACAGGCAAGGGGACAAGGTTCATACTGCTTCTAAATGATCAAACTGGAACTAATCAAACGGAACACCACAATAGTTCCAGGCTGTGATTTATCCAGTGCTAAATGTAGACCAGATACTTAGAATAAGGGATGCCTCCCAGACCTTCCAATTTCCCAAAGGTGATTTCTGAATATATTTATACTGTTAAACATATTTATTTATTCAGTAATTTATTCTTTCTTTCTTTCTTTCTTTTTTACTTTTTATTCCTTGAGTGTGGTCATTTCTTGTATATACTACCTATGATGACAACTTGTCTATTATTTTATGTCATATTTGTTCCAAATGACTAATTATTACATCTTGAAAAAGATGTCTAACTCTCCTCTTTGACAAGGTCTTGATTTTTCTAACTATGTGGTTACTTTCAACTGAGTCATTCATATTCTTTCATTTGGCTTTTTGGGTGCACAGCACTGTCCACGGAGAGTTCTTTAAAGTTCTAATAAGTGTCAATACTGCCCTGGGCTAATATTTGAAGATTTATTTCATGAACCAGATTCTCTCTACATTATTCATTCCCTTTGTGATTTCCTTAAACCAAGGTCATATTGCTCTAGGCTTTACCTTTCCAAATAAAAATTTCTGTGTTTTTTTTAGACTATTCTTTTATTAATTGGGCTTTGAAATATGGATAACTTTTGAGTTTATTGCCTCGTCTATAAAATAGAAATAAAAGTAGTACTTACCTTCTATGATAATTGTGGCCATTACCTTTAATTAGATGGCTTCTGTAAAATGCTTATCACAGTGCCTAACATATATTAGGCTGGCGCAAAAATCATTGCGGTTTTTGCAATTATTTTTAACCTTTTAAACCGCAATTACTTTTGCACCAACCTAATAGTACTACTTAACAGTATTACTAGTATTATTTTTGTACGTCAACAATCAATCAATCAAATATGTACTAGGGATGTACTATGTGCAAGATGTGGAGCTAAGCCCTATGTATGCAAAGATGAATAAAATAATGTTAACATCCTTGTGGAGTTTATAGTCTAGAAGTACCGTTCAATAGAATTTTCTGCAATGAAGGAAACCGTGTATATTTGCACTGCCCAATGTAATAGTCACCTGACATATGTGGCTTTTGAACATATGAAATGTGACCAGCATCGTGAAAGAATAGAAATTTTCATTTTAATTAACTTAAGTAGCCTCACGTGGCTAGTAGTTAATGCAAATCTAGGCCATGGAGACAATGATATAAATAATTTTAATAGAGTAAATGAAATGTTATAGTAGAGGCATACGGTGATTGCTACAAAACACAGAAGCTGAAGTGACTATTTTTCCTTGGGAAAATCAAAAAAGTTTTCATATAAGTGATGACAGTTAAATTGGGTGTTAAAGGATGTGTGAGAGTTTTCCGAGCGGAAAGGTAGAGGAGAGGGCATTCAGGACACAGGGAACTAACTCCATGTGTACACATCCCAGAGCCTAGGAAGAGTCTAGCATACTCAGAACAATTTGACTTGTATTTATTTAACTCCAAAAGCCCTGGACCATTTTGAAACAAATCTGTAATTTTTCTGCCCACTCATCAATGTAGCAGTCTTCCTATATACAGTTTACTTTCCACATATCTGTTTTGCTGCAAGAATAATTTACTAATCAGCAAATTGGAGGGTTCCTGCAATCGCTACTTGGTTCTCTCCTCCAAAACATTTTATGAACAGGTGAAATAAAACTGGCCTCAGGTATGATCTCTATGGGATTCTGATCTTTACCCTTCTCTTTTTATCTCTAAAACATTTCCTTGCCCTTTTATAATTTGATTCCATCTTAACTTTCCCTGCTCAATTTCCCACATCCAAATTAATGATGTGACCTTCTCTGATAATGTAAACATCATTTTTGTCCCCACCCACCTCCATATTTATTTCACACTTCCCCAAACATAACAGCAATGAGACTTTGGTGTGATTTACCCTACACCGAGTTACAGAGTGTGCCCTGGATGTATTAGATTATTTCTATCCTTTTCACCATAGCTCTTGCCTCAGGGTCAACCTTGCAGGTTCAGTTGTGATACTGCCTAAGACTTTGGGTTACTGATTGCAGGAAGAGGTGCTCTCTGTCTTTAGATGTGAACAAGGAGGTGTGTAGCCTCCTTGAATTTATGACTCTTCTCCATGCCATCTGGAGGCATGGAGAAAGGCATTGCAAAAAGAATTTCAGAGAAATAAGGTTAGAGCATTGATCAAAATGTCCCTGAAGACTGATTATCCACAGACACTAAATTTCCCTGGTATTTGGCATTTTTGAGTTGAGTTTTCTATTAGTATTTTCAACAATACATCCTAACAGATACAATTGCTGATCTAGACTAACCTTTATTTCTTGATTGATTTCTGGAAAAGTTCCCAAGAATAGGTCTTTATTTCGTCAAGGTATCTATTTCATTCAGGAAATAGGCAAGCCCAGCTATTAAGCCACATCTCTTGTTGTAAGACTCACTTCCTGGCCCCACCCACCTCAGGATTGGAGAATCTCACAGATGCAAGAGATTTCAGAAGTCATGCTGATTGACTTAGTAATTCATGAGTCCTAACTTGGTTTAAGGTGAGTACCTACTCTTCTTTTGTCCACGGACTTCTCTGGAAAGACAATCTGTCCACTTATGATGCCAGATTTTAAGGACTTTTGAAGGGTTATCTTAGGTGAGGGAGCACAGTTTCATGACATAATGGCAAATGTTTATATAATGCCTACCATGAGCGAGGCACTATTCTAATCACTTTACATAATTCATTTTATTAACATTTAACCTTCATGACAACCCTTTTGATAGGTATTATTATTATCCACATTTTATGGACAAGGAAACTGGACACAGAGAGGCTTAGAAATGTGGGCAAGATCAGACAACTAGTAAGTAGTAGACCCAGGAGTCAGATCCTGGCAGACTGGTTCCAGATTCTATGCTTATCCAGTACCCCGATATAGTAAAAGTAGTTCTTATATCAAGTATACAATGATGAATTTTATAGAGGTACCATTGGAAAAGCCCACAAATTTGAGTTTTTCTGATCTCCCTGGTGGTTTTGTGGTGATCCACCCACCCACTTTATTCCGCAGGCCTTGGGAATGACCAACCCCTATTTACAAGGTTGCTAGAAAACATTAGGCATGCCACTTCTGGGCAGGAAGAGTTTTAGTTTATGAAGCTAACCAGCTCATTTGTGTCTTGGAGGTTTGGTCTCAAAAAACTCTAAGCTTTGTGTCTGTACTTTGTGAAGAATATGTAGAAAGCTCATCTCTGTGGGAGTTTGATTCCTGATCTAAAAGTCACTTCTCTGCCAATATTTCTTCAGGGCCAGATGATATATCATTGTTTTCTTTATACAAATAAATTTGCTTCAAAGTATACACATGTGTTTTCCGCATAATAACACTACAAACTCAGAGGAATGGCTAATATGAAAAAGACTGATAATACCAAGTATTGATGAGGATGTTGATCAATCAGAATTCTCATATTCTTCAGGGAGGAGTATATTTTGGCAGAGCCACTTAGGAAAGCTGTTAGGCATCGTCCAGTAAAGTGAAAGACATGATTTTTTAAACAACTTTAAATATGTTTTCTAGGTATATAATCAACAGAAATGCACATATATATATGCTTACCAAAAGACAAGTATTAGAATGCTCATTACAGCACTATTTGTAAAAGCTAAAAATTGGAAGAAAAAACCCCCAAATATCCATCAGTACAATAGGTAAACACATTGTGATATATTCACATAATGAAATACTACATTGATCTACAGATGTGCCTAAAAATATGGATCAGTCTCACCATGATAATGTTAAGCTAGAAGCCAGACCAAACAAGATTTCCTACTGTATGAGTCACTTTATGTAACATGTAAAGACTCCTCTATGCTCTGAGGTTACCCTGGGATGGGCAGTGCTGGGGAGGGGGCCCCAGGGGGTTTGTGGGATGCTGCTGTTGTTCTGTGTTTTGGTTTGGGTGCTCATTACATGGATGTGATCAGATTGTAGAATTTATTTGAACATTAGACTTATGATGTGTACATTTTTCTATAGGTATGTTATATGTTAATAAAAATTTTTTTAAACATAAAGTACACACGTGCAATTTTTCCTGCAGGGTCTCAGTGAACGGTACAGACTGTCAGTCTGTCAAGACACTTAGTGGATTTGATCTTCTACAGAGAATGACCCTTGATTCTTGGGGGAAAGCCTGTCCAGATCCCATAATCCTTTAACCAAATAAAAACCAAATAGACCAAAGTGAATATTTAAAATATAATCAACCAATTTTTTTCAGATTTACAAAATGTTTGGATTGAAAATAAACAGGATTTTCAACTAGCAAAAAATTGTCCTGTTTTGACCTTTATATTAATGTTCTGGGTAGTTGGATTTGGAATTTCAAACCTTTTATGTGTTCACTTGGGGGGCGGGGGGGGCGGGGAATGTGTTTGAGTTCTGTGATGGTATTCCTAGCAGCACAACTTGGAGACTGTCTATTTTGAAAAAATAATATATACCTTAGTAAAATTCTAGAACATTCAGGCTTTTTCAAAGCAAGAAAAGAGACATATTGATAAATAATTCAGGTTGCCTGTTCTCTTGGAATTTTGTGACTCATACACAACACTGTAATCACTGTTCAAGATGCCAGTTCTCTTAGGTATTCAAATTCAACCTTCATTTATTGGGAACTTTTTTTGCACAGAGTACTATTCTAGTATTTCATATACCTCATTTAATTTTTACTATATCTATGTGATATAGATACTTATCCCCATTAAACAGATAAAGAAACTGACACTATTGCAATTGACTTGTCCAGCTAGACTTTTGACTACAAATTTAGGGTTTTTTTTCCATCATACTAGTGACCCTCAGAGACCATCTGCTTCTAGATAATGTCATTGCTGAGAAGTCTAGGAGACAGGGAGACTTATGCTGTGCTCACCAAGGCACCATCCTGTGCTCATAAATCAGCAGGTGTTGGGCTAGAAGAAGCAGGTATGGAGAAAGGAATGTGGGCCTGGGAAGATTACGGGCAGACAAGGAAAGTTTGCCAAACATTTCCATTTCTTTGTATGAGGATGAGGGCTAGGCAAACAAAATCCATTCCAATATTTTTTTTTTCTCCTGAATTAGACATGATTTTGACTACCTTAATGCAGGGAAATTTAGCAATCCTTTTTCATCTGCACAAATGTTGATAAGAAGGAACAAACCACAGGGCCCTTTAGTCCTATGATCTTGACCTTGGACTTGCTAAAGAATGTGTTCATATGTCTTTGTCACAAGCTCTGTTGGAACTGAAAAGAGAAGATATTGAATTCTGTAAACAAAGTTCAGAAAAACGCACTTTGGTTCCAGTAAAGTATTCTGAATTCAATATGGGTTGAGTTGGCAGCTTCCACATCTTCTCTGGGAAGCCCCCAAGTAGCTTAGAGAACTTACGTTACATAAAAGGGTAATTGCTGTCACTTGAAAAATTAATCTTTGGGTTCTTTGAGTGATATTGTGAGAAAAAAATATTTATTTAAGACTGGCCTGTATATGTAAGGAAAAACTAGACCCCAGAGACAGTAACCACAATAACAAAAGAGTAGTGACCTCAACTCTCCTCCTATTAGGGGAAAGAAAGAAAAGGCTATTGAGATAACAGATATTTTATTCTGAGTAGTTTTCCCTTTAAAACAAAAAGAAACTAGGAAGTGCACTAGGGAAACCTCTTAGTGATACATGAAATTTTGCTCTTGGATCTCTCTCCTTAGCTGTTAGAATCTTAGCCCTAACTGCTATTATCACTTCCAAATATGATTTCACGTGATTCATTTATTTAAATGTGTCTTGTGAGCCTTTTCTCTATCTTTCGTTTCTCTGTCTTGAATTTGAATTGAGCAATGACAAGACTTTAATTTCAAAGGTCAGCCTTCAGAGGCTTTTAACTTTTAGATTCCATGACTAACCCTTGAGTAACCACCATAAAAGCTGATGCCAAAAAGTTTTCCCAGAGAGGGGCCTTGGTTCCTGAATCTTAAGTCCAGGCCTGTCATTCGACCAAAACCTTACTTGGTTTGTAAATTTGCTTACATTGGGTTGCTCATTTGAAAATAATTAAATAATTCAAACTGAACCAAAGTGAAGACCATCTGGAAAGCAGCTGCCCAATTAATGTTCATGGAGTGAATGAATAAATGAGTGAATTGGCTCACCTTCCTGAACTTGCTTCTGTTTCTGAATCTCAGAAAAAGTGGTTGACACAACTCTTCCTTCCTTCCCAAACTTGTATGCAGCACCAGGATCTCTAGCTATTTTTATCACGAATTTCTTTAATGAAGGGATGAAGTTAATGAATATGTAACTGGCTCATAAAGGGGTTAAAAAATAATGATCCATGGGCTAAATACAGTGTGGGGACAGAGCCAGGAGTGCAGTTTCCAGGCTTTCGGCCTCACATAGAAACGTGCTGGCTCAGGTAGTAAATGGCCATCAACTGTGATTGGATGGCCATCAGCTGTGGCTAGTTGGTCATCAGCTGTAACCAGTGAGCCATTGGCCACTAATATAACTGCCGTGGCTACGCTAGCAAGAAATGGGGGCTAGCAAGAAGATGGTGGCTGAGCCAGCAAGCAGCGGAGTGAGGGTTGCGGATTGTGTGGCTCCTGTTTCCTGTTTCTCCAACCCAGCCGCCAGCGAGATAATAGTGGTATGACTCCCCTACCTATGGCTCCATGGGTGTTCCTTTTTGGCCTCACCATGTCCTGCGTTCTTATGTGGGGAGCGGGAGCTGAGACCCCACAGGCCACACTGCACGACATCCAGTCCCAAGCATTTTTAATTGACTTTCACAGTGTTTTAAGTTTTTTAAATTAAAATTGATGAGGCAGGAGATTTTACCTGAAAATATAGGTTCTGTCTCTTAGTTCACTGGGTCTATATTTCTCCACAGTATCACATGGGTGGAACAGAATATAAATTACTTATTGTAGACAAGGCATGAGCCCTATACTTTACTACGGTACGTGTTTGCCTTAAGAATAGTTGTCATTAATGATTTTATTTACACTGTTACTCTTCATATGTATGGTAAACACGTATTTCTCTGTATAGCAAGTTTAATCTGAGAGCTGTATAATTTTTTTTAAAAGATGAAAATGATCATGTATTTTCCTTTTAATAGGAAAATATATTTTTACAAAAATTTTATCATTTTTTCAATCTGCCTGGCCTCTTTGGGCATTTGAATTCACAACACTTGCCTTACTGCCTTTTTTTCTGTGATGGAGATCCTATGCTTTTTGTTTCTGATAGCTTTGCAAAAGCCAGAATGGAGAGAGAGAGCCCTTGTGGTCTGAAAAATAAAGCTTCTTTAATATTTTTATCTATCTAAATAGTGATTCATCAACTCAGATTGTAAGCTCAGCAGAAACTGCTAATGTGAAGGTAAAAATGGAGGAGATGAAGCCACAGACTAGATGTGATGTCAACCCATGGGGCAGGGACCTGGGGTTACACATGGGTCTGAGCCAAGCTGATGTGAGGCAGGAAGCCGAAGGTTGGAGCTCCAGGATCAGATAGCTACCAAGAGAGGCCAAGTCAAGAACTTACTGGAAGGGTCAAGTCAGAGTTCAGGAAATTCGAAGAGGAAAAAACTGTTTGGAGCCTGTGTCCTGCCTAGGTTTCAAGACTTCAACACACATAGACGCTTCAGGCCAAGTTGGGTTTTTTTTGGCAACTAGATTTACTTTTAATCTTTCTTTTTAGTCATAGTCGAACTCACTGTTCCACCAGATAACTTAATATAACATGCAAATAGTTTCTTTAGCAAGTTTTCTTAAAATATACATTTTATTAAAGTGTAACACATGTGTGGGTATTCAACTGAATGAGTTTTGCACAGGTGAACATACCATGTAGCAAGGAGCCAAATCAAAAAATAAAACATTGCCAACACTTTCATTCCCCTTTAGCAGACATTCCCCTTCTAAGGATAACTACTATCCTGATATATAACACATAGATTACATTTTCTTGTTTGTTTCATTTTATATGAATGGAATAGTACGGTATGGCGGCTTTTTTGGTTCAGTATAACATTTGTGAAAATCATTGCAGGGACAGAGCCAGGAGTGCAGTTTCCAGGCTCTCAGCCTCACGTGGAAAGGTGCTGGCTCAGGTAGTAAATGGCCATCAATTGTGATTGGATGACCATCAGCTGTGGTTTGTTGGCCGTCAGCTGTAACCAGTGAGCCATTGGCCACTAATATAACTGCTGTGGCTACTAGCAGGAAAATGGGGGCTAGCAAGAAGATGGTGGCTGAGCTAGCAAGAGTGGATTGCAATTAGCACAGCGGATTGCAGCTAGCAAGTCAGTTGGTTGGTTGGCAGGCAGAGAAGCGGACAGCATGTTGCAGGTTGTGTGGCTCCAGCCACCAGTGAGACTATAGTGTATGACTCCCCTACCTATGGTGCCGTGCGTGTTCATTTTTGGCCTCGCCATATCCTGCGTTCTTATGTGGGGAGCGGGACTAGAGACCCCGCAGGCTGCCCCGCATGATAAATGGCGCAGTGAGCAGGATCTCCCGCACGACAATCATCCACATTGTTCCATATAGCATTGTTTTACTGCTGTTGTAAAATGTCATAATTTATATATTCATTCTACTCTTGATGTAAATTTGCGTTGGTGTTAATTTGGAGCTATTACAAATGATTGTGTCGTGTACATTTTTTGTACATATTTTTATGGTAGTAACCTGTATGCATTACTTCTGGGCATAGTTTCACAAATGAAATTGCTGGGTCATAAAGAATATTCATGTTCAGTTTTACTAGATGCCACCAAATATATGCCAAAGTGCTTACACCACCATGCACTCCCACCATGAACGTACAGGAGAGTGCTGCTTCATCTACAATATCACTAACACTTGGGGTTGCCTGTCTTTTCGTTGGAGCCAGTCATGTAACTGTGAAATGGTACAAATAGTAACAAGTGTTGGAGAGGCTGTGGAGAAAAAGGAACCCTCATACACTGTTGGTGGGAATGCAGACTGGTGCAGCCACTATGGAAGGCAGTGTGGAGGTTCCTCAAAAAATTACGAATAGAATTACCATATGACCCAGCAATCCCTCTCCTGGTATCTACCCAAAAAATCTGAAAACATTTACACATAAAGACACGTGTGCTCCAATGTTCATTGCAGCTTTGTTTACGGTGGCCAAGACATGGAAACAACCAAAATGTCCTTCGATAGATGAATGGATGAAGAAGTTGTGGTATATATACACAATGGAATACTATTCGGTGGTAAGAAAAGATGATATAGGAACATTTGTGACAACATGGATGGATCTTGAGGGTATGATGCTAACTGAAATAAGTCAGACAGATAAAACAGAGAACCATGTGATTTCACTGATATGTGGTATATAAACCAAAAACAACAAAAGAACAAGACAAACAAATGAGAAACAAAAACTCATAGACACAGACAATAGTTTAGAGGTTACCAGAGGGTAAGGGGGGTGGGGGGTAGGAGATGAGGGTAAGGGGGATTAAATATATGGTGATGGAAGGAGAACTGACTCTGGGTGGTGAACACACAATGGGATTTATAGATGATGTAATACAGAATTGTACACCTGAAATCTATGTAATTTTACTAACAATGTCACCCCAATTAAAAAAAAAAAAAAGAAATTGTTTTAAATTGGCATTTCCATAATAACCTATAAAGTTGAGTATCTTTTTCTATGTTGATTGGGCATTTGAATATCTCCTTTTGTAAAATATCTTTTCATGTCTTTGCCCACTTTTTTCTATTGCATTATCTGATGTTTCCCATTCATTTCTATGAATATATATTGTATATAACCCCTGTGGGGCTATCTGTTTTGTAAATATCTTCTCCCATTCTGTAGCTTGTCTTTTCCACTGCCTTAATGATGTCTTCTAATGAACTGACATTCTTGATTAAAATGTAGTCCAACCTATCTTTGTTTCTCTTTATGAATAGTGCTTTTTAGTGTATTTTATTTATATAATCTTTGCCTACTTCAAGGTCGTAGAGACATTCTGTATTTTAACCTAGAAATTTTATTATTTTATCTGTAATATTAGCTGTCCATCTGGGGTTAATTTTGTTTACAGTGAGCAGTAGGGGTGAAAATTTGTTTTTTTATATGAATATCCATTTAATCCAGCATGACTTATTAAGACCATCCTTTCCCTTGCCTCACTGCACTGCAGTAATCAAGTAACTGCACATGAGTGGGTCTGTTTCTAGGCTGTCCTATCTGTTTCTGGGCTCTCCTTTTTCTATTTGTCTATACTTGAACCACTACCACACTGAAACTGCTTAACTGCTCTATAACAAGTCTTGATACCCAATAGTGTCAGATCTTCAGGTTTGTTTTTCTTCTGCAATATTGTCTTAGTTGTTCTTGGATTCTTGCATTTCTCACATAAATTATAAAGGCATCTTATTAATTTTCACAGGTACACACTCACACACACACACACACTTGCTTGGAATTTGATTAGATTTGCATTAAGTTTATAGATCAATTTGAGGAGTAGGGATATTTTTACAATATAGAGTCTTTGTAGCCATTAACATGATTTTAGTAACTACTTTATTAGGCATTCTTCCCAGCAGATTAAAAAGTAGATCAATACTATTTTAATTTTTAATTATCACTATTTTCTTAATGTATGTTTTTTTCTGAATGCATAAGTAATAATTATTTAATGTACAAAAATTTGTAAGCTACAAAAAAGAAAAGAGAATATAATAAAAATTAATTCATGATCTCAAGCATCTTGTTTAATCACAATAAATATTTTGGTGTAAATATGTTCCACCTCTGCCATAAATGGAGCTCAATTATACATATTCTTATGTATCTTTCTTTGTCTCTTAACAATATTTTAGAGCTATTTTCTCACTTGAATAAATTTGCAGTTAAACATGACTTAAAATACATAGTACTATTCCAATGTGTCAACATCAAATAAACTGTTTCACAAAACCCCTATTATTGGTAATTTAGGACTTTTTTCAATTTTTTTTTTTTCTGTTCTGAGTAATGCTGGAGCAAAGATCCTTGTAAATAAATATTCTTTTTATGCTTGAGTATCGGATTGGTTGAAAATGTTGGGACTCCTCTCACCAGGCATCCTTGTGAGAATGACATCATCTTTAAACCTTCCATGGCCATCCCTGACACACCACGAGGATGCCCAGGGTGGACAGGGTGACCTGAAAGTCCAGCTACTTCCTTAAGATCATCTGACTGCTGGATGATTACCCAAAATGCTTCATTGTTGGAGAGACGATGTGGGCTGCAAGCAGATGGCAGCAGGTCCACCTATCCCTCCATGAGAAGGCTATCGGTCTGACGGGCAAAAACACCATGATGTACAAGGCTGCTGAGGACATCTGAAAAACAACCCAGCTCCCCCATTTCTCCTGTCCTCACTAACACCAAAGGGTGGTTAAACCACATTTGGTAGTTTCCCTAGTGATATACAATGCATTTCCCTAAGGACCTCAGTAGTTTTAGAAGTGGTATGTACAGTGCCACAGAGGCCATTTAGGAGACATTGCTTCTCAGGGAGTTTCCTCTAGTGTGCTTCTCATGTTATAGGAAATTCTCCCATCACATTCTTCTTTCTGCCTCTTTTCTCAGTGAGGAAAAAGCAGTAGGAAAAGCAAAGAAAGTGTATGAGCCAAAGAGATGTAGACCTGTTGGGGTCAAAAGCGTCTCACTGTGTAGAAACTCCGGCCTCTATAGGAGTTTGGTTCTTGATCCTAAAAGTTACTTGTCTGATTAGGTCCAGGGTGACTAGATTTACTATTTGTTCAGGACTGCTCTTCTAGGGGGATTTATCATTTGTTTCTATCTCATTCAAAAAAAAGTTATTCCAGAGGGATTTGTCTGGGGTGGCATATAGGCTTAATGCATGTATCAACTCCTCTTGCTAATGGGTAGCTGGACAACTAGGTGGAGAAACAGATTGCTGGTTTATTTTTTAATTTTATTAAATTTATTGGGGGTAACATTGGTTAATAAAATTGTATAGATTTAAAGTATACAATTTTATAATATTTTATCTGTATAGTGCATTGTGTGTTCACCATCCAGAATCAAATCTCCTTCCGTCACCTTATGTTTGATTCCTTTACCCTTTCTTATCTTCCCCCTCCCGCCTTTTCCGTCTGGTAACTATTATACTATTATCTGTATCTATGAGTTTTTGTGTGTTATTTTCATTTTTTTATCCCACATAAAAGTGAGATCATATGGTTTTCAGCTTTTTATGGCTGACCTGTTTCACTTAACATTATAACCTCAAGATCTATCCATGTTGTTACAAATGGCAGTATTTCATCTTTTCTTATGGCTGAGTAGTCTTCCATTGTATATATGTACCACATCTTCTTTATCCAATAATCTATCAAAGGACACTTCAGTTGTTTCCATGTCTTGGCCACCATGAATGATGCTTCAATGAACATAGGGGTACATATATCTTTACGAATAAACATCTTCAAAATTTTTGGGTAGATACCCAGAAGAGGGATTACGGGGTCATATGGTAATTCTATTTTTAATTTTTTTAGGAACCTCCACACTGTCTTCCATAGTGGCTGTACCAATTTACATTGCTACCATCAATGTATGAGGGTTCCTTTTTCTCTACAGCCTCTCCAACTCTTATTATTACTTGTCTTGTTGATGATAGCCATTCTAACATGTGTGAGGTGATATCTCACTGTGATTTTAATTTGCACTTTCCTATTGGCTAGTGAAGTTGAGCATCTTTTCATTTATCTGTTGACTGTATGTCTTCTTGGGAGAAGTGTCTGTTAAGGTCCTCTGCCCATTTTTTATTTGAATTGTTTGTTTTTTGTTGTTGAGTTGTATGAGTTCTTTATACATTCTTAATATTAGTCCCTTATCAAAGGTGTTGTTTGCAAATATCTTGTTCCATTCAGTTGGTTTCATTTTATTGATGGTTTCTTTTGCGGTGCAGAAGCATTTTAGTTTGATATACTCCCATTCCTTTATTTTTGCTTTTACTTCCCTTGTCTTTGAGATCGAATTCATATACTCGTCTTTAAAAATCAAGGTCCATAAGTTTAGTATTTATATTTTCTTCTATGTATTTTATTGTTTCAAGTCTTATATTTAGGTCTTCGATCCATTTTGAGTTAATTTTTGTGTATGGTGACAAGTAGCAATCTAGTTTCATTCTTTTTCATGATTTAGAAATAAAAATGTCAGGATAGTTTGTCAATATTCATTAATGATGTTGGGGAAAGTATACTTCTGATTCTGGATCATATGTTCTTTTTTTTTTTTTAATTGGGGAAAAGTGTGTTTTTTCTAGGAACCATCAGCTCCTTGTCAAGTCGTTGTTTTCAATCTAGTAGTGGGGGGGCACCGCTCAACTCCAGGTGAAGTCATTGTTTTCAATCTAGTTGTGGAGGGTGCAGCTCACTGGCCCACGTGAGAATCTAACTGGCGAACTTGGTGTTATGAGCACTGCGCTCTAACCACTGAGCCAACCAGCCACCCAGGATCATATGTTCTTATTGCTTATGGTGTAAATTAAGGAAGGTACGGGAGGTTGATGATAATGACCATTAGGAAGTAACTAGAGGTAAAAATTAGTTGGAAACTATTAGCAGAGGGTTCCTCATTGGCATTTTAGCTGGTTGGATCTAATAATCCCTTGAACCAACCCATTTTTCATTCCCTGAGGGACCTTTATCTTAGCCCTAAACATGCGTCCTTAAATTGCTGCTGATTTTTTTTTTAACTTCACCCTCACTTTCACCCCTACTGCTCTTCTCTCTTGTAAGAAGTTTCTTTACTTTCAACAAGTGCATTTAAAGGGAGGAATTGTAAATAATAATTATTTAATCTAATTCAATTCAACTTATTGAGTTTTCAGTTCAGTTAAGGTCAATCAAATTCCTCTAATTATAGATTTTTTTAATTTATAAATTTTCATTGAGTCACACAAGTTACATATATAAGCAAACACACAGCAACTCTTTCCACTGCTAACATATACTGTTATCATTCAATCAACAGTGTCACGTTAAACTTTGAAGCAAATAGCCTTAGGTATATAGCCTTTCGAAACTTCACATGTTCTTAAGTAGAAACTCCTCTATCTATAGTGAAAGTACTTGCCGCTTGCTAGATAACAGGAAAGCAAAGATGAATCAGGGACAGTCATTTCCCTTGAGGCTATCATAATATAAGCTCATCATTTCAATATAAGAAGCAAATGGTTCTATGATAAAAGAAGTCACAGGGAGATCATTTATCAGGACCTGTGAAGGATCTGAGATTTTTATCCTCCTTGTAAGCTCATGAACTAATCTAACAATGTCATGGAAACTGGCAGAAGACACCACAGTCCTGGATCAATGACAAGGAACTCTATTACTTATGACACAACATGAGTATCATATTAGAATCACTTCCCGTTGCCCAGCCATTCACACAGGGTGACATGAGGGAGCAGGGTGGATGCAGCACAAGCAGTGGGCTTGCTTCACCGCTGAGGTCCCCTGAGTTTAGGGAACCTGAATCTCTCATACTACACAGATAGCAAATTTGCCATTTTCTTCAGAGGGAAGCATTACATATATCTTCAAAGGCTGCTCTCTTTATAAACATCCTTGAAAAGACAGCCAGAAACAAAAGGATAGTTAGTGCCTCACTCACAAGACATGCGGAATCACAAGGGTTCTGCTGAGAAATCAAGAAGGGCCTTCTAGAAGAGCTGCCGAATTTTAAGAACAAATGGGCCACCAGTAGAGAAGTAGGAGGAAATCTACGTTAGAGAATGGAAACTGAGTGTGCAAAGACCTGGAGATGGAATGAGGAAAACCGAAGGATAATTTCGAATTACTGCTTTGTAAAGTATTGTTCTCCGCTTCAAAGATTTAACCACATTTTGATCATTATTTGAATTTATTTTTGCTATAATTCATGTCATCATGATCACAGTGATGTTTGTGACACAAATCATTGAGTTGAATTCACTGCCTGGTGGAATATAATAGATTAGGATCAAATCTACTGAAATGAATGTGTTTTGCCTTCTGGAGACACACAGAATGAATGCCCCTCTACCTACCCCAAATTATGACAACAAAACTACAACTCTGTGAAGACCATTCCCTTTCCTATGGCTTTCAGAGCCTTCAGGTCTTTCAGACACTCCACATGCATCACAGTTTTTAAATCCTTCACCATCTCGATGTTGTTTTTCTGGACCTATGCTAGAACGCTCTAAAAGTGTATTATCTAGAACTGGACAGTATTTGGGGGTCTGGAGTTCATCTTTTAAACGGCTGAGGATCTGAATGACTAAATCTATTGATTGCTTCTGGTTCTAGAATTAATGTTGTCAAAGCAACTAATTGAGCAGGACAGTTATCATTCAACCAGCCCAGTTAGTGTTATATGTGGCTTTTGGACGGACCTGGCCCTGCCAAGGAAGGTACTGAAAATTTTGGAGCAAAGAATTCTTGGTAGCCTAACAATTCTTCCTGAATTGGGGCTACAGAACCATCTCTATAATGGGGAGGAGGAGAGTTATGACTGTTAAATGCAGATTCCTGGGTACAATTCATAACAAATTAGTCTCCCATCAGGTAGGGCCTCAGAAATCTGCATTTTTAACAAACTTCTGTGATTTTTATGCAATTAAGTATTTTCATGCACTCAAATATGAGAAAACTCCTGTTTAAGAAAGTCCTTAAGAAATGAGTCCTTTTATCCCAAAGGAGTTAATAGACCTCCCTGATGAGTCACAGCACTTCCCAGCCCCTGGGAGGAATTTCCCACCTATTCCTGTCAGGTTCCTCTGACATCCCTCAGAGGAAAGGATAGTTCATTCTCCTTATCTCACCATTAGGAGTGGGATGAGAGCTGAGATTGTTTCCTTTCGTCCTGAGTTGACTCACACAAGTGACCCAGGAGCACAGTCTACATTTATACAGCTGGAATGTGATAATCCTCAGAAGAAAGTCCAAATGGGTTGTCAGGCTCAGGGCAAGGTTCAAGTGGGTCATAGAAGCGAACAATACACACCGTGCTTGGATGGCTGGAGAAAGATACTAACAATAAAGTGGTGGCACATCAGAAAGTATGCATCACAACAAGTGGCATAAAGGCAGTAAGTGAGGTACACAGCAAGAGAAGGAATAGATGAACTGGCTTTATTTTCCTTTGAAGGCAAAGAGAATGATGTCTTGGGAATCCAAGAAAACACACTAAATCTGAGAGAGACAAAAACACAGGCACATGCCAGTGATATGTCCTGAAATTAACATTATACATTATATATGATTACATTTAACACATTGTCTTTTAGCGCTCCCAGTGTTCCGTTAGGTTAGATACAATTATACCTCTTTAAGAGATAAAGAAACAGAGTAGGAGGATATGAGTTATTTATTCATTTATTTCATAAACATTTATGGAGCGCCCAGCATGCGTGGCATCAGGATCTGATACGCAGTTAGTGGCTGCCCTCTGTCTTCCAGATGCAGACTTTCTGTGATCTCTGCTGTCAACTTCCTCGTAGTATCATCACAAAAGGTAAAAATGTGAAAATGTAAGTTACAATGTTACTTAAATGTAAGTACAATGCACTACATAAGTGAAAAAGTAAGAGTTATCCCCAAAGTTTCCAAAGGTACTGTATGGATTAAAAATGTCAATGCCTATGGTTTGGAAGGCCTGCAAAGTCTTCTTACGGAAGTATGGACTTGTGATGGCCTTTGAAATATGAATAGAATTTAGTGATGTTCTCAGGAATAGAGGATATTTGCTCTGAGATAGCACAGGAAGTTTAAAAATACAAACCAATCACTGATTATATCCATTAAAAATATCAGTTAATTCAATCAAGCAACATGTATTTGTTGAAGATATATAATGTGCACAACTTCTTGAATCACTGAGCTATGGAGCTCCAAAATCATAGCAACACCCAAACTCTTATTAAAGACTTTACAATCCAGTTGTGGAATTAAGATATGATATTATAAAATAGTTAGTGATAAGACCCAACAGCAACTAACTCTATTACACATAGAGTTGTGTAATAGACCAGTCAACTGTCTAAATTAAGGAATATGATAGTAAATGATAAAGTGATGATTGTTTAGACAGTAAGAGCCAAAGAAATCAGAAGCAAACTAAATTGGCCTCTTGGTAATTTTGGAAATTCCAGGAAGAAAAAACACTGGGCAAGTGTGTGTGTGTGTGTGTGTGTGTGTGTGTGTGTGTGTGTGTTTGTAATTTTCCAGGAAGCATAGACTCAAGGTGTGGTTTTGTCTTTCCATATTTTTTTTGAAGTAAATTATTTCCTGACACAATAAGAGGAAACTCATGTGATATTTTCCCCTTCTCTTAAAAGTACAGATTTCTATTAATTTCTTATTTCTCAATGCTTTGTACTTTAATTTTTATTTTTATTTTCCTGAGGCTAGATATCTTAACTTCCTACTTGATTCAAAGTACCGTGAAAATTACTTAGAATGGAATTTTTTTTGCGTATGTATTTTTATAGTGTTTTTTTTTCTGGGCATATATTTACATTTTTTCTTTTATTAAAATATCTGAAACACATATGACAAACTGCTGATATTTGTTACACTTGGGTAGTATGCACATGAATGTTTTATTGTTGTGTTGTATTGTGTAATGTTATGTCATATTTATATGTACCAGATATATAATATATATAAACTATATATAGTATTGTATTATATTTAACATTTTCAAAATTAAAACAAATGTTTTGCTGTACTTCCAAATTCTTGGCACCAGGAACACTATCCAGTTACAACCCAACATCCAACATCAACATTTGAGGCAAACCCCAGGATAACTTAAATCCAACCCAGCAAGAAAGAGTAAGGTGAAAAACGTGAGCTTGGGCTGACAAGCTCATCTGTCAGCTTGACAAAATTGTTTCACTATAAAAGGGAAGGCAAAGCTCTAACTGCAGTTGAACAAAATCAGATTGCTGTACCAGTAAAGTACACCACCCAGAGGACAAAAAGAAGCAATAGTATAATTGCACACTTTTCACTGTTCCTCTTTCCTACTTCTTTCTAAGGCTTCCAAACACATAAGGCGTAGATCTTCAAGGAGGCATTTATATCTCAAGTTCAGAAAAGCCTTTAGGAACTCAAGAAATTAAGTGACTGGCTCTCTGAATAATAGTTTGGGGGCATGGACTCTGTGGGAGTCACTCCCACGTCACAGCACGTAGGTTCTCCTCCTCTTTCAGGAGCTGGACCTGGATTCCCATCAGAATAGTTGATGGAAGTATGTCCACTTTTGGTTTTGTGTTTGGATTACAATGGGACCTTTTTAAAAACTAGACTTCATGCTTTTAGAATGAATTATAGATTTACAGAAAAATTGAGAAGATGTTAAAGAAGCAATATTTCACACGTTATTATTAACTGAAGTCCACACTTTATTCGGTTTTCTTTAGTTTTTACCTAATATCTTTTTTCTGTTCCAGGATCCCATCCAAGATACCACATTACGTTTAGCCATATAACTCCAAGGGCTCCTCTTGGCTGTGGAAGTTCTCAGAATTTCTTTATTTTTTAATGACCTTGACAGTTTTGAAGATTACTAGTTAGGTATTTTGTAAGGTGCTTCTCAGTTAAGATTTGTCTGATGTTGTCTCATGATTAAACAGGGGTTATGAGTTGGGGAAGGAAGATCACATAGGTAATGTGCCATTTTTACCAGATGATATCAAGGTTACATACTATCAGCATGCTTAATTAATGACTTTGATGTTGACCTTGGTCTCCTGGCTGAGATAGTATTTATCCAGTTTCTCCACTGTAAAGTTCTTTTCCCCACCCCATTTCCATACCCTACTCTTTGGAAAAAAGTCACCATGCACAGCTTACACTTAAGGAGTCAGGAGTCTCTACATCAATTATTTGGAACTATTTTTCTGCATAGGAGACTTGTCTCTTTTCTCTTATTTATTAATTAATTCCATTATTTTTTTATGTCAGTATGGACTTCCGAATGTTTTTTTTATGCTTTGGGTTATAATCTAATACTACGTTATTTTGTTGCTCAAAAATTGTTCCAGCTTTGGCCATTGGGAGCTGTTTTAGTTGGTTCCTGCTGGTCATATATTGTATAAGTATGACTATCTTATATGGCATTTAGAATATTATATACATCAATTTAAAATGTTTTAATTTGTTCAGATTATACAACTAATATATACTTATGAGACATAATTTCAATAGTAATACAAAATGCATAAGAAGTAAAAGTCACATAAAGTGCACCACTCAGAATTAACATTTTAGCATATTACTTTATATTTTTATATGCATATTTAGAGATCTTACTGATAATTTAAGCTTACTTAACACATTCTTTGGTCTTCAAAGAAATAGAATATGGAAAATGTCTTGATGAAAGAGAATATTTGTCTCTGAATGGGTTATTAGTTTTTCCCAATTAAAAAAGGAAATAGGGTGATCAATGACTTAAACTAATATAATTTTGTTTGTTTTAAAAATAACTTTGCAAATTCCTTGGTAATTAAAATTATGAATCTCTACATTGGGTATACACCACCCAGATTCAGTTCTCCTTCCATCACCATATATTTGATCCCATTTACCCTCTTCTACCACGCCCCTGCCCCCTTACCCTCTAATAATCACTAAACTATTGTCTGTGTCTAGCAGTTTTTGTTTCTGTATTTGTTTGTTTTGTTCCTTTGTTTTCAGTTTTATATTCCACATATCAGTGAAATCATATGCTTCTCAACTTTTTCTGTTGAGAACGATGTAGAACTATTCAATAGATTATTACCAGTAGAATATTTATACGGTATACTCAAAAAATGGTGAGGGATTCCAACCAATTAATGGAATAAAGAATGTGGTGCCAGAAACACATTTTCAATACTGAGAATAAAGTAGAAATACAAGAGAAACATCTGAACACTACTCGCCATACATTTCAGCTATTTATCCAATTTGAAAAATTTTAATTCAGTCATATGCAATGTTACTTTGAATCCAATTATAATGGTTTCTGACTTAGAATACCTCTACTTATTAATTTGGAAATCTAGTCTCTGACTTCCAGATTATCAATGTCAATTTTGTCTTCAAATTTAAATAAACTACTTAAATTTACTTGGGTTTTAAATTAATATTCAATTTATTAGTAAAAATGTAGAAACCTAGTTTTCTTTAAGCCTTTACATATTTTGTCAACCTTGTAAGTTTACTAATTGAGTACATGTTATAGAAAATAAGAATTCTTATTTCTTGGAAAGTCTTTGATTAATGTTTGATAACCTCATTTTAAACATATTAAACTATTCACAAATTTAGTAAATTAATTATTTAAATATTTTAAATGCATTTATAATTATTGTTTAATTTTCATGTTACTGTAAAATTTGCCACCCCAAATATCAAGTTTTCCCCAAATACTTAAACAATCATATACCTAATAAATTAACTTATAAATATAGTTAATCTCAAATTACCTTAAACACCCCAGTATAATTGATATATTTTTGGCATATTATTTTATTACATTTAACTCAATTCCAAAACTCTGAAATCAATTACATGATTAGAAATCTATTTAGGCTTATAGGTCAGAATCTCTTAGCCACTGCAAACCCTTTAAATTCAAATATTGGGAAGTTATTCCACTGATTACAAAGCTTATTCTTCAACCTAACACACAAATGGTAAATCTAAAACTTCAATTTATATTTTAGTATTAATTTTCCAGGGATGAAAAATCATTTACGTTAAAAACAAAAACAAAAACAGGCTGCAGAAGAAATGCCTGAAGAAGATGCAGGCCAACAACACCGAGGCCGTGAGTACACGAGCTGGGGCTACCAAGATCTTGTAAAGCTCATACAGGTCAAGCCCAGGATCCAAAGGGTGTCAGTCAACTTGCCTACATCACCCACCTCAAGCTCAGGAAACGTGCTTCTGTTCACATTGCCAAGGGTCTCAGGCGCTGCCAACCAAAGGCCAAGGCCAAGGCTCAAATCAAGACGCAGCCTTCCGCCCAAGTTGCAGCTCCTGCTCAGACACCCAAAGGTGCCTGGACGCCCATCAAGTCTCCTGAGTAGAAGCCTCTGTCTGCTGTTGTGAAAGCAGAAGGACTGGTGTGACCCCTGGGCAGCTGTCTGCATGGGGTTAGTGTCCTCTTATGCTATTTGTACAAATAAACCTGAGGCAAGATCTATAAAAACAAACAATCAATCAATACAAATGGAAGGAAGGAAGGAAAAGAAAGGGAGGGAGGTGATTGAATGAACCATCTTAAGTTTCCACCCTTTGGCCACTAAACTGCATTGGTTTATACCACATGGATCAGAGAGAAGCTATTTGCAACTCTGCCAAGTCCCCAAACCCTGCCCAAGTTGAAGATTTTTAAGCAAACTAAATAATTGTTGTTGTGTTAAGCCACTAATTTTGGGGTGGATTATAAGCAATAGATAACAGAAATACTTTGTAAATAACTGTATGGATCAGCTTAGAATGTTTTACTAGAATGACAATCAACTTCCAACTCTCAGAAACTTACAGCAGCAAATGTTTATTTCTCACTCATATCACTTGTCCATTATGGGTCAACAGCTCTTCTCCTCCAAATAATCTTTGCTCTGGACCCAGGCTGAAAGAGCAAACTCTACCTGCAACGTGACCTCATAGTAAAGGGAAAAAAGGAAATGAAGGAACCACACTATGGCTTTTACAGCTTCTAATCTGAAGAGGCACACCTTGCCACTAATACTTCAATCTAGGCAGCAGCATAACCCTGCTCTAAGGAGGAGCACAGGTCTCCAGGGTGTGCACGCATAACTCTCCCACAGGAGGGAGTGGGGAGGATGCTGAGCAATATTTTGATCTGCTAAAGTGAGCATCCCTATATGGAGGAAGAACAGTAAAAGAGTCAATGGTTTGGACATTTCTAAAATCTAGGTTCAGAAAAAACATTGCTCACATATCAACACCTCTTAAAATGTTGCCCACTATCCCAGCCAGAGTGTAAGATTCTTCTCCTGTTCTCGTAACACTTAGCATTTCCCTCTTCAATATGTATCATACTTTTGTAATGACAGCAGGTCCTCGAATAATGTCATTTCATTCAATATTTTTTCATTATAATGTTTATGAAGAAAAAAAATTAATTTCCAGCCGGGGCTACTGTCTACGTGGAGTTTGCACATGCTTCCCGGTCTGTGGTTCTTTCTAGGTACTCTGGTGTCCTCCCTCACCCCAGACATGAGCATGTGAGGTGAGTTGGTGTGTCCACACTGTTCCAGTCTGAGTGTGGGTGTGGCTGTGAGTGTGCCCTGTGATGGAAGGGAGTCCTGTCAGGGTTAGGTTCTGCCTTGTGCCCTGAGCTGTGGGGACAGGCTCTGGCCCCTGCAACCCTGAACTGGAATAAGTGGGTTAAGAAAGAATTATTTTACTTGCTTTTTTCATGTTTCTCAAATGTCTGTATAGCTCACATTTATTTCAATGTTTAATATTATAAGTGTCTTGGGTCTTTCATTAGAAGTTTGGTGATGTTTTTGTGACCAGAAATAAGTTGTAGGAACTTAAGTCTTGTTCATATCAATTAGCCTGTGGCAAAATTGGTTCCATTATACATCATTTCACTTAAAGTTGTAGTTTCCAACAACCTATCGATGATGTGAAGTGAGGACTTTCAATACTTTCTTGGTGGAGGAAGGGCAGATGGTCACAGAATAAGTTTAACTTGAAGGCTTTCTCTAAAAGGCAGTGAGGTGCTACAGAGGATTTGTGAGCAGAGGAGCACAGCACTCTGCCTTATATTTTAGAAAAACTGTTCTGGTAACAACCTGGAGAATGGATTCAAGTAGGGTGAGAATGGAGGCTGGCTGACAGGAATTCTAAGGTTTTATTCGGAAGAGTGTAGTAGAGTCTGAATACATTGATAATGGGAAAAAGAGCAAGGAAGTGGTTAAAAATATTAATAAGTTTCATTTACCAGCATGGGTGATAAAATGTGGAAAGCGAGGAAGAAAAGGAAGGCAAGGATGCTTGCGTTTTCTAGCTTCAACGATTCCTCATTAAGATGGAAAAAACAGCTGACATGTTTCTTGTGTTATCATTTCTAACTTTCCAGAGGGCCTGAGCTTCTGCAGAGGAGGCTTCCAGGAACATGTGTAAGGCATGAGTTTCCTATTAATGTACCAACTAACTGCTGTAGTATGTTAAAGGTCTTAGCAATTTCTTACCCAAAATGAACATGAGGAAAGATTTTGACCAAGAAAGGAAGTAATGGTAATCAAATTTAGACCTGAACTCTGCTGAAATGTGTCTGAGAATTCCTGGCAAGGATGGATGTAAAGTCATCTGAAATGTTTACCGCTCCATGACAAGCCATGAAAAGACACAGAGGGTTGGTTAACAGGCATATCTTCTTGGGAATTTTTCCATTTGAATGGCAAGGAGAAGCTATTCTTTGAGAAAAGAGGAAGGAGAGAGAATTCATCCGCCCAGATTCCCCCCAACTGATGTTTCCCAATGGTCAATTTTTTCTGCACAAGAAGGTAATGCCTTGTGCTTCTGGGTTATTATATCATCCAGTCCCTTCAGTGACCTCTAAGTATTCTAAATCCCAAGCCCTCGTGGAATTTTATCTAAACCACAAAATGGAGATTAGAACCAGAAACTCCAAGTGTGTAGGTGGCCAGCCAAAGCAGACATAGTACACTCAGCGCAAGTTACTGGGTTGCCTTAGACAGTAAAACCATAGGGCTAAGCAGAGTGTAGGGCACTGTACTGACAGGTGGGCTAGTAGTTGGGGTCCTGGGAGATAGGTGGAGTTGCAGGAACTTGAAGGGGTACCTAAGATTTGTGCCCCATGCATAATCCAGTCTTCTTTCCTATGCCATTGCTGCATACTAGGTGCCTGGTTCTCTCGTCATCTCATCTTCACAACCCTGCACACATTTTACAGGCAAAGAAATGAGAAGTTACATGTGTTGGCCCAAGCCACACTGCTAGGAATGCAGAAATTTGGAAGGAACTTACAGGTCACTGAACTAAATTGGCAGGCTGGGAGGACAGTCTCCTCCACTTGACTGTCAGCGTCATGGAGAAGAAGCCCTGTCTGCTCTACTCCCCCTCCATTGCCAAAGACGGACACAGTGTCTGCCTCATTGTATGTGTTCAATTAGTATTGCTTAAAAGAATTTACTAAATAAGATGCTCCATTACAGGAAAAAATGTTATATATGCAATTCTTTCTCCTCAACTTTTTTTACTGTGTAATTATTCAAAAATCACAGGACTCTGGGCATCTTCTGAATGCTGAAAACATTTAGTCTAAAAGAAAAAAAAGGGAGTCTCAATTATACGCAACCTGATTTTTCATTGGTATGAATACTTTTCTCACCTACACTCTATTATTTGTGAAAAGGTACTCACTTAGAGCAGACTTAAATCCCCACCTCATTATTTAAAACCAAATCATTAAAAGTTTAACAATAAACCAGCTGACTTCTTAATCTCAAATGTTAAACTCTAATCATGTAACCTAAACTTCTATACAGTAATCAATCAGCAAGACAGTATAACAGCCTCTGAAGCATAACACTGATTAAAATCCATACCAGTGTAAATTATTAAGCTCCAAAAGCTTTGAATAATATTACAGCTATTATGTTTTTTTTCATCTTTGACTGCTATAATTAGGTTTTTGTTTGATGAGAATTGAACATGGCATCATTATTTAATAACACAACATCTTGAAAAACATATGTCTGTCAATTATGTATATTTTGAGTCTAACCAAGAAGAGGGAAGTAAAGTATAAAATTCATTTTACAACTGCACATTTTTATTTTTTTTTCAGAAATAGGCAAGCTGATCCTAAAATTTATATAAAAATGCAAAGGACCACCGAATTGCCAAAACAACCTTGAAAAAGAAGAATAAAGCTAGAGGACTTACATTTCCCTATTTCAAAATGTACTGTAATTAAGACAGTGTACTGACACAAACATAGATATATAGATTGATAGAATAGAATTAAGAATTCATACATAAACCCTTACATTACATTAAAAATTTAAGAGGACTACATTAAAATTAAAAGCTGCAAATGATATCTTTAATAAAATGAACGACAACGCACAGAGTAAGAGAAATATTGCAAATCATATATCTGATAAGTGACTTGTATCCAGAATACATAAAGAACCTTACAATGCAATAATAAAAAGACAAATAATCCCATTAAAATATGGGCAATGGACTTGAACAGACATTTTTCCAAAGAAGATATGCAAATGGCCAATAAACATGTAAAAAGATGTCCAGTGCCATTAGTCATTAGGGAAATGCAAATCAAAACCATAGTAAGGTACCACCTATTTCCACTTCGGATGACTAGAATAACAATAACATGTGTTAGGGAGAATGTGGAGAAATTAGAACCCACATTCATTGCTGCTAAAAATGTAAAGTGGTACAGCTACTTTGCAAAAAAGTTTGACACTTAATCAAAATGTGAAGCACAGAGTTCCCGCATGATCCAGCAATTCTATTTACGCCTAGGTATAGAGCCAAGAGGAAGGAAAACATATGTCCACACAAAAACGAGTACACAGATGTTCACAGCAGCATTATTTATAACATCATGAAGTATAAACAATGAGAATGTCATCAACTGACAAAGAAAATGTGATATATCCATACAATGGAATATTATTTGCCCACAAACTAAAATGAAGTACTGTTACTTAATACAGCATGGATGAACCTTAAAAATATGCTGAATGAGAAAAGCCAGTCACAAAAGGCAGCATATTGCATGATTCCATTGATTGGCGATGTCCAGAATATACAGACAGAAAGCAGATTAATGGTTGCCTTGGGCTGGGGGTGGGGAAATGGGGACTCACTGCTAACAGGTATGGGGATGAAAATGTTTTAAATTTAGATTATGGTGATGGCTGCACAATTCTATGAATATACTAAAAACCATTGAACTATGTGCTTTAAATGGGTGAATTGTATGTGGGGGTTGAGGGGGAGGAGGAAATATTTAACTTCTCTGAGTTCAGTTTCATCCTTTGTAAAATACTTAGTTCACAGGTTTTTGTTGGAGTGACAGTGCATGTACGTGCCTAGGTGAAGACCTGGCATCCAGGAAGTATCCAGCAATATTTACTCTCCTCAGAGATGATGATTTGCAACTATTTTCAACATGAATTTTAGATAAGCTGATGAAGAGAACGGACCATGTTCTAGACAAATTGACATGCAAGCTCAATTTAATATATAATTTTAAAAGATTCAAGGCCCCTTAAAGACCATCCATAGGTCCATTAGATCAGTCAGTGTTTCCCAAAGGGCCATCACTGGAATTTAGTACTGGAAAAAGATACTAGGAATTCAGATTTCTGTGCTGCACCTCTGTATGTAAACCTCTAGGCATGAGAACAGTCCTCTACATTTTAAGCTTACCCTGCCACGTGCCTCATGTGCACTCTCTACCGCAGAGGTTAAATGAACTGTTAAAATGCCCTGACATTCGGGATTATTTACAGGAATGGGTGAACACAGCCCATGTGCGTCAGGATGTGCTTTTATATGCTGGGCGTGTCTTTCCCACTAGACAGCAAGCCCCCACGTGGTGGAAGCTCTGCCCAGCGTCTTCCTTTGTGTACCTGCACAGCGGAGGTGCTCGGACCTGAGTGGGTGCTTCAAAAAGGAGCTTCACTGTCTGGCGTTACAGGAAAATTCACCCCTATGATGGTTTCAATTAGGGTTCAGTAGACACTGTCTGTATTTGAGTTTGTAATGACTGTTTTGCAATCCATTCCTCAGAAAAATGAAACATCTGAGATTTCCCAAGTCCCTCTGTGAATATCAGATGGCTCCTTACTGAGTCAAAGCTACAAGTTCAAAGATACAAAATTGGCAAAGTTTAACCCAGTTATAGATTTGATTTGATTGTGCTAAAATCCAACTTACAAAAAATGTGTACATAGAAAATGCCTTTGAAAACTAACTTTTGTGGAAATGATATATATGAATAACCCCACATAATTCTAATGTCCACAGCCTGGAGACAATCATCTTTAAGTTTTCATGAATGTCTTCTGTTCCTATCTATATAGAGATACCTTTACATATCGGTAGGTACAGAGTTTGGGGTCATAGCTTCAAGCAGACCTTTCCTGACTTCCTTCCCCCACTCCAGTCTAGATTAGATTTCCCTGTTGTCCCAGTTCATAGCACCAGTTCATACTTTTCTTGATATCTCTTATTAGAGAAGAAATTATTTAATTACTGTAGATATTTTCTGCTGTGTTATTTCTACCATGAGATAAACTCAATGCTGTATTCCTAGCATTTAACCTCATGCAGGGATACAGTTGGATAAATATTCAATACATATTGCTTGGGTTAAGAAAACTTAGTTTTAATGGTCTATGTTGGTGTGCTTCTCAAGCTAGTTAGCTGCTATCTCAATCATTTTGTCAAGTGCAATCATGAAAGAATTGTGGGGAAACAAAGAATGCCATAATAGCTCTCATTAGGAATCACTGCATTTTGTAAACTTGAAACAGAATAGAGAATTCACACACACACACACACACACACACACACACACACACACACACACACACACGCTTTATGAAAAGCAATATGAAGCATAGAAGATACCTGGCTGACTTGAGCCTGCTCTGGTCATCTTATTAAGTGTCAATTGAGAACCTTCTGTAGGTAGGGGCAGGCACATACCTCAGATAACTCTAGACCTCATGCCAGACTCATGTTGGTTTTCAATGAAAGTTCATTAGGCTTCTAGTGAAGGTATGACAAAGTTTTCTTAAAAATGCCATCGCTCATTATTTTAGGAATCTCTCTAGAGTACAAAATCTCAGACTGAGTTGTCAGTAGAAAGATGTATGAATTTGTACAAAGCTTTATCTTCTTGGAGCCTCAGTTTCTTCATTTTTAAAATGGGAGTAATGATACCTGCCATAAAATCTGGGAATAAAATACATTGGTGAAAATAAAATTAAAAAGGGTTCTTGCATGGACCAATGATAATACTCCATAAGTGGAAAAGTAAGACCAGTTCACACCTTTCCATATCTGAGACCCCCCATCCTCACTCCCTGCAGGAAACCATCCAGTAAAGTTTCCTTTTCAAACCCTTGCTCTTGTTAACGATAAGGGCAGAGATTGAGGTAAGGCTGTAAGGTCATCTATTGAAGCTATTACTGTTGTCATCTGTATTCTGGATCTTTATCCAGAGCAAACTAACTCTAGAAAATAGACACTGGCAAGCATTACATATGTTTCATTTTCTTCATTTTGTCACCTGCTGAAGCTGAAGAAATCAGGAAAGCCTTTGGTTGCTACTATCAGGCAGTAAGCCATTGCATTTCCTTTCCTGACTGTACAGTAATTAAAGTCTGCAGCTTCATGTGAATGTTTTTAGTGCCAAGAAATACACTTTCATGAAAGAAACTAGACAGGTAAGACCACATGTTTTATGATTCGATTTATATGAAACATCTAGAATAGTTAAACCCCAAGATGACAGAGAGCAGGTTGGTAGTTTCCAGGGGCAGGAAGGAGGAGAGAGTGAGAAGTGACTGTCAATGGACCCAGGGTTTTCTTTGGGAGTGATGACAATGCTTTGGAACTAGACAGAGATGATAGTTGCATAACATGGTGAGTGGACGAAATGCCACTGAACTGTACATTTTAAAATAGGCCATTTTATAGTTATGTAAATTTCATTCCAGTTGAAACCAGAAAGGGACTTTCCAAATTCCAAGTTCTTAAGAAAGTTCTTTCTTAGAGAAAGGATGAGTAAGGTGTGATGCATAGGTCAATCACTTAAAAGCTGAGTGCTGGAGAAGTGGAGGAAATGCTGATAGGCAGAGCAAGCTGTGTACTAGGATTTGGCAGGATGGGGTGTAGCAAGCACTGCACTGAGACGCCTCCCATTTACTGATTCCGTCTTCAGATTTTTCAACAAATGGTCTTTGTAGACCCTCCAAAGGGTAATCAAGTCCGTATTGTTTATCGTCTGTCTCCCGCTGCTAGAATCTCAGCTCCACAGTGGCAGTTTGGACATTTTATTAACGTTTCAATGAAAAGCCTGGAATGGTGCCTAGCTCAAAAATAGCAGTTGTTCAGTAAATATTTGCAGAAAGACTAATAATCCCACAGTTCCATTTAAGCACCTTCTTTTCTCAATCAGTATGAAGTTTGAACACAGCAAGTTGCTCCACATGAAGCAAGTTTCTGAAAACTTTGCTAAAAGCCCTATCTGCTGTTACCTAAGACAAGAGCATGACACCTAGGCTCAGGTGCTAGTGTTATCACACCCAAGCTATTGCATCCTGGCCATGGGTCCAAGGGGCCAGACACATATTTCTCCTGCTATATTCACCCTTTGAATCAGACCGTCCATGCTGGGGCAACAGCCCAGTGGGAGAGCATCCTCTGAGAAGTAAGGGGCCGAGTCTTTGCTTAGAAATTGTGAAAACCCTGCCAGTACTGGTCCAAAACATCCTGGTGGTCTGTGACAGCTGTAAATGATGGTGAGCTCCTGGAGGTTTGTGGAACTTCATTGCTATTCCTGCACATCTGCCTGTCTCAGCAGGGTGAAGCCCATGATTCCGCCATTGCCAGAATGAATTTGGAAGCAAAGATGAGCCCATCAGGGTCCAAAGACGAAGATCAGGACAATTCTGTTGAGGCTGCCAAGTCCTGTTACCCAAATGTTCCCACAAGTGAGGTGAAGCATCTAGGAATGCTCTGCAGATGTCCCAGGTCAGACTGTCACCCGAGAACTATTTCCAAGTACTTGTTATGAACATAAAAGGATGACCAGAATGCAGATCTCTGCCTTCATTAGTTAAACTATGTGTAGTGGAGATTTTGTAAAATTTTTATCCAAAAATAGAATATAATAAATTCCATTATAAGGGAAGCTAAGAATAACTTCCATGCCTTAACCTCTCTCCTTCCACTGAAATGTATTTGCATGGTGCAGTTTCTCAAATTGTGGTCCAAGGGCCTTCAGCATCACAATTGTCAAGGGTGTTTGGTAACAGGCAGATTCCCAGGCACAGCCCTGAACTTTCTGAAACATCTCTAGGAGCAGGACCCGGGAATATGCATTTAAAAAATGTCCTCTGGTGGTTTCTCTGCACATTCATGGTTAAGGGCCAGTGTCATCATACATTATGACTTATTACACTTGCGCAGGTATGTTTTGTCTTGTTCCTCATAATTATAAGAAGGGCAGGTGAGATACGCCTTCCTTTTATAGAGCGGGAAATGAAAACTCAGAGATGTTAAATCAAGTCATACAGTTAATTCGCAGCAGAGCTAGAATCTGAACCGGGATTTGCACGATTCCAGAGTCAATCCTTGACCTTCCCCAACTGTGCTGCTCCTCTACTAGGAAAAAAAAAAAAAATCAAAGTATGATATGACTGGGGTGTATGCTCATAGGGATAACTTATAGACAAGCAAGGGGGGAAAAGCTAGTACTAAGAGAAGCACTGTCATCTTGTTTGTGGCCACCTGAAAACATAGTAGCCTTGTTATTGAACAGGGGGTCACTTCCTCTTGCTCACCTTGGTGCATCTGTGATGGGTTTGTGTTGAGCCGTCCTCACTCTCCTCTGATGCAGCTGAATGGTCATTTGGATTTGGTAGCTGAGACTTTCTTTCCTGGCTGAAGTGAATTTCCTCATCTAGGGTGGGACCACAGGATCAGTATTAATGCTGTACAATATAATCAGTAGATCCAAAGCACCCTGGTGAAATACTTTCTGGACCCCAAATATCCCAGATTTCTAAATCCCTAGTCTTTTTATTATTTTTAAATCGTAATTACTGGTTTACATTTTATTTTGTCATGGTTACAAAATCTTCCTACGAAACCAAGGTGATCTAGTGTTGGGGAGTAGGGCTCCCCCATCTGCCACTCCTCTCCTCCTCCCTTCACTTCCCTCACACTGACCTGGGCAAACTCATATGCAAATCATCACAGGGGGTGGTCACGGGGCAGATACATCATACAGACCACAGGACTATCCAGACAGCCCCCAAACAGCCAGTGTTATCTGGTCAGGTAGACAGGAGACAATCAGCCTCCCAGATGACCAAAAATCTGCTTAAGACGCCCCAGGCATCCATTTAAATTGTCAATCACTGCTCAGTCCTGTTTTAGAAATCTTCACATGTGCTTCCCCTGCCTTAAAAGGCAAACTTTCCAAACTGTTGCATAGAAGGACTACAGCCAGTATCCCCCTACTGCTGTCCCCCACCGCCCCCCATTCCCCAACCCCAAGGCTCCAGGCCTCTCGGTCCCCCTGTTCCACAACACTGCTTTTTCTTGAATTGCTCCACTACTCTTGCTCATTCCTGCCACGGGAGCCTTATACCTGCTATTTCTTCCTTCATATTTCAAATTAGTCATTTTCCTGACCTCATACACTAGGTCAAATCCTTCTGTCATCATGCTACCCCTTCACTTTTCCTTCTAATGGCATCTGTCAAAGTTGTGACTTAGCATTTGATTGTGTCACTACCTTGTTAATGTCTGCTTCTGAACTGGAGTCTCTAGGAGGTAACAGTGTTTATAGACCAGAGCCTAGCACAGTGCCTGGCACAGAGTAAATGTGCAACAAGCAATTATTGAATGAATGAATGAATGAATAAATGAATGAATGAATGAATGAATAAGTGAGGTTAATCCTGGTCAAACAGTCTATCCTTACTCCCCTCAAATCGTATCTCCCAAATTATATATTTATGAGATTGTTTAGTGCCAGGTATTTCAAAATTGCTGCTTAAACCCAAACTTCAAGGTAGAAAGAAGTTAGATACCAATTTTAGAGTCCTAGCAAGACCTTGAAAAATTGGAATTTTCCTTGACAACAATGTGATAATTTCTGAAAATACTCTGTCTCTTACTGGTTGTATGACTGTGGATGCATTCATTGGCCTTTTAAACCCTCACCTCCTTCATCTGTAAAATGGGGATACAGGACCATTGGAAGGAGTCGCCAGATAATGTACATTTAATCCTTCCCCACTAAGTATGATGTTAGTCACACGTTTTTCCTAGGCCTCCCTCACTAGATGGAAGAAGCTCCCTTTTTTTTGCCTAATTTCGTGAAAATTTCGTCATGAATAGGTGTTGAATTTTGAAAAATGCTTTTTCACATAAGCGTATAACATGGTACATAGTAAGCACTCAATAGAATTTGTTCCTCCTTGCCTACTTTCTTTTTATTTTCTTCCTCCTTGTAACTTCCTCATTAGCTTGTTGGCCAGCATTGAGTAATATGGAAACACTCTCCTTCCGCTCAGGGCAGCTCCAGGTCTGGCGTCTTTGAACTTGGCAGAGGCTTACATTGGGGGTTGAGAGTGAAAGAGGCCCAAACCTTTAGGCAGGGCTGACCCAAACATGTTTACTTAGAAAAGTCCATTTTCAGCACCATCCTTTTTTCCTTCAGACTTAGTCCAGGGTCTCCCTACTCCTCAGCTACGTGGAGATGCCATGTTTACCTGGGCCTGCTGCCCTAGCAGTGCCCAAGTTCTGGGTCATTGCCCCCTTGCACTTCTCCACCAAGTATTCAGTTTAAGGTTAAACAAGTCAAGTAAGAACTAAAGTATTAATAGCCATGGTGGTTAAATGTCTTTACATTCCTTTTTAACATTTATATTTTTGTAAAATAAATTATAACATTTTTATTTTAATAAAGCATGATACCTCAAAATGATAGGACACTATGCATCCAGAAAGGATATTATACTGTAAAGGAAGTATCTATATTTATTAATATAGAAAAGCAGCCATGACTTATCATTGAGTAAAAAGCAAAGTATAAGCATATATATCACTTTTATTTAACCCTGCATGTGTGTGTGTGTGTGTGTGTGTGTGTGTGTAGATATCTGTAAATTCATGAGTGGTTACTTCTGCTCCATGAGATTGGGTGAATTTACACTTTCTTCTTTAAACTTTTCTGTATTACTTAAATTTTCTAAATGACTATGTGTTGGCTTCATAATCCAGGAAGAAAAACAACGAATGCATTTGCTGGGTTGTACTTCAGAATCATCATCACAAAAACACAGGAGTCATTTGCTCCTTATGTTGTTTCAGGGGTGAATTGGGAATAGGTTGGCTCATTAATTTCCATGGTCATTTGTGCAGCAAACTTTTATTGAATGTTTACACATGCAAGATTAGTCCGACATAACTCCTACTCTTCTCTTAGAATGAGAAGCTTTATACTCGTATATAACTTTTTACAATGAGAGTGATAATTATAATATAGTAACAGATTCCATGTTTGCATGAGCCAGGCACTGAGCTAGGCACTTCACACAATCATCTCTAATCCACGGAAAAAGTGACGGGGGCATATGAGCCCTGATATGGAGATGGGGCCCAAGCTCCACGAATGCTGGAGTAAGGGGTCTTTGGCCTGAGATACTAGAGAAGTCTTCATAAAAAGGTGGCCTTCAAATAAGTCTTGATACAGGGGTGACATTTGACCTTTGTAGGTGGGGAAAAGAGAATTCCAGGTTAAAAATAATGAAAGAAAAAGTGCAGAGAACAGGTAATCCTTAGGTCTGGTGGCTGGACCACTTGTTAGAATCGTTGGAGAGAATTTCAAATGAGATATGCTTGATTGGGAGCCCACTGAGGAGAAAGCTTTGGGTGCCAGATTTAGGAGACAAATCTAAAGTTCCTGCCATCCATAATCCGAGCTGTATACTTCAGAAAGCAGGGTTTGTGATGGGTAGTAGGAAGACGCCTCATAGGAAAAGAAATACTTCCTGGCTACTCTCACTTCATTCAATCATTTGGGTGGCTAGACCAAGTTTCTTGCACTGATGGTCTTTCTTTCCTTATAATGACCTCGTTATCTGGTTGGCCAGCACTGAGTAATGTGGAAACAATCTGTTTCCATCTGCCACAGCATCATGAAATGAGGGCAGTGTTAACCTTTCACTTGTGACCATTTCATTTATTATAGTCTTTGACTGCCCCCTTGTGGTCATTTCACTGCATTCTACTGCCGGCTCATGTATTTTATTTCTAAAGCAAATAGCCCAAAAAATGCTGTCAAGTCCAAAGCTTTGCATGAAAGACGATGTATATCACTTGTAGCTGTTTGTGTGGTCTCCTCAAAGTTTTGAAAGACGATGTACATCACTACTAGCTGTGTGGTCCCTTTAAGCATCCAACTTCATAAATCACATGTCAGTATTACTCATGTGCCTTTGGAACACCAGAGATTAGTGTAATTACAGAAAAGCTAGATTTAGCACTTACCATGTGCCAGACACTATTCCATGGGCTCTAGGTGGGTATCTCATTCAAACTCAGAGCAGCACATGGAAGCTACAATTATTATCCCTTTTTTAGAAGTGAGGAAACTGAGGCCTAGCGAGGTTAAGTGATTTGCCCACGGTGGCAAGGTCCCATGTCTCAGAATGGCAGAGACCAAATATACTGTCTTCAGGAGCAGCCCTTTTAACCACTTCTTTATGGCTCCTTTCCTGCCTTGAAGGAACTTATATCAGGGGAATGTGTATATATATATACATACATACATATACCGAGGGTGCCAAAAAATTGTATACACTTTGGTTAACGTTGCTTAAGCAGTAGTAATCATCAAAAGTGTCTGAAGTCAAAATGACTTGCATTCGTCTTTTGTTATCAGTATATATAGAGTATAACAATTTTAATAGTTTATTCCTTTCTTAAAATGTGTATATATATATTTTTGGTATCCTCTGTATATATGGAATATATGTATATATATACATATAGTCCATATATACAGAGTGCCAAAAATATGTATACACACACACACACACACACGAACACACAAATATATGACAAATCAAATAGTACAGGGTGCTTGCTGAAATGCCAGGGGAGGTCCTGAAGACAGTTACAAATAACTTCAGAAGAGACTCCAGGCTTTCAGAGAGTTACTGATGACTTCTTGGGGGAGCCAGTGCTTTCTCTGGGCCTTTGAGATGGGGTGGAATTTGGCTACGTGGTTTTTTGGGAGGGAGGGGGGCACAGGGTGCAAGTAGTCAAGGACAGTATTTAGAGTGACAAACAAGATACGGGGCATTGAGGAAGCAGTGGGAAATAGGCTAGAATGACACAGAGGGAGGGGAAGCATCTTAAAGGGCCTTGAATACAGGTGACAATTTAATGACGTGATCATTTTTTAAGAAAAAAGGTCAGGCTCCCCATACAGCAAGTGATCAGCCACTCACTATTAACTTCCCTACCAAAAGGCAGTCATAGGTCAACACAAATGACTAGTGCATACATTTATTCCTTTATTAGCTGATTCATTCAAGAAATATTGATTGAATGAATACCTAATACTCTGTGTTAATTGTGATTTCTTCCCTCAGGTGGTTTATGGCCTAGCAAAGGAGAGACAAATAACTATGTACAAAATAGCATTACACATGAACATGTCACAGGTGCATGGTTTAGACAATATTAGGGTGGAATTCCCATAGGAAATGGCATTTAAAGCCAAGATTTGAGGGATAAATTGGAAGTAGTGAGGCAAAATGGAAGAAGAAAGCAAAAACTCCGAGGCAAGGAAGAACAGCACAGCAGCTTTGAGGCACAAAAAATGGTTTGACATGGCTTTAGCCCGGGAGAGGGGAAAGTATTGAGAAAGGACACTAGAAAGATACATATGCCCAGGGCTCACTGGGCCTCGTCAATCAAGTATAGACTCTATTCAAGAGCAACGAGAAACCATGGAGAACTTTAAGCAAGGAGGCAACATAATGAAATTTACCATTTAGAAAGATCATGGTGGCTGCTGTTTGCAGGATGAAATGGAGGGGAAAGAGTGAAAGAATGATTAGTCAAAAGCCTCAAACTCGGGAACACGACGATGATAGCTGACACGGAAGCAGTCCCGCTCAGGTGAAACTATGAGGGGAAGAGCCATACCACCAAGTCCAAAGACCTTCTCAACATGCCTCCTCTCAAAGAAATGTCAAGTTCTTGCCGGAAACGCACAGTGGGCAAGGGATGTTCTCTGACTCACTTTCACTATGCAAAGTAGGACTTCTGTTTCTGGCCAGGAAGAAGAACTAGTTCCAGACTTGCCCTCCTGCTGTCTACAGTTAGAAAATAAGACATCGGTTAGCACGGACTGTGACCCTTCAGAGAAGAGAAACCAATGTGACAAGCCCTATGAGCTCTCAGGCTTTCTGCCCAGAGGCACCTTCCAGATTCTGGCACAGGTGGGGACCCTAAGCAGAGCTGTCATCTTGTTGAGTGTAGCAGAGGTTCAGGAGATGGAGACTGCGAGACTTCCCAGAACAGTGTCCTGAAAAGATGGAAGCTATGCAGAAAAAGAGCTCCAGGAGTCTGTACAGAGGTTCTCTGGAGACTTTGGCTGAATACTGTGTGCACATATAGAGGTAAGGTGCCAAGAACCAGGCAAAAAACAACTACGGGGCAATATAAGCCGAGCAATGCCCACAGTTGACATGGGACGGGAAGATCTTGACTTTCCAACCAACCGGAGTGAAGAGACCTGGTTGAACAGACCCAGGAAGTGCTGGAGTTTAGTAGCTGGGCTCAACCGGCCACCACAGAGTTAAGGCTGCTAAACCTGTTCTAACAAAGACATAGACCTGAACCATCTAATGCACTAGCCACTAGCTACGTGTGGCTATTGAACATTTGAAATGTGGCCAGCCCAAACTGAGATGTGCTTGTAAGTGTAATTAAAATACAAAGCAGATGTTGAAGACTTTAGTACGAAAAAATAAAATAAACGATCTCATTAATAGTTTTTATATTGATTGCATGTTAAAATGACAATACTTTGGGAATAACAGGTTAAATAAGATATATTATTAAAATTAAATTTAGAAAAAAGAGAGATAGTCCAGCAGTCAGAAAGTAGCCAGAATAGAAAGTATGCAGGAAAGAATATTTCAAAATCTCCATTTAGCTTTCTTATGAATAAAACCTGCCCTTTGAAATATTTACTTTTTTATCCATATTTCCAGTGCCCAGCATATAATCCTGTCATAATACATTCTCACATAATAAATAATAATGTGTTGTTTGGGAGGGATTTTCTTGACAGTAATGGTCTATAAAGGGAATTATGTAGCTACTGAAAAGACTTTAAAAAGGAAATACCTCCTGAGAGACCAAGGAAGCCTTAAAGACTCATAAATAGGTAACAGTAGTAATTAGAGAAAATGAAAATAAAACAAAAAAGCCAAGGCCCCACCAACAAAGAGATAGCCAGAAATATCAAAAACATGATTTGAATTAAATATTTTTACTTATATATTTCCAAACATAAGGGAAAAAACTCTTCCATTAATGGAGGCTTTTTAGGTAGCTCTATCTACTTTATAACTATCTTTAGCTTACATCGATATAAATATAAATATTAACATTTAATTAATGCAAAATTTCAGAAGTGTTTAAATGTAAAAGTAGGGAAGTTGCAATGGGGAGAGAGGCTTGTTTGTCTAAGAAGCTGCAGGAAATAACAAGAGCAATTCCTAAAACCTGATGATTTCATCTTTGCTCCATTTTTATGGGGAACAAAGCAAAATAAGAATCGACCTAATCAGCTTTGGTGGTAGATATAGGTTCATAATATGCCACGAAGCTACCTTGTGTAAGAGCAACAAATCTCTCCAAATCAGGCTAGAAGTTTCTAAGAGCAGCAATAGTTTTTAGTGGCTCATTGTGTTTCACAGGCAGTACTTCCAGGTTTGGGGGTGTAGACGCTTTCAAGATGTACATCAAGGAGAAAATGAAGAGGTGGCAATACTCTAGTACTACTTTCCTGATTGAAATGTTTTGAAACCTGAGAAAGCAGTTGATTATTTTGATCAAGTAAAATGCCATACAAATATAAAATATTCAAGCATTTTAATTGAGTCTGCATTTTCTGTGTGAATTCAAAATTGAAATATTTCACAATTAAATGCAATAATTGATGCAAAGATCTTTGAGGTAGAACCATTTAAACTCTGCTTTCAGAGTTATATGTAAGCTTCCCCTGAATATGCTCCTCTCAGAGTTGCAAACAATGTTTACAAATGTGGTAAAATCTCTAGAATCATCATGGAGCAAGGGAGGTAATTTACAGGTAGTCATTTTTCCAGTAATTGTGACATTGCAATAAGAGATAATAGCATCTATTGATTCATAGATGCAGTTAGCCTGTAAATAAACCTTTGTATTCACATACATGAATTACATTCATAGCTACAGAATCATGTTAGATAGTAGCGTGTGATCTGATCCCAATCTTTTGTCTTTGCAAACACTCCTATTTGCATACTTAACATGCCACTGCATTTGTTCTTAACTCTGTCTGTCTTATGGAGTAGATTTCAAACATCCTTGAAGGCAGAATCATGGGAAACTTATATTACCTCCACAAATCTAATAAATGAAAAAAAGAAAACATACCCAGTAAAAAGTCAAGCAATATTTACAGCTTCCCCCTATTAAAAACATTCAAACACTAATTCTTTCTATTGGTTGTCTATACTCAGAACTGAGTTAGTTGTTTTTCACTTTAGACCAATCTTTGGCTTTCATTTTCATTTCTGAAGTTAGTATTTTCATGTTCACTAATGTCCTTTTGGACTATATCTTGAATTTTCTCTGCAAGAACATGAAGATTGGCTCTTTTGAGACTTTTAATCAAAGTGTCATATGCGTCTTTCTTCCCGTGAAGTTGATACCAATTACGGAGCAGCTGGACCTTCTGTTCAGCTGTGTCTTGGAGATTGTCATTTTTTATTTCATCGATTTTGGCTTCATTGAGACCATTCTTCCGAACGAATTCTCTAACTTCAGTTATCGTCATTTGCTCAGCAATGTTGGTAATATATTTACTCAAGTCAATGTCTGAAAGAAAGAGAATAGTGTCTGAAAATGTATTCTTCTAAATGAAATTTCTATGACTGCAAACCATGTTTACTTCTCTTACAGTAGTTGAGAATACAGGTAAAACCTAAAGATCTAAAGAGCTGATAGGGAAACACGAAAACAGAAACAATCTTGAATTCTAGACCTAACTCCTCCTATGTCCCTAGTAATTTGCTCTACAACCTCAGCAAGATACATAACATCCCTGTATCTCCTTTTTCTCTTCTATAAAAAGGTTGGAAAAGATCACTTTTAACATCCCTTATGGATCTGATGTTCAATGACCGAAAAGACAGGCAAGGCGTTTATGATCATCTTATCTGAATCACAGGTCAAAGAAGAGAACTGAGTAGTATCGTGAATGTTGTTACAGAATGGAAGTACACCTATAACTAAATCTACAATTCAGATTAACCTCTAAGTCAGCTGAGGCAGTTCTATAATATACCTAAACGTTTATAAAGAAAAATTTTCCTAAGCCTCGGAATACAGTGTCCTAGTCTTACCTGATTTATTTTTAACTAGAAATTAGTTATAAATTCAAACAAACTGATGGTGAGCAGGAAGATGGTGGTGGTAAGCTCAAGGAACAGCAAGACCCTGCAATATGTCACTGAAATTAGCAACATTATTTTACTCTAAAATTGGCCTGTTGGTCCTAAGGAAGACATCTCTATTGAAGTAAAATGATAAAAGCCTTACCTGGTAAATTCATTGGGACCATTTCCTGGATAGAAAAAAATATGGATGGAAATAGTGGTTACCAGAGGATAAGCGGAGAGGGAGGTAGTAAACAAGAGTAAAAGGGATCAACTATATGGAACTGATTCTGGGTGATGAACACACAATATGATATATACAGATGATGTATTACAGAATTATACACCTGAAACCTATGTAACTTTACTAACCATTGTCACCCCCATAAACTTTAATTAAAAAACAATAATAATAATTGTCCTAATCTAGATCCATATTTCAGTTTTGTCAATTGAAAATAATAATAATAATATGGATGGAGAAGAGAAAAATAAAAATACATTTAGAGTAGTCTAAATGTAATCTTTCAATTCTTCCTTACTACTGAAGGGAGTACAGTCAGTTGCTTGATGCATAAAACTAACTAGACTAAGCGATTAAGAAGGATTCTTTCATCGTTCAAATTTTTATTCTGAAAGATTCCAGCCTTGCCAGAAACTAAGGAATATTGGCTTATTTTTCACATAGCCAAGGAACCTAGGGAATTCACGGAATGTGCTGAGATTATTTTTCATGTGGACTAGTGAAAACCAACAAAACAGTCATTCTAAAACTCTCTTTATTGTAACTATTCTTATTTTTGACTTGAGAAAATGGTTTAAAATGAAATTCTTTTGTATCATCATGATTTAAAGAACCCTAACTCCCTGAGCCCTGGCCCCAAATGAGAAAGTCATTATTTATGGTGTGAATTGGTTTTTCTTCCCAGTGTAATCCTTTGCTATTTGAAATGCTTTGATCCCACGTTGGAAAAAAATCTGGTGAGAGCTATGATAACAAGTGGCTGGAGAAAGCTGAGCTGTGCCTTTGTAATGTGTTTTAAGAGCTGTATCTGTGCCTGGGCTTGGACACTGAATCCATCTGGTAAAGGATGCCTCGCACATCCTCTGTAGGGATAACACCAACGTGGAACTCGGAGTTTGACCACATCCTTTTTCTAACTCACACTGAGCACACTCCTACTTAGGTCCTTTGTTAACTTCTGTTGTATGGAGCTTACTTATAAACTGGACACCACATCTTAATTCCTTTCTGATGCCTTCTAACCCATGCACACACAAACACAATAAATGTTTGTTTAAAAAAAATAAAAGTAACAAAAAGTTCAATTATTACTTTCTCTACGTTTTTAAGAAAGCGGATGCATGTTTCAACACTTACAGTATTTGAAGGTGTAAATAAACGATTTCCATTATTCTTGCCTTTTCTTTTCACCACTAAAAGATCAAAGAAATTTCTATCAGACTCAGGTCTCAGTCTTAGAAAGCAAGTGAGAACTAGTCTCACACGAAGAGAAGTGTCAGAAAGAAGAAATTCATTGAAATTTAGTGACCAAACACCCCAAGACACAGCATTGTCTTGATTTTGGACAATCCCAAGCCACCAGGTCAAGTGTTCTAGAGATATGCCAAAATTTCATGGAAACATAGTCACCACACACTGGCTAGCCTGAAGCTGGCTTTTGACTTACTGTAGGGCATCTGCATTCCCTCTCACCAGCTTGGAGCTGGACGGCATGGCTAGAGCAAGGCACAGAAGCACAGGATATGGAAAATTGACACCAACTTGCCATGGAGTGGCACTTAATGCCCAGAAATTCAGGTACATGCACTCACAAATAGCTCAAGTAGACACACTCAATGAGTATATGCTTTGAAGTCAGTATGAGATGGAAGAAAGGAATTTGTAAGTCTCCAAGCACAGTGACAGTGTTCAAACATTGAGTATGTATTTTTAGCTAAACAACCTCTAAAGGCAAGACGACCTTTTTCTCTTCAGCTGAACAGGAGAAACACCGTCTTATTCCAACAGACAAGTAAAAATTGAATGCTTCAGAGTCATTGAAAGCTGCACCACCCTTTGTTTCATGAATGATTTAAAGAGGTTTTCTGGAGTGATTATGATTATACCCAATTTTGTCTTATCTTCTGACTTTATTAGGTAACCCTTGCATAAAATGTATTGTACAGTATTTTAAATTATGGTGCAGAAATAACAAAAAATCATGAAATTTAGACAAGGGTGAGGAGGCACAGAGAGGGAAGAATATATCAAGTGTCTCCTGCAATACCTTTCCCAGGAAGGCCTTTGCTTCTTGTGTTCTCTTAGTTGAGGGGTCAATCTTGATGATCAGTGAAGGATTACTTATGATTCTTGGTGAACTCAGCTGCTGCCTGGATGAAAACAGCCTTGTTCATAGGGAGGATGGGACTACCCACTCAGTGCCCCAAAATGGTTGTTCCAAAGCAGTAGCTGAGGGGTAATATCATCTATTCTTGCCAGCTTTCAGGTATGCATTTAGTGGCAGAAATTAAAAATATAACAGAGCTACCTATCTGGTAGAATGTTTTTTATAGGTAGGAGACAGAGGGGACCTCTTTGAACAAGTACTTTCCAAGTTATTTCAATCTGCGAATTTGTTATTTCAATTTGAGCAAAAATTAAGAACTTACACCAAAGTATTGGTAAAGCTGCTAGAATCAGAATCGGGATCAGGATGCACCACAACCACCACAATTCACGTCTGGGTCCTGTAAATTGGACATTTTATATGAAAACAAGCAGTCTTTAAGATTAAGAAGGTACTCTCAAAGAACCGAGGGATTAGCTTTTCTTCATATTTTGTTGTGGGAATGGGAAAATGGAGAATATATTCAATAAACAAAAATAATATTAACCTTCTTTACATTTGGTGTTGGTGGTTGGTGTGCAGTTCTCTATGATTCCATGTTCACACCTAGAAAAAAATAGAGAGGACATTGAAAAAGACTGGTGGATTGTTTCCTTGATCATTTTCAATGACACATCATAAATCTGGGGCCATTTTATTCATCTTTCCATCTCTGACAAACACACTCCCTCAAATATTTCTAGATTAGCCTCTAAAGCTGGTACAATTTCATAACAGAATTTGGATGTTTGGATGAATAAAGAATGACTGTTTCAAAATGCCAAGAGTTAAAGAAAGGTAATAAAATATTGACAGATTAGAAAAAGGATGAAATAGACCCCCAAATAAACTTAAAATTGGTAATAAACTGTACTCTTAAAAAAATTGGAGACAATCATAAACTGCCAAAAATAACTTCAAAGCAGTCTGAGGGAACAGTAAAATGGCCAGACAATGGCCATGATGCTACCTAGGGAGCCTCCTTAGAGGTTTCCCCTGTTAGCATCAAGTTGTGATGAGGACACTCAAGAGGTTCCTGTGGGTTTTCTTCAGACAGCCAAACACTGACAGTCCAGTTGTTTGAATTACAGCTTGGCTCTGCCCATGATCTAACTAGGTGAGTTTGAGCAAGTCACTTAACCACCATGAGCCTGTTTTCTCACCAATAACCAGGAGATAACATTATCTGCTTAAAGGAGTTATGGTGAGAAGAAAATTAAATCAAGATTATGAAGTATTCAGAACTACTTATTTAAGCTTGTCTCTCCCCCAGTCCCCACTTACCGTCATGGCGAGGGATTTCTCAGATACTTGGGGCTAGAAAGACGAAGCTAGGTTAAATGCACATACCTTAATTTTTTCCAGTAAATAAGAGACATAAGGCATCATGCCCCTACTTTTCAAGCCTATTAGGTGAACTCCTAAATGTTTCCTAAGCTGAATTACAAGTTTAAAGAGAGGCACATTAATATAATCTTAATTATATTTACATGTATTCAAAACAATGCCTTACAAAACAAACAGTATTTTTATAACACGTTACCCAATCTGACTTTCACAGAAATGAGGCTGATAGGACAAATGACTGTTACCTGCATCCTAATGAGAAAGGAAACTGAAACTCAAAGAGGTTAAGTGATCTGCTCAGACTCCCTCAGTTAATCAGCAGAAAAGTGAGATGCACAATCAGGTTTTCTATCTTTGGGTCAAATCCAAGCTCTTTAGCATGAAAGACAAGGCTCTGGCTCCTTGTCAGTCTTTCCTACACTCCAGCGAGGTACCTTGTTCTCCAGAGTTTCTTCTGTCTCTTTGCAGCTGCTGTTTCCCTGACTGAAATGTCCTTTAAATCCACGTTCACCTTCCTTCAAGACTCAAGCCATGTGTTGTATCTTCACTGCATCTCTCAGGCAGGGTGAAAGTTCTCCTACGTAACTCATAACACCCTAGACACACACACATCTCTTCCGATGCCACATGGTGTTGACACAATAACCACGCCTTTTTTGACTCTGCCTCTAGCCTGAGAGCGCTGATGCCAGGAATGTGTCTTGCTCATACTGTTAGTTTAAACAGCCAGTGCTGTCAAGCACACAGGAGGTGTTCAATACATGTTTGGAGACTGGATGTCTGAGTGAACAAATGGTTATCTAGTGGTTTAAAGGCAAAGTAAGACTAGAACCCAAATTCTTGACTCTCAGCCTGTGTTGCTTCCCCCTAGGAAAACATTATCTCTCAAGGTGTTTTAATGAGAAAAAGACTAAAACGTACCTCATGCAAGAGTTACAGTGTTCGCATGGAGGGCTGTCACAAAAAAAGTTTGATTTACATCTGCACTGGGTATTCTGGGTCTTGGTACAGTTTTTTTCCACTTCGAAGCCTAGAAAACCAATGTGCAGACTATTAGTTATAGCAGCTAATTATAAATGGACTATGAAAATGATGGGCAGGAGCTGCTTAGATTTTTGAGATCCACCGCTTATTATCAGCAGCCACACCATCATGCCTTTAGTAACACAACTAGTGTTTAAATGCAAAACAGGCAACCCTAAGTTGAAATGGTTGAAATCATTTAGCTGAGTTTTAAGTGGACAGACAATCTAGCAACCAAGGCAACCCCACGTTTGCTTAAATGGCTCCCCTGTTCCTATAGTCTAACACCTGGCTACTAGTGTGGCTTGTGGACCAGCAGCATCAACATCACCTGGGAATGTGTTAGAAATGCAGATTGTCAGGGCCTACCCTGGACCTAGTCAATCAGACCAATGTCAAAGCCCTCACTTAGAGATTCTGATTTAATTGCTCTAAGGTGGAACCTGAACGTTAGCATTTTTCATTGCTCCGTATGTGATTCTAATGTGCAGCCATGGTTGAGAAACATTGCTTTCGAGCCTCAATAGGGAGAAGGAAAAGCTTATATTCAGAGATTTCTTGATGTCAAACAAAACTGGAGTACTTTGGTTACATTTTCACCTGGGCCCTCCAAATAGGTTGGGATATCCATGAAAATTCAGGGCCCCAATAGGAATACTCAGGACAAACCAGATCCCCAAAGAAGGTGAAGCATTCCATCCACCTCTCGAGATCCTTTGTCCTTGGATCTGAAGGTTTCTGAGCTCTGTCTGGCCATGAACAAGAGCCATTACACAAGCATAAATCAAGGAAGAAAAAATTTTTTCTGCAGTTTTGACTGGAGCTGACGAACCCTGTTCATAGGGTTCATATTTAGTTAGTCTCCTACCTCTGGGAAAATTGCCTACACATGACCTGTAAATGTCTAGACCAGCGATTAGTTCATTAGCTTGTCTTGCTTCACCCCAGTCAGCCCCATGCTGTCCCTTTCTGTATGCCAGTATAGCACCTCAGTAGGCCCCAATTTCAAATTGTATTGTAAATGGTTCTACAGGGAGTACCATGATTGGTGTCTTTCAATTGTTTTTTAAGACACTTACCGTGTCCTTCATCACAATGTGAACATCTTCTGCATTCAGAAGAATAATGTTTGCTGTCTGTGTACTCCTCCCCTTCTGGACAGGGCTCGCAGACTAGTTTACCTCCCTCAGTTGAGCAGTCAGAAGCTTTCCGTGTGCCTGCCAAGGAAAAAATGGAGCAAGTGTTTGAACAAAAGGTGGTCATACAACAGCATGGGACCTATACAGGGATGACAATAAAACACGGAGGATTAGGCTAATGATCTATGAAGACAATAGGGGAGAAGATTATGGTAAAAATCATGTCAAGAGACAGAAAGTTTCCCAAGACAAAATCTAAGAAAGTGACTGAAGGAATAGGCCTCCAGAAATAGGATGATTAACAATAGGAAGACGTGAAAGAAAACAAAAGAAGCTAGAATGACCAAATGCACTGGAAAAAATGCCTTTACCAACTTCTTGGGGGAGAGGGAAGAAGCTGGTAGCTATATATTCATGGTGGAGATGGCTGCCACTAGCCACTGAGATGACCTAAAGAATTCACCTTGTTCTGGCCTCTTATTTTATTTTCCAAAGTCCACAGATCCTAAGAGATAGTATAGTGTAAGGAAAAGAACACTTGAAGTTCTAATGACCTCGGTCAAATCTTTAGTAGCCCCATGATCTTTAACAAAATGCTTAATCTCTCCAGGCTTACATTTCTTCACCCATAGGATGGAAATAATACTTCTCTTGCATTGCTACCAGAACTGCATAGGACCTGCCCAGTAAGCACTCACAGTCCCTTTTCCCTCCTCTTTATTTCTATTCCTTCACCACTAAGGGTCAGAGTACGTTTTGATGGGCAGGTATGAACATATTTATAAAAAAAAATTATTACCAGGTTTCTTAATATGCACAATTTTAAAACATATTCACAGTTGCTTTCATTTACTTTAAAAATAAAGTGAGTCATGATATTGCTATTAGTAAACAATACACAACAATGTCTTCTCCTGGAAAATTCCTTTATTTAACAAGTGTTTATTAAATGCCTATTGTGTGCCAGGAATTTTCTAGGAGCTGGAGGTATTGCAGGGAATAAGACTCCAAGGCCTTCATATTCTCGGGATGGAAGCAGCAGGACAACACCCACACAAACAAATACATGATGTCAGGTGGTGATAAGTGCTTTGGGACACACTAGATTAGGGCATAGGGACAGAGAGTGAAGACGAAAGAGAAAATATAAAAGGAAATCTAAGAGAAAAGCATGATTAGTCACTCTAATTTTTAATGGTATAACTAATTAAGAATAGGCAAAGTCTAATCTGCCTCACTTGCATGTACAGCAAAAAATAATTTATGCTGTCTTTCCTAGGTATATGAACTTCTTAATAACCTCAGAGCATTCTTTTTGATAAAACAAAATACTTATTACGTAATCAAATTTATTTAAACATATATGATATTTTAGTAATCAAAGACAATATTCCATCAATAGAAAAAAACAAGCAACCCGTGGAAACCTAGAATCTAATTCAAATACAGTGTGCATTATGGCTCTATAGCATTGTGGCAAGATTTAAATAAAACCAAGCCAAAGTACAATTTTATTTGCTTGCCAGTGGCCTTATCCTGGTTTCTAAACAAATTGGCCTCTTTAATGAAATATCTGGCAGAATGTGCCTAGCACAATGCCTACAGCATGACAGGGATACAAGAAATCACAGGTTCTTTTGTTCTTCAAGCATACACAACCAAACTTTATCAAAATATAAAGAATGAGTGGTTATTTTCATGAAAATGAAAGATTTTAAAATACATTTTTTTTCTGAATATCATAGTACTATGCTCATTGTAGAAAATTTGGAAAAGGCAGGAAAGTATAAATAGCACCTATACATCAAGTACTCATTGTTATCATTTTGGTGTACTCTTATGCATACCAATATACACATATATACGTGTGAGTATATGTATATGAAATAAGTACAGGTGTTTGTATATATGATATATGCAGTACATTGTAAAATCGTTCCTATTGGATATAGTGATGTGGTAAGGACCTTTTTGGTCAGTTAATCAAAAATGTCAGTTTACATAGCAAATCACTGAAAAAATACTATAACTATTTTATTTTAATTTATGAAGTATAGCTATATAATTATTTGCCAATCTTGTAATGTAGAACCAAGTTATTAGAATTCCAGATTCTTTCTCACTTCAGTCACATCCAAAATACATCACCTTTCTCCCTTCCCTTTCTTCCTTTCTATTTCTCTCTTTCTCTCTTTCTCTCTCTCTCTCTCCCACACATATACACTTTTCCTTCCTTCCTTCCTTCCTTCCTTCCTTCCTTCCTTCCTTCCTTCCTTCCCTTCTTCCTTCTTTCCTTTTTGATGGAAAGAAAACTTAAAGACACCAATAACCTGTATGAAAGGCTTTCAAGATGTTTGTGATTTTCCCATTGATTTTGCCCTCACCTAATTCATCAACTCAATTTAGCAACTCACATTTACTGTAATTCTCTAAAGCATTCAAACTAGTTTTCACAGAAATAAAATCTGTCTTTTCTCTGTATCCATGTACCATGGATTATATAATATTAATTAAATCATATATTTATATCATAACACCAATAAGAATAAACAGAGTTGGAAGCCATTTGAATACTGATTAAGCCTAAAATTTAACAAGAGGGAAAAGAAGTGGAAAGTGTTCAGCATTTGTTGGGCACCATCCAGGCTATTTTATAGATGGAGCAGAGAGAATCAATTAATTCAGCTAGCAGATCAGTTAGAAATCCCATAAGGGAATTTATGTACATTGAAGATTATATTGGAAATATATCAGAAAACAAGACTTTGATTGAACATAATATTCCAGCCTTTGAGTACTCCGAAATTTACTTAATTCCACATCATTGGGTATCATAATGAAATGTCTCATGTATAGTAGTTTCCTTTATTTTGACTATTTTCTTAAGACATTTTCCTATGAATTGATTACTGTATCAGTAGGTAAAAACATTTTCAAGTTTTTGACCCACATATCCAAATTTCTTTCTTAAAAAGAAGTAGCGGTATATGAAAGTTCTTATGTCACAAACTCACCAGGACTGAGATCGCTCCTTAAATCACTGTAAAATGAAGCAAAACAAAAAAAGCAAACAGACAAAATCCTTGACAGTTTGATATGTAAAGCATATCATCTTTGTTTTGATTTACATTTTAGGTTTGAAAAATATGAGTAAAGATCTGAATTCACAGGACAAATTGATTGTCTTTAGCAAGTTATAAAGTCAGAAAGCCATTCTTTATTCCCATTTGGAGAAGAGTAAGTGTAAATGGGCTGAAGTATAAAAGGGTTGGATTATAAGGGAGATTTTTCCATAAGGGTTATTAAAACCTGGACAGGAGGCTAAGGGAGAATGGCAGAATCTCTTCATAAAGAGGACCCAGGCCTGTTTAGCAGCTTGAGTGCTGGGAACCTGGGAGGTGGACCATGAAACCCTCCTCCAATCCAATCCTTTATGGTTCTAGTAATCTACTGCATACACCCATGTGTTGTTTTCCTCTATCTTCCTGTCTTACTTCACAATGCAGCAGAAAGAGATTCAGATCTGTACAAAACAGTAGTCAGCTCACTCCATGTTGAAAAAAACTTTGCACAATCACATTTTGCTTAGCTTCCTACTCGAAGGATTTCCGATCTGAAACTGGTTTGCATTTCAAAATACTGATTTTTAAAAAACTGTTACTTTTGTCTGTTATTTTTCTAGCTCAGCTAGTTATTAAGCTGCAAAATGCAAATGTATTTTGCAGGCTTCTGTGCCTCTGATTGAGGGGAAGTACTGAGAGACTTGCTTTCAGAGTGCCTCACTTATTATGACATAGTCTAATCAGTTCTGATGTGATAAGCTTTAATATCCACAAATGAATCTTCTTTTGCTACTGAAAAATGGAACTAAATAGATAAATCCTCTCATTTTCATAGGTATACATCCTTTGTAAATTATATTCATTTATGCCCACATCAAACAAGTGTGATAAACTGGTCTTGGAAAAATAATTTCATAGCTTTTTTTCCCCTCAGTAATGCTACTATGCAGGACAACCAAACACTGTAAAACTATTTTCTTCATTGTTACTACATGCTACTCCTCACGCTGATTTTCACTCAAATTGCTGGATGGATTGTGTAACATACCAGGAGGACAGGGCTGACAGCAGAATTCGCCCTCACGGTGTTGGCCTTTTGGGCACTCAGATTCCCTTTTAGTAATGTTCTTATGCAATTTCAACACCTCAGGGCTGGCAGCAGTCACTTGGGCAGCATCACCTTTAGACAACAGTCTAGCGGTAAAGGTAAGTACCTGCAAAAGAAAAGCATGAAGAAAATTTTATTGACTTTTGAACTAAGCTACTTGGGAAGCAAGGATAAGCTGCCCAAAACGACTGTATTTGCCACAGTGCACAGGGAAAAATCAACGTGGGGCTCCACCCTCCTGCCCACTCATCTCTAAAGAAGGAGCAGACCAATTGAATGACAGTCCAGATCTTGGATTCTCCAAACTACCCCAGAAACAGCACCATGGATGGTAGGAGCCAGGGCTCTAGGCGCAGAAGTGAACACTGGCTGCCATTTACTACCCCCACGACTGTGGACAAAGGCACTTACATTCCGAGTCTTCCTTTCTTTCTCTATAAGGTAGAAATAATCTCCTCTCCACAGGTTTGTTGTGATAACCAAATGGAATAATGCACTTAAAGATCTTAGTACAATTCCAGGCTCATAATAAATAGACGCCCAGTATGTGGTATTATTAATTATTATTATTATCATAAAGTTCCAGTGAGGGGCAACTTAATGGAGTAGGAAGAAACAAGACATTTCCAAACAACAGCATGTTCTATTTCTTCCCTTCTTATACGTAGCCGCAGCATCAACAGTTTTGATGAATCCTTTCTGGTTATCCAATCATACAATAAATCCAGTAAGATTTCCTTTACCTTTACTCAGAAAAAATGAACTTTACTTACTAGAGAACCAATCTTTAATCTATTTTTGGTTCCTTATTTCTGGAGATAACAGCACGTAAGTCTAAGTGACATTGTGTTAAATTTATTTTAGTCAGTTATAGACAAGAGTTCCTTAGAAAAATGAGCACCTACCTCAAAATGTTTGAAAGCATTTGGGGTAATTTCCAGTTGATTCTTTTCTCGAGTTTCCTAGTATTTAATTTTTGTCTCTAGTGCTCAAGGGAGTAGCACATATTACATTTATGGATTGTTACCTTAGTGCTATTTCTGAAAACCTGTGCATATGCTCCACTTTCTGAAGCTGTCCAAAAGAAATGTACTTTCTAATTCACTTTGTTTTTATTTTGAAGTTTTTTACTGAAAATCAAAATCCACTGTCCAAAATACATTCAGAATTTGAGAAATGTGAAACCTGCAACAGTGAAGAGACACAAATATCATGGCCGAGACGAGACACTCAGATACCAGCACCAACCTCATGTCATTTTACTCACAGCTGCTTCACGGAGTTGGATTTCTGAAAACATTTCTTATTTAGCTCAGCATCAAAGAATTATATCAAGAATTAAAAAAGATGGTTCTGAAGAGCATGCTGTGACTCTTACATGATGAGATGCAAGCAGTGCTACATATAGCTTGTATTTTTAAAAAATTTTGCATTAACTCAAGATTGCAGTATGCAAAGATTTAACCCAAACCTTCCTGGCAGAAACTGGGGCATATTGACTGTGACAAGGCAGGAAACCCACAAAGAACTAAATGATCCGAATGCTCAAAAATGTTTTAGAGAAAACATTTTGAAAAGGCCAGAAAACAAGTTAAATCAAAGCTTTGAAACAGGGATAAACTAAGGTAAACGATAACCAAATGGGGAAAAAAAATGAGGAAGAAGAATAATTTTAAATCTCCATCATAACAGAGATTTAAAAGGCAGAGAAACCTCCATTGCCTATTCTGCTGGGCATAATATTAGCTACTCCATTAAGCAATTAATTAATTGAACAAATACTTTGTTAAGTACCAATTTAAAAGTTAAGTACTATATGTCAAACAGATGCCTCAGAACAGAGCCACAAACATCAAGACTCTGTACTTGCAGACTCTATATGTAAGGGAAATGTATTAGTTAGGGTTCTTCATAGAAACAGGACCAATAGAGCGTGTGTGTGTGTGTGTGTGTGTGTGTGTGTGTGTGTGAAGAAAGAAAGAGAGAGATTGATTTTAAAGAATTGGCTCATGCAATAGTGGAGGCTGGGCAAGTGCAAAATCAGATGGGGTAGGCCTGCAAGCTGGGGAGTCATGCAAAAGTTACAGTTCTAGTCCAAGGGCAGTCTGGAGGCAGAATTCCTTGGGGGAAGAAGGAATTCCTTCTTCAGTTGTTCTATTAATGTAATGCCTTTACTGATTGGATGAGGCCCACCCCACATTACGGAGAGTAATCTATTTTACTCAAGTCTACCAATTTAAATGTTAATCTTATAAAAAAACAAAACACTTCACAGAAACATCCAGAATAAATGTTCTGGGCACCATGGTCCAGTCATATTGATACATAAAAGTAAGCATCACATAGGGGGAGATGATGAATAAACACAGAAATATGCAATATGTCAGAGAGGGGTAAGTGCTATTTACAGAAATAAAGCAAGTTTGAAGAGTATGAGGGGTGGAGAGTATGAGGGGTGGGGCACTGCTGTTGTAGAAAGAACGATCTGGAAAGGCCATTTGGGCAGTGACCGGATGGAAGTACAGGTGGTAGCTATGTGGATGAATATCCGGGAAGGCCTTCCCAAACAGGTCACACCTAGAGGAACTTGGCTTGGCCAAGTGTGAAAGTATCTAAAGTCAGCAAAAATATCATTAGCAGCTTGCTATGAACATAAACAGAGATTAATGTCTCCTGAACCACACAGGTAATTAAGATTTTAACGGTGGATGCCATCATGGGATCATACGCCCAACCATAACCATACATGCTGTGATCTCCTAGAATCCTGGTATTTGTTCAGCTTCAAGATACATTAAAAATGGATCTCCTTGAGTTTTTCAGTATCTACAGGATTTTCTGCAAATTGGAAAATTTGCTTCTCTCTCTCCTTCTGAATCATTCATGAAAACAATGTTAAGGAAGAGCAACAGTTCCTACGGGGTCATTTGCCCATTTCCTCATAACATTTGCCTGGCCTTTTACAAAGTTCATTCACATATATCAGTTTGTGGAAGTTGCAGTAAACCGATGCATGAGAATTAATACTGTCGTATTTTATACTTGAGGAAGTTGGTCAGAATATATGAACTGATTTGTCCAAGAACCCACAATTAGGAGTAGCTAAGGGACGACTTGGTACTTTTGTCCCAAATCTGGGCTCTGTTTCAGATTGGTAAATTAATTTACTAATCACTTTTCCTATATTTAGGCACACAAACAACTCAGTTTGTTTTCAGACAATGGTTGGCAAGAAGCCTGAGTGTTAGTTATACAATGCGCCTTCAAAGCAAATGCATGTTGGGGGTGGTGTGTGTGTGTGTATGTGTGGGGGGATCTGGCAGGAATTCTCTAAAAACCAGAAGTCGTCCCCAAGCCCTCTAATCTGAGAAAACTGTAGCAGGACCTTCGAGGCTGGGCTTCTGGCTGGAAAGAAGGCAGAACATCCCAGCTTGGGTCTGTAACTTGAGAAAAAGCAGAGCTTCTCTCCAACCAGTGTGTATGCTAAGCATCTGAGAACAGCCATGGTGCTCACTGAGTGCAGTCTCTTGCAGGGGTGGGGATCTGAAATGCACAAATAATTAGGAACCGGAAGTCCTCCTACGTTAGAATCTTTGCATTTGCTCCATTTGAAACACTCAGAAACAGGGCTACGTGAGAGTTTGTCCCTTGTATGAGATGACGAGAGACAGAGAGAACAATTGAATATTCATTAATTCTTTGCATCAGTGATAAATCACTTTTCATAGCCAACCAGGTTACTAAATAGAAAAAATGAAGCAGGCATGGCCAGACCTAGAAATTGATGACCACCCCCCACTTTCCAGGAACTGTACACACTCAAGATCTAACATGGCAGTTACAAATAAAGTAACATCTCAGTGATTGAATTAAACAACTACTGGGAAACTCCCATTTAGGATTATTCCAAAAAACCAGTGAAGCAATTGGCTGCGAGAGATGAGCTAGGATTTGAAAAAGAAGTAAAAAAAAAAAAAAAAAAAGAAAGTCACCTAAATTCTGTTCTTAGTGAAATTCAAAGCAAACAGGAAAATGAATTTTAAAAGCAGTGGTGTGGGGAGGCCCGGCAGCCCTTCAGATGGCAAGAATGAGCAGATAGATGCCTGGAACAGTGAGATTTTTCACTACTGAGCACAGCCTGCAAACTGACTGCAAAGGTTTCCTCTGACTACAAGCTCTACAGTAATCACGGGGAAGAGTGTTTTATTTCTAACCAAAGCCCAGAAGGGAGTTTATTCAATACAGCCACTGTGCTCAGATATTGCAGAAAAATGCTCTGTCGATCAGGGAGTATAATGGGGATACAGACGTTTCAGTCCTGGAACGTTAGGGATTAAGAACAAAAGAGAGAAGGAGAATAAAAGGAGGACATTTCAAGAAAAAAATGTTTCCGCAAGACATTATTTTTAACACAACAAAATATTAACAGTATTTATATCTGGTTGGCAAGACTATGAGTGACATTTTTATTTATTTATATTTTTGCTTAACTCATCTCTTTTTTCCTACGACGGACATGTGTTAGTTGTGTAATAAAAAAATCAAAAGGGACAACTAGAAGTGGCAAGACTGTGTTAAACCTAAATATCTTTATTGATTTATCTATCATTTGTGCTATTCTTTTTCAACAAGATTAGAAAAGCTGGATAACAGTAGTGAATCTATACTAGCAGCCTAGTATTTGGAAGGTGGAAAATATTCTAAATCTTTGAATTATTAGCATTTACTCCTTTGTATAAATTTTCTATCTTTTGCTCTTCTAGGTTTCTGTAGTAGTCCTATAATTTTACTAAATCAAACATCATAAACAGTCACCTTTATAGTTGTATGTATTTCCTTAAATTAGTGGTATCAGGGTTATTGTACTTCCCTTTGGTTAACTGAGACTAAGTATATCGCCAGTCATAATGGCAGAGTTGTTTGATGAGGAGGAAATTTAGTTTTATTTTTAAAGTAAAACTGTATGAAGAGATGTGTCACACTAAATGAACTTAATTTATGTAATTGAAAGCTTGGTTATATATCCCCACAAACTGGTAACTATAGTTTGCAGTGGTCTCCCTGATGAAATCTTGGTTTATTTTCTTAAGGAATACTTAACAGAGAAGTATGCCTTATGCAGCACACCTTGATAGATTCTTATGGTGAGAATGCAATGCTTGAATTTCTGGGCTGTCAGTGAGATGATTAAACACAAAAACAAATAAAAAGTATCTCATAATTTAGCATCTCATTGTGCTAGTGCTGAACTATGAATAAATATAGTTCTCAGAATAATGTCGATTTGTACACATCTAGAGAATGCATGGACTGACTTTCTTGCATGGCTAATAAACTGACTAAAAAAATGAATAAGGCAGTACAGCTGTCCCCCTTTATGTGAGGGGGTAAGTTGCAAGACCCCCAGTGGATGCCTAAAACTGAGAACAGTACAGAACCGTATATAAACTGTGCTTTTTCCTATACACACATACTTACGCTAAAGTTTAATTTCTAAATTAGGCACAGTAAGAAATTAACAATAACTAATAGAAAAATAAAACAATTATAAAAATATCCTGTAATAAAAATCATATGAATGTGGTCTCTCTCTCTCAGAATATTTTGTTGTACTGTACTCACCCTTTTTCTATGATGATATGAGATGATACAATGTCTGTGTGATGAGATGAAGCAAGATGAATGATGTGGACATTTTGACATATCATTAGGCTACTTCTGTGCTTTGGGGGCATTGTTAAGTAAAATAACGGTTACTTGACAGTCTATCTAAAAATCAAGATGGCCACCAAGTGACTAACAGGAAGGTAGCATATGCTGGACAAAGGGATGATTCATGTCCTGGGTGAGTTAGAATGGGATGGCACAAGATTTCATCACACTATCCAGGACACCATTCAATTTAAAACTAATGTATTGTTTATTTCTGGAATTTTCCATTTAATATGTTTGGACCATGATTGGCTGCAGTAACTGAAACTGAAGAAAACAGGGACTACTGTATTGATTGTTTAGTCACCCGTAGAGACCACTCTGGGGTGGGGGGAAGACATTCATTTATACCCTGTCTTCCTGAAAATAAGACCTACACGGACAATCAGCTCTCATGCATCTTTTGGAGCAAAAATTAATATAAAACCGGGTATTATATTACATTATACTATATTATACCCAGTCTTGTGGTAAAATATAGTAAATAGTAGTAAAATATAGTGTTATAGTAAAATAAGACTGGGTCTTATATTAATTTTTGCTCCAAAAGACACATTAGAGCTGATTGTCCGGCTAGGTCTTATTTTCGGGGAAACAGGGTATGTATAAGTCCTAGAAAGTTTATTTTAAAAGATCAGGAATATCATTTTGTAATTTAACCCAGTGTTTTCAAAACTGTACCTTATAATACAAGAGTAATATTTATCCCAACATACAAGTATAATAAAATAAAACACTGAGTTAAATAATCATTTTAAAATGCATGTTAATAGAGTGATTTAAAAGTTACATATCTCAAATTGAAAGTGGATATTTTTAACCCCTCGCTCTGAATTTCAAACAGATTAATGAGAATAGATGGATTATGGGGTTCTAGTGAAGATTCCTCATTCCCTCCACCATGCAAATCCTCTCTCAGATTTCATCTAAGAGGTAACAAAAGGCAATAGGGCACTTGGGAGAATGGTAGAAACAGAAAGTGAGAAATTTTTTTTAGTGTTGACACCAGCAGCCTCCAGCTAATTCCTAAGATCAGATAACCTGAAATTTGGTATCTCATTATATTTAAAATTTTAAAGCAGAAAAAGCTTTAGGGATGACCCAACCCAAGCCCCTTATCTGACAGAGAAAGCTATACCCCAAACTCGTATAGTGACTTGTCCACAGCATATTGCTAACTCAATAGATTCAGGGCTCTCCGATGAGCTAAATCTTCTCTCCCACACCTCCAAATTCTTAAGTTGAAGTCCTAACCCCCAGTACCCCAGAAAGTTACCATGTTTAGATGAGGTCTTTAAAGAGGTGATTCAGATAAATGTCCATGGGGTATGTCCTAGCTCAATATGGTTAGTGTCCCTATAAGAAAGAAGAGGAAATTTGAACACAGACACAAAGGGAAGATAGTGTGAAGACAACATAGGGAGAAGCCCTTTTACAATACGAGAGAGGCTTGGAACAGATCCTTTCCTCATGGCCCTTAGATGATCCAACCTTGCCAAAACTTGACTGCAGACTTCCAGCCCCCAGAACTGTGAGAAAATTAATTTCTGTTGTTTAAGCCTCCCAGTCTGTGGTATTTTGTTACAGCAGCCCTAGGAAATGAATACAAGGACCAAATTACAGCCTTTTGATTCCCTCAGATTCTGGATTTGAAGGTACATAAGTACTTGGGATCTCTCATAGCTGAGCACAAGGATTTCTCATCTTGCACTATCGCTGAGTTTAAATAGACTAGAGGTTTCAAATGGTTCTTAGAACTGGAATCATCAGGGCCTAATAGGAACCTGAACTGTTTCTTTCCAGCCTTACAGGCCCCACTAGGTGGGTTGAAACTTCACTGTCCTCTGTTGCCGAGGACACAAATGGAGCAAGCCATGAAGTTCAACTAATTCTGCTCACTTGCTTTTTAGACTTTTAGTTGCTTATCAACACTCAAGGAAAAAAAAAAGGCTAAAAAGACCACTAATTGTTCACCATTTCTAATTATATAATCCATCTCTAATATATTTGTGTAAAAAATAAGGAAATAGTAATGACATTCTGTAGTAGGTACATTATTGAAAAACAAATAAAAATGAATAAAATATTCTACTTGAAAGAGATCAGTGAAGATTTCATTCTTTCTTATTTTTTCAAAATGTGTAAATAAAAATGCAAGGTAATCTTATCCCAGTAATGTCTTCTTTCTTTCTCAAATTTAGTTTCTGGGAAGACCAGGAAAGAGACAGTTGAGGCAGTGGGAGGAAGTGACTGGTTAGACACCTGACTGATCAAGCAATAAATAAAACAAAACGAGGGAATCTAGAAATTTCCATGTGGAATTAGATTTTGAGTTTAGTACTAGCATTCGAAAAACAGTTCTCAAAACCCTGACAGCTATCAGAATCAGGTAGTGTGGCAGTAAAACAAACAATGCTTAAGTTGTACCACAGACTTAAAGAATCAGCATCTCTGAGAATGAGGCTCTCTTTGTGATTATCTTTAACAAGTACCTCAGTTATTTTGATGCTCTCCACAGTTGGAGAACAACTGGGCTAGAGGAAGCAAAACCGGTGGTTAGCAAGCTACCACATTTAAATGTGAGAAGATAAGAGCTTTATAAACTAAAAGCATCTGTGTTCTGCACTTGCAAATCAGAATTTGATTTTTCATGGAGAAATAACGACCCTTCCAAAAAGACGCAGGAAAAAAGTCATCTTGGGTGGAGGAAATGGATAATGGGAGGGCTATGAAATCCTAAACCAGAATCCTCATGCTCACAGGAGCCACAGTGGTAACATAGGCATAAAACATTCAGGTGGAATAGAAAACTTAGAGTAGGAGGGACTTGTTGAAGTGGCAAGGTCTTCCTGGAAGAAAGGGGCAGCCAGTTTGGTCAGGGAAGTGGTGGCCATGTGGCAAATGGGCCCAGATCTTCCGTTTTTTTAAGAGAAAACAAAATCCTCCAACATTTAAATGGTGGCACCTAATGTTAAAAATACATACATACACATACATACATATGTATCAATACCATACAGGCCAAACAAAACACAGTCTGCCCTGTGTTTTAATGTTTTTGAAATTAGGCCTAAATTCTACACTCATGTGAAAAAACAGTCTACTAAGATCAGGGAAACTTTTGTGAGGATGGCTAAAAACAAAAGCTCAATTTTCAGCAAAGGGCAAGAGCTTTAACCCACCTGCACTAAGTTGATTCTCGATCTCATCCTTTCTCTCTCTCTCTCACATCTTTGCTCTCAAAAATCAAAAGTACTGATGTTTCTCATATCTTATATTTTTATGGCCTCCCAGAACACAGAGGTTCTACATTCTGTGTTATAATGTTATAATGCTGCATAAGTTGACTCAAGGACAGCCTGTCCTTAATGAATCCAATGCCAAGTTGATTGTAATTTTGCGCTGTGATTGCTGTTTCTAAAGGCCCACAGACAGGAGCTGGCTTGGTTACACAAAAGTTCACTCCAAATCAAGAAGGGAGCAGTGATCCAAGGGGAGAACTATTTCATTTCGTTTCGGGGAAGGTGAAGTTTCTAATCTACAATGATCCACTTCTTTCTAATTTGGTCTTCACTATTCGTACTCTCACTTCAAAGAAAATAAGGTAGGCCAGTACATTGAATTATTTGTTCTGTTTAAGACTGAATCAAAGGTACTTAATTGGTGTTAGGAATCCAACTAGATAAAACGCTAAAGACACATCAGTTTTCTTTTTAAAGCCAGGGTCTTCCAGGAAATGAAAATAACTTATTATGTAGTTAAATATTGTTTTTGCACATTTGTGAATAGATGCACACACATAGCAAAAACAATACAATACAATTCATACATATATACATACATACATATGTACTATATACTATACATATCAATGCCATGTGGGCTAAACAAAACACAGACAGGGGTAGTGTGGGCCCAATTTTTGAAATCAGGCCTAAATCCATAGACACTTATGTGGAAAAACAGTCTACTAGGATTAAAAAAGTTTTTGTAAGGCATTTACAATGGTTCTACGATATTTTTTTGGCAGTATGATATATACATTTTTTAATATCTATAAGGTATTGGTAAATATATATATATATTCTAGTATATTTAAGAAATGTTTCCTTTATAATAATAAATTATAAGTAGTTAATAAATAAAATAATAAATACTAGAAATTATAGTAATCCAAGTTCATTTAATAAATGCCTTCTCTACAATGCATCCAAAAAATATATAGGATGAAAATTATGTGGAAAGAAAAAGATTTGTGTATACATAAAGTAACAAAAGATAGACTATACATAGCACTAAATAAATATGCAATTATGTGTATGTGTAGACAAGGCTAGGAGGCTACAAGTAAAATAAAAAATGCTTGTATTAGGTGGTGAAATAATAAGACTTTATTTTTTTTTAAGAACTACTTTTTGTTTATATTTACTTTTTTAAAAAGAAGAAATGGAGTCACTGTTCTAAATTTGGTTTAACTTGCTTTTTATTATGTGGATCAAGTTTTAAATTATGCCCTTTTGTTATTTTTCATCATAAGTAAATAGTAGTTACTTCCTATTACAAAATATGTGCTCATTAAGGGACTTTTGGGACCAAAGACAATTTATAAAAAAGGTATTTAACTCATTAGGGGTTTTCAAGTGGGGGATTCCCTTACTCAGGTTTTTTTATCATTTCTTAGAAAACAGTTATTCTCTCCAACTGGCAGTTGTGCTACAGTGCTATGGTTTCCCTAGAGCGTCCTAGTAGCCTTCAGAGAGCTACTTTTGAAATACTGACACTTTCACTATAAAAACTATTTAGAAGGAAATTACTTGGCTAGTATCCCAAAGAGATTTACCAAGAAACAGCATCTAAATACTGGTTCTGTTTCTCTATTTACCTTTTCCTATCTCTAAACTCAGTGCAAGAAATTAAACTTCTTTTTCTAAATTAATCTCATTAAGGGTGGTAATTATATTTCAGTGATGTCAAAATAGACGACTTTTCATTCATCTCATCTAATTATAACTAGTAGTGGGGGCCCTGAGAGTCTCATATACTAATTTTATTTTTGCTTTGCAATCTTGCCTTCATTTATAAATGTTTATTTTTCCATCCTGGTTGTTAATGTTTTAAAGTACATTTCATAATTTTATTTTACTCATAAAAACTTTCAAGTCCTTTGTTATATAAGTGAAACCTGTTAAAAATGAAAATAAATAGAAACACATTGCAACACATTTCTGTTTCTTAGGTTTCTTTTTCAAATGCCCTCTCTTTTTCCTCAACTGTATTTTGAGACAACTGCTTCACGAAATGTAGAAGAAACTGGCTAACTAGTAATTGACTGACCTAAATAGTACAAGACAAAATCTGTAAAGTCCATGTGCTATTAAAAAAAAAAAGAAGCAGGAATGCCCACAGCTATTTCTCACACATATTTCTAAAGTAAGTTTGACTCTTCCTGTCTCCTTCAGACACTTGTGAATTGTTTTGAGGTTTCAAACTTATTTATTGTAGTTGCCATGGAAACAACACCCAGAAATTAGGGGAGAGAAAATTAATTCCAAGATGGTAAAAGGAAGGGAAGAGAAGCACAGATAAACACAAGCATTTTCTGAAGACACACAAGGTGACATGCAGTGTGGAAACTCCTTCAAGTGGTAGGTGCAAGGCAGGATTCTGTGTAACGAAATTTAAAAGAGTTACATTAGAGGGGAGAAATGGAGGATATTCCAGAAAATGTGAACAATGATTATGTAGGTGATAGGGTAATGTTAGACTTTTATCTTCTTATACTCATCTGCATTTATAAATTTTATTTAATAAATCTTAATTTCCTAGACCATATATCATATATAAATATAACAAATTATGTTTTATATTATAAGTATTTCATATATATAAATGTATATGTATATATGAATGTGTCTGTATGCATGTGCATGCATTCTTTCAGAAAAACAAAGTTTCCTTTGTGCCTTAAATATACATCTCTGGTAAAGACGGTATAGTATAAAAGTTAAATAAGCATAGCTCTGGGCTTTGATAATTGTGCTACACATATTAGTATTGCTGTCCCACGAACTAAGATTTTCAAAGTGATTAACACTGGAATAACGTAGTAGTTAATGATGAGGAAGAGAAGAGTGAGGTCTGAGGTTATATAAATGGTTTCCCAATTTTGAATCTTAAATTTTCTCTGAGGAAGTTTTTAAAGGAGCCCAAACATTTCATATTATTTCTGAAGGGACCAGGGAGAATTTTTCTTTTTTTTCCCAATCAAGGTGATGCCAGTCTTGACTGTTTTTTTCCTTCCCGTTGTTGATGTAGTCTGGATATCTGATGCAATCAACAAACTGCTGGGTTTTGGAATTAGATCTAAATTAAATCCCAGATCCGCTTACTAGCTCTCTGATCTCGGCTGAATTAATTACTTCCAGAACCCCATTTCGCCATCTGTAAAATGGAGATGAGGACATGTTTCTCACTACAGAGCTTCCATGTGAATTGACTGAGATCACATTTATAAACAGCCCTATCACAGTGCCTGAACTTTGGTGGGGCCCAATAAAATAAGAATCCATTGGCTTTCAGAGGCTTCGGAACTCAAATGACCCTCTTGAGGCCAAATCTGTTGGATTAGCCATCATCAAGCTGGTTTTTCTGAGACGGACTCTCCAAACGTGGTGGCTGGTGCTGCTCAAGCTTCTAGGCCAAGTGCAGGCACCAGGGCGCGTGCGCTGTGAGAGCCGTGCCACCTCCTCCACAGGGAAGCGGAGTGCAAACTCAGAAAGATTCCAAGAAGAAAAATGAAGGGCGGGAAGAAAAGGAGAAGACACAGCAAAACAAACAAACTGAGACCGTGACTTATAGTTTTTAAGGAGAGGTGTTCCCGGAAAGGAAAAAAAAAAAAAAAGTTTCTTTTGCTAAGTCGTGACAAGAAGGTAAACAAGCCTCCCGAGGCGCATTCAGCACCAAGCTAATTTTTTTCGAGAAACAAACAGTGCGGTCCGAAGCCTCAGGTTTAACCGCTGTGGCGGGCTGATTTATTCCCTACTTTTGAGAACTGCGGGAAAATGTGCAATAGCAGTTCCAGCGAGCGCACACTACCCGGCGCGCACACACCCACAGCCCAGAAGCGGACCTTTGGATTGACTTGTAAGGGCTTATCCAGAAGATTCCCTCCTCTCTCTGGCCCTCCAGCGACCCCAAACCTTCCAGGTCCCTGTCCACACCTCTCTCGGCGTGGCTCACAGCCACCCCCAGTGAGCACCCGGAGCGGCTCGATCTGCCCTGCGGGGTGGGAATTCCCAATCAAGCCTACAGAAAAGCGAGTTGCCTGGTTTCCTGAGTCCCCGCCCGGAGGTAAAGTCCTAGCAGCCCGGAGGGATCATTCTGTCCAATGACCGCCGCGCCGCCCGCCGCGTGCAGCGACCCAAGGGCGGGCATCCCCTGGCCGCCACCCGCCCCCCCCCACCCCCGGGCGGGCACCGCCGGCCCCACAGCGCCCGCCCCGGGTTGGCCCGGAGGAGCCCCATTCAGGCAGGAAGGGACTCACCAGAGCCAAGAGAATCCCGATCCTGGACATGGCTGGGGCGCAACCCTCCGAAGTGAAAGAGCTTCTCAAACTTCCAGCAGAATAGAGCTGCCACCCCGGGAGGAGTGACAGGCCCCTCCCGAGCCAGGGTGGGTGTTTCTCACGAGGGCCCGCCCCAGGCGCTCACGCAAACTGGCTTTCAAGCTTCTTTCTTCTCCCTCCAGAAGTGTCACTGAGCACCTGTGTGTGGCTCCTCTGAATCCCCTGAGGCGATTTAAAGCTATGCCCCGGGGCCAGTTGGGAGGGGAGGAAGCTGGGGAACGCCCGGGTTGGGGAGGGCGCTTTAATTCAGCTACTCGGCCTGCGAGGGGGGGTGGGGACAAGAGCGGGGGATAAGGAAAGAGATAAGGAAAGAGCTCAGGGATTGTTGCACACATTGGCTTTCCCCATTCTGGGGCGTTTCCGCAGTATTCAGTGTGTCCCGTTCAGGTGAGGACCCTGAAAGCGGCTTGCTATCCTTCCGAAACTCTTCTCTAATTCAAACTGGGAAGGCTGGGGAGGACTTAAGTAGAGATTGGAGCTCTGAGAGCCCAAGTTCTGCCTGCATACAGGAGCCTTGGCTAATTGCTGGGAACATCCGAGGAAGACCTGTCCTTGACTCGGATCCCGCTACTGTGGCTGCGACAGGAGAGGCTCACAGGGGCCCTGACTAGTGTATGAAGTGACAGTTACCAACCGAAAAGGGTCAGATATTGTGCTACGGGGACTCTAAAAAGGGAGGACCCCTTAGCTTTTATTTCTCAAGAGAACACAGTTAACTACTTGTGACAAATCACACAGCTCCAGCTGTATTAAACGTTCACAATTACTTCCCCTCCTTTGTTACTCATTATTTCCTGGCCAATTTCCTTTTTCAAAAAATGTAATTTTTTTAGTACTGTGGTTTTAACACCGCTCAAAGTCACTACTGTTTTGGAAAAGTAGCTCTTTCAATTTAGTTTGCAAACATTTCACAACAGGGAAGATTGTATGACGACTTGTGTTTTGCACTGCACTTGTTGCCCAGTCTCGTTGGTGTTGATTTGCTTCTCTCTGCTTCACCCTCCAGTAGATTATTAGCACTGTTGAGGAAGACCCTGGCTATGCCTGTCCTGTTCCTACAGTTTCCAGCTCCCAATAGACACAAAAAGAAGTGTATGGAGGTTGGGGATGTCCACCAGAAAAAAAATAACTCCAGAAAATCCACCGAAAGAACAGTTTATTTGGGAAAAGAAAAAGAAACAAAGCCACCAAGGAGTGTGTCTATGCACACACGCCCACCAGTCCCAACAGGCTGCCCACAGTGCAAAAAAACAAACCCGGGCCAAGCCCAACATGGCTTCCCCCTATATTAGCATCCCTCACCCCGGAAGTTACCACAAAGGTCAACAGGAAGTCAAGACTAGAGAGTTAAGAAAGGGCCCAGTTCCACCCCATAGTCCTCCCAGCTCTATGGTTAAGTATCTTAAGATGCCAGTTCACTTTTATCAGGGTGATGATATACAGGCATTCTGTATATTATCTCTACAATGTTTCTGTAAATCTAAAACTATTCTAATATAAAAAGTTCATTGAAATATATATATATATATATATATATATATATATATATATATATATATGAAAGGAGCGAATGGAAGGGAAGAGAGGAGGGAGGAGAGAGAGAGAGAGAGAGAGAATTGACAAAATCAATATCTCTTGAGAGTGAATTATGAGCCAGCATCTTAATAATTATCTTTTTAGTCCAGTGAGGTGAATGACTATTAAGCACACAGCCCTCACCCTCATCAATACCTAATTATCCTCAAGTTTAATGAGATAGTAATAGGTAGTAATAGGTGCTTTGTGGGGAGAAATGTTTCATGGTCAAAGGATTTTAGAACATTTGGGGTTATTTTATTTATTTATTTTTTAAAGGAGGGCACAGCTCACAGTGGCCCATGCAGGGTTCTAACTGGCAACCTTGGTGTTATTAGCACTACACTCTAATCAACTGAGTTAACCGGCCACCCCAGAGTTAATTTATTCTAAACAGGCCTCTTAATCCAAAAATCCTCAGAACTTTTAATATGCTAATGTGCACTGTGAATATCTAAGAGGAGACTACGATATATATACTGTTCCCCAAACTTCTTTGTCTTCTTTATGTAGTCCTTAGAAGAACACCTATTTAATCATCAACCTCATGAATGCTAGTGTTCTGGGGAAAATAGTTTGGGTATTTTTATGTTAACAACACATTCCTAAGGGCCTCCAATCCTTCAAGAACAAAGAAATGCAATTTTAATAATAGAATTTCAGGCACTTTACCAGATGTGGGAGATATTTTGGACCCAACCATCCTGATTTTACTCACACACACCAGGTAAGATACAGCTTGTTTCTTCTACTCTAAAGATACCCTTGCCACAGAACGTCTCATTCTGAATAACACTTAACACATAGCTGACTATGTAAAAAGCTGGGGGGGAAGAAAACCTTCGACACCTTTTCACCACCAAGAGTATTTTTATTCCTTCTCCCTATGGACCTACTGTTTTAAAAATTGTTGTGCACCAAATTGCTATAGCAATAAGTTGATTTTAATAATTCCCAACTGTAGTGAACATCTATGATTGTTAATCCTACATCTTTTCTCCTTTCTGGTAACAGCACTTCCAAGTCGCCTTTGGAAGAATTGCCCCTGTTCCCTCTTTTTAATTATTTTCTGTGGGTGACTTTATTATTCAGGGTTTGTAAAGAAAACAGAGGAAGGGGGGTGGATTTGAAGGAACTGGTTAATGTGATTGTGGAACCTAGAAAGTCCAAAATCTTCAAGGTAGCTGGCAGACCCAGGGAAGAATTGCAGTTTGAAACAAAGAAACAAAAACGATAGACATAGATAATAGTTTAGTGGTTACCTGAGGTTAGGGGGCTGGTGGGGTGGTAGATGAGGGCAAATGGGATCAAATATATGGTGATGGAAGGAGAACTGACTCTGGGTGGTGAACACACAATGTGATATATAGATGATGTATTATAGAATTGTACACTTGAAACCTTTGCAACTTTACTAACCATTGTCACCCCAATACACTTTAATTAAAAAAAAGAAAAAGAATTGCAGTTTGAGTCCAAAGACAGTTTGCGGGCAGAATTCCCTCTTTCTCAGGGGAAGTCTTTCTTAAGAACTGTAGCTGATTGGATGAGGCCCATCCACATTATGGAGGGCAACTATTTTACTCAAAATCTACGGATTTAAATATTAATCGTATCTAAAAATACTTCACAGAAACATCTAGAATAGTACCAAATACTTGGGTACTGTGGCCTAGCCAAGTTGATACATAAAATTAACCATTACAGTGGCATTGACACCAATCCCAGGGCCTGTGAGTGTATGTAGGTGGGAGGACAGGGAACTCCATTTGGTGGAGGCAGCCAGCATATGCCATTCAACTGGAGTAAACTGTGGCCTTTGCTGGAAACAGTAGGACACAAGCTCTTTCTTCTCCACTGGATTTACAGTGGGAATATGTGAAGTATGAAATTTCTGTGGTCATGAAGAGAGCTTGTGGACCTGCTAGAGCTGAAAGCAGCGTCAACTCACGCTGAGAGGCAGGGCCTGATAGTGTCACCTGACTTCTAGATTTTAGTTCTGAAATTGAACCCTGGACTATCCAATTACCCAACTCAGTATATTATCAATTTTTGCTTACGCCAGATTCTTAGAACTAAAAGAATCCTAACTGATATATCATCAAAGCTTATGATCAGCATAAGAAATCCTGTTCCCAAAATTAAGTTGTTGCAAGTTAACTATTACAGTTTCAGCCTCAAGCAAGGATAACTGTCTACCCCAGCCAGTGGAGATGGCGCAAGATCTAGACATTACTTCTGCCGCAGAATTTTTCTATCACTAGAGGGTGCCAGATACCACCTCAGACAAGTGAGAAGAAAAAAAATGCATTTAGTTTCTGTCAATTGATAGAAATCTATTTCAGTTCTTGCGAGAGGGAAAAAAGAGGAGGGAAAGCTGTGATTTAGATAGATAATCTGTAAATCTGATCACATAGACATTTTCATTTTCCTGAGAACGTATTATGTCTTCGTACGTATTAGGGAACATATTAGGGTTAAGGAAATGATGTATGCAAAGCTCTTAACACACTCAGTAAATACTAGCTACTATTTTGCATTGCTCATCCTACATGAAGTGCCTTCATAGGACAGGTTGCTAATTTGGGGTCACAGTATAGATGGAAAGAAAGACAAGTGAAGTAGTGTACAACTCCTTTCCTGTACCACTTCCTATATGACTGTGTTCATAGGCTGGGAGGTCCTGCCCAAGGAAATGTGCTTGGAGCCTGGCTGACCAGGGCCACAAAGCTTGGCCACTGAGATGTGGAGCATGCTATTCAATTTCCCAGTTTCTCCCACTGTGAAACCCAGTGTACTAATCTACCTCTCGAGCAAGAACCTGGAGAAGAGAATGGATGAAAGAGCATTTAGACCAGGGCAGCTAGGATGCAGAGCATTCTGGGCAGCAAATGTTTAGAGAAATTGCTCTTCTGTAGGCCTGGGTTTCATAATTCAATTGGGCACTACCCCCTGAGAGCTCTGAAAGCAGATATTCTATGAATCCACACATGAGAAGCTTACTCACCCCAAATGTTCAGAACTAACATGTGAAAAGATAGGGACCACTCTTCGTGACGTGTTAATCTGAAGTACAGGAGATTTAAAGCTTTGCTTAAGGCAATGTTTCTTAAACCTCACTACACCTTTTGCCATTTCTGTGGCCCGCTTGTACTTTCATTTAACTAACATATATTTTTAAATCAACTTACTTTGTTGCTTAAGCAATGTTACGTTTAAAATTAAACATTACATTAGAACCATAAGTGGAAAATCAGCATTCCTTATCAAAGATAAGCGGTATCCATAAAAATAAATAGACAACAATTGAAACAAAATATTAGCCTGCATACCTCAAAAACTTGTTTCCCAAACCACCAGTGGTAAGGGCATTATACTTCTGTAAAGATTGACTTAAGGCATGGTAGGCTTCTCTCCATTTTAGCCTTCTTCCCTGCCCTCAACTGATTGCTAGAGATAAGAGCAACAAACCTGGGCCCCAGAACCTCCCCCAGCAGACTGCAGGGGAGGGAGAAGATGTCAGAGTGGTCATTATCTCTCAAGCCTCATGGAGTGCTGGAGGAGTGAGACTGGGGGGTGCCCACTACCAGCTCACCAGCCTTTCCCTATTAGAATAGGCTGAATGACAGCTTAAGGAAGAGGACAGGTGGGGAAGAGAGGACGGTTACAGCAAGTCCTGCTAGATAGAGAATGTGGAGTCGGATGGTGGAAGCGACAGAGTAGGACCTGGAGGCTAATTTAGAGCACAGGGTACTTGGATAGAAGGAAGAAGTAGATGGCTTTCTGCAGAAGATGGCCTTAGTCAACTAATACATAATAGTGCGAAGAATAGACACGTGAATTTCAATCCTAGTTCAGTTACGTCAGTAGCTGTGAGAAGCTTTGCATAATATTTAAGCTCCCTCAGAATCCATTTTCTCACGTGGTAAACATCAGCCCTTTTGGCAATAATGATTGGCTGGGAATTGGTCTTGCATTTTGTAATTTTATCTTATTTTAGTTTTGCACTTTGCAAATGGTCCTCTCAAGGCCATGTGGATCACCGACACCTTTTATAGGTGACAATTTAGGTGGGCCCTGCCCATAGCTACCAACATCAGTGCCCTTTTACGTACCTGTACTGCTTTCCTCTTTCACTAGGTTAGAGAGAGTAAGCATTGCCTGCAGCCCACCATCTTGGCTTCTCCACAAAGAAAATAGTATTTTCTAAAGTTTCTGGAAAAGAACTAAAAATGAATCATTGAATCAGGCTTTTTGTTCCCATGATTATCCATTGTTGCCTCCAATCTGTTGTAGTCTGAAGGTGAGGAGATGTCTCTCTCTCTCTCTCTCTCTCTCTCTCTCTCTCTATATATATATATATATATATATATATATATATATATATATATATATATATACACTTATATATATATATGGATATATGGCTTGGCCATTTAGACAGGCCCAATGGTTTCATGAATAACTAAATGCAAACTGCATTTTTCAAAACTAATGAGAAATGCCTCCAAAAAGGAGAGTGGCATAGACATATGATTGAAAATTGTTTTAAATTTCTAAGCACTCCCTCCTCCCATACGCACGTTGCCTTCTAGGCAAGATGGGTCTCTAGAAGACTCCCGTAAGTATCACAGTGGGTATGAGCCTGCTAATTTGGAGAGACTGGGACTGAACAAAATGACCTTGAATGAGAAAGGAGTGGGGGATTTAGAGTGGGGGTGTGGGTCTGTGGGTGGGGAGAGGCAGGAACCAGAGAGGTGATGTCAATGTGGGGTCAGGAGGAACGACTTGGGAAAAGACCTCTCTGATGGGATTTTTTTCTCCAAAGAAATGCTTTGTGTACCCTGTTTGAAGGGTCCTCTCTCTATGGACACAATATGCTTGGTTGGATTGGATTTTTATAGAACATTGAAGGGACCCAACAGCAGCATGGAGTGAGGGGACAGTGGACCCCAGAAATTTATGTACACTTAGAACAAGACCTGTCAAAGGTCAAGAGAGGCCTGGCTCAGAGAACTTGGGCTAGATCTGCCTTTTGAAGTTCTCCTAATATGTTGAATAAAGCCAAACAAAAATCAACACAAATATGGAAATAGGTTGACAAAAATTGTGGAATGTCTCAAGTGTTTCCATTTAGTAAATTGATGCCTTTAACACTTAAAACTTCAATGCAGAATGTCATGTGGAGCTATGTCAAAAATCTATAGAGGGTACCAAAAAGATGTATACACCTTTTAAGAAAGGAAAAAAACTATTAAAATTGTAATACTCAATATATACCAATAACAAAAGATGAATACAAGTCACGTTTGACTTCTGCAATTACAAGAGGTGCTCAAAGTGGTTACCATCAGCATCCAGACACTTCTGATTATGGCGAACTAGTGTTTGAGCAACGTTGACCAAAGTGTGCACTTGTATACATTTTTTTGGCACCCTGGTATATGTGAGGCCTGGGCCATTGTGACCCACTCCTGATAGCCTCTGACCTACAGTCACAAATCTTGGGGTGGGGGACACATTTGGGACCACCAGGTCGACCCCTTCCACTTTAAACCAGACTGCTCTACACAGCCCTAGGAGCCGAGCGCCAGCCTTAGCTTGAATCTTTCCAGGGCTGGCTCCCAGTACCTCCCAAGGCAGTTCATTGCATTTCAGAACATTTTCCAATGGTTTGATGTTCTTCCTGATGTCATAACTTTCTATAGTTTGACAAGTGTTTGCTCAACATGCACTATACAAAGAACACATTTTATAGGTGACAATTTGAAAAACGAGTGATAGTAAACCTGTGAAAACCAATGATAGTAACTCTCCCCTCAACCCCAGGTTGGAAGAGGCAATTTTGCTATCTGAAACCTCCCCACAAGCCCTTCTCAAACCCGCGTCTTAAGAGCTTTTTAATCCAGGCAACAAGGAAAATGAGTCATCTTGACTCCTTGAGTCAGGGAGGGAATTGAAACTTCAATAGCAGCCTCCACACTGAGGAGCAATGTGAAACAGCCATTCCTCACCCCGCTCTGGCTTGAAATCCCCTTGGAATTTCCAAGTTATCCAAAGAGTTTATCAAAATTCTTTTAAAATTTTCTTCAAATTTATTTTCACTTAAACCATTAAAATATGTTGGGACAAATCATTTAAGGAAATAGGAATTGTGAAATCAAAAAATATAAAGTACCATTAATAGTAATATCTAATGCTTATATATGAGAAATATGTAGTAACTGTTTCAAAGCCACTTGTTTACTAGGCAGCAAGGGTTAATTTCTGAAGTCCATGCTGAATCCACTTCCTCTTCAAAAAAGTTACAACAATGGCCTTATAATAAAGTCACAAACTTCCCCAGGAAGTACAAAACCTGAATATTTTGTGGTGCTGTTGAACACAGGATTTTCTGTTGATTAATGCCATACTTTTATTATTTTATTTTTTTTTATCTCAGGCTTTATTTACTTTGATCGTAATTTTGGGAGCTAAGGGAATTCTTTATTGCACTGAGTAATTCTATTGAGTAATAATTTTTGCTGTTTATATTCATTCTCCCTTCTAAGAATCTTGCGCATGCAAATTTGATTGAAATAAAGATTGTAATAATTAAGATTGTGTGGCTGTAGCTCCACACGCTAAGTCAGTGCTTTCCAAACCTTACTATGGAGATAAATCACTGGGTAACATTATTAAAATTCATGTTCTAATTCAGTAGGTCTGAAGAGGAGCGTGAGATTCTGTGTTTCTCATAGGCTCTCACATGACATTGATGGTACCTGAAAGGACACTTGTGCTGGCAAGGGTCTAGTCAGCTCATGGAAACCATCCATCAGTCCGCTTTTATCTCATACAGGTAAAAACACGCTGACCCTACTTTTAACATTTTGGCCAGTGGAGTTATTATCTGATTAACTCTTTTGTGGCATTAGGAGGAAAATGTAGGAAAAATCAACAAACTAAATAATGTCATGATAAACATATTTCTACCCAGTTTCCATTTAACTTACTATTTGTTACACTATTTGGACCAAATTTTCACTTAGCAGAAACAAGTCTGACATAAACAAATTCTTCCTAGCAAGGAAAAAAGAAGAAAGTTCATTTCAAGCACACTGAACTTTTATTTCCATGAACAGAAAGAAAACTGGCTAGAAGCCTGTGGATTCCCTCAGCCAATCAGAATAATGTGACCATAAATGTCCGTGAATTCCCCCCTCAGTGAATCTCTGCCTTCTTTATTTCCGTCGTGGGGACATGTATCATACAGTTCTGTGCCACATATTCTGCCTTTTATGTCTTACTTTCCTCTTCTCAAAAAAAAAAAAAAAAAAAATTAAGCTCAGTGGGATGTCTCATGTAAAAATCTATTCTTTTATTTTAAAAGCTATTAACTTAGTACACATACAGCTTTTGATTACCTTTTAATAATAATATCTAACACATTTAGACCACTTAGTATGATCTGGGTACTATTCTAAGGGCTTTATAAATAGGATTTCATTTAATGCTCATAAAAATCCTGTAAGTTAAGTCTTATACCCAATATATAGGCGTGAATAACTGAGGCTCCAAGCAATTAAAGATCTTGCACTAGTCACACAGAAGGTAAGTTATGGAGCTGGGATATGAACCAAACAATTGCTTCTTGACTTTGACAAAGTGCTACCTTCTTCCTGAGCCAGCACATACTAGCTAATTGAGCATTCATTATGTGTCAGACCCCTTTACATACATTATGTCATTTAATTATCATACCCACAACTTTTCTTATTCACATAAACAGATATTTTGATCAAGTTCCCAAGGCAAGTAAGGGACCCAGGTCTGACACTAAAGCCTGTGTTCTTTGCACAATACAATATCTTGATATCTCCCACCATTTTAGTAAGTAAGACAGTTTGCCTGGCCCTTCTTTTTATAGAGGGCCAATCTGAAACCTTTGCATATACCCGAGCACAGCCTAGGACGCTGGACCACTTTCTGGAAGTGTCTGAAACACCTTGCCTAACCTTTCCCCACCCTTTTCCCCATCTTGTCTTTTCCACATCTCTCATGGGTTCCTCTTCCTGTGACATCCCCACCCCTGACCATCTACCTCTTTGTTGGCTATTAACACATTAGACATTGGATCAAATTGGAAAATGCCCCTCTCTTGCCTTCCCTTGGTGCGTATCCATGCCCTGGGATCACATTTCTTCATTTTGCTTTCCTTTCCTTGGATACTAGTCTGGTCCTTACCTAAAATAGAATTTGCTATCTTTTTTTCCATGTTGTGAATGCACTGAAAGTCCATAAACCACAATGATGAAGGATGAAGCAGTGGACCTTTTCTAAAAAAAAAAAAAGTCATCCCTCTCACAGCCCAATGATTAACACATTGCTAACATTTATCAAGTATGTCACCGCCTTACAAAAGTGCTTATGCACACACAATCTCATTGGACCCTCGCATTACCTTTATATTTAACATTATCCTCATTTTAAAGATTAAGAACCTCAGGTTTGGTGAATTTAAGTAACTTGCCTGAGATCACACACCAATATGTGGTAGGTCTTGGGGCTCCTAATTTACCCTTCTGCAAACTGACCCCACTCCCTCTTTGGTGGTGTGTTGTCTGTGCCCTTTCTTAGGCCCGCTTCCTTGCAATCGGCCTCCCCACATCCTGTCCCCATCTTGTCATCTAAACCGCCCCTCTCTGGAAGGAACCCTTTCTTCCACTTTGACAATCTCAATCCCACTTTTCATATAAGGCAGAATCAAAAACTCAGAGCCTTCCCTGACTCACTTCATCCCATTGTGACCTTTCCAAACTGAGAACTCTCTCAGAGCATTGGACGAGTGAGTGAGACTGATTTAGTATTTGGAGTATGTGAAAGCTATCTCTTTAAAAAAATTTACACTTCAGCTAAATCCTTATCAACTTGGAATTGAACTACCCCATTCTTATGTATCATTGCCTCGTAACTGTACTTGACTTTATATGGCAGGAGATACATTGCTAATGAGAAAGCAGTTTGCTTGAGAGGAGGGCATTCTTTTGCACTGTCTTTGAGCTGAAGTCTGGATCGCAACATCTTCCTTAATTAAATGAATATTTATGAGTACCTACTTTGTGGCTCAGACTGTGTGTGGCCGTGGGAATAGCTGTGAGAAAGACAAACATGGTCCCTGCCTTCATGGACTTGAAAGACCAATGGGGACAACACATTCAGGTGACTCTAATAATCAGCCCTGACCTCTCCTTGCCTTGAGAAATGCTTCTCTTTGGTTCACCAGACACCACTGTTGTGGTCTCCACACTGGTTACATCATTACTTCAGCACGCTCTGTTCCCCTCACTTCTTCAAAGATTCCCTAAAGCTCTGACCACCACCTTTTCCTAGATGACTTTCAAATCTCTACCTCATGCTCTGACGGAGGTTTACATTTCCAGTGCACTATTTTTAATTCCTTCTCATTTTCCACTTATCACCTCAAACACTTTTGTGTCTAAAACTGAGCTCCTTTATTTTCATCCAGACCAGAAGGGTGAGGAAGTTGGAAGCAGTGAACAAAATAAAAAATAAAATAAAATTTCAAGTGAAAAGAAGTCCACTTTAGTCTTTAGGCCCATCTGGCCATGTTCTGAACCCACAAACTTTTAACTGCACTTTCCTTCTTCTGTGTCTGTCAATCTCATTAATTAGATTGGAAGCTCCTTCAATGTAAGAAGTGTATCATCTACTGTTTCAGATTGCCAGGGTCTGCTCCAAAGTCTTACAGGAACTTTCTGCATGTGTGAGGAGGTGTGTGATGAGGACCCAGACACCGGAAATAGCCTTTCTGTTTCTGTATGGACTTACCCAGCATTTGACTGTGGAGTCAGAATTGGATGGCTAGCAAAGCAAACTATAAGGTCAAGCGCCTTTACTTTTTCTGATTGAAAGGAATTTGAATTTTGTACTGGTTTGTGACAGAAAGATCAAAACAATTACATCCATGATATCCTTCCCTATCTCTCAAGATTTGCAGGCATGTTAAGGACAACAATAACAATGTCATCATCAATAATGGAAAGAGTGTGAGAGAGAGAGAGAGGAGAGAGAGAGAGAGGGGAGAGAGAGAGAGAAGAGAGAGAGAGAGAGAAGAGAGGGGGGTGGAGGGAGAGAGAGAGAGCGAGAGAGAGAGATTTTAGCCCCGGGTTATAGCCATCATTCTCTCTTTCCCATACTTTTTAGGGTTATTGCCACCTATACTAACCAGAGGTTAAGATCATCCCAAGATGAGTAGCCTACATTTTAAGAGTGCCTGACAATTATTTGGCCAGACTCTCTTCCCTCCTAAATGCTGGCATCTTCTTGTGAACATCTCTCTTTGAAGTTAGTAAGAATCTGGTCTGTGATGAATCACAAGGCCTGGCTTCCTTAGCAGCCTGGGCTGCCAAAGCACTCTGCTGCAGAGCCTGGAAAGTGGCTGACCCCGTTTTTCCTTTCCTTTATCTTAGCTCTCACCTCCTTCCCTCTGCTCCCCTACACACACACACACACACACAAACACACACACACACACACACACACACACACACACACACACACACAGCGGTGTAGCCCATTAGAACCAGTGGACCATGGCAGTTGACCATGGAACATAAAACATGAAACAACACGGTATTGATTTTTTTTCTCACTAACGCCCATGTTTTGATTCACATTTATTCTTTCCCTCTCCGTTCTCTCGCTTCCGGTCATCCCATTTTTCCTCCAGTAAACAGAGGAGCCAGAGGGACAGCTTGTTTAGTGTGGGTGTAGATCAGGACAGGGAAAGAAAGAACTGTGTGCTCAGATCTGGGAGGTTGTCTGGGGCCGGCATCCTCTAAGGACTGAGTCTTCCAACTGTAGGAGCCATGTTTCACCTCATTTACTGCTTCCAAAGGCCCACTTGTATTAGAGGGTCTTTCTCTGCTGTTATCTTAGGGGAGATGGTGGGATTCTGGGTGTATGCAGTGAAAATAGATTCAGCTTATTAAACAGGATGAGGGAGAAGAGGAACATTCTAGGTTACCCTGAAAACCAACCACGGTTTGGCTTTCACTTGGTTCACTTCTCTGAAGGTATATGATATATGGAGACAAATTTTTCATATTCAGTTTTGTATCCAAATAGCTCACTTTGCTACATACCACTTTTATATCCCTCAGTGAGGAAGCAACAAGAGGCCAGTCTGTCCTGGCCCAGGAGTGAACCTGAAAACCAAGTCACTTCCGGGCTTTACTTCCAACAATATTTGTTGAATTTCTGACAAGTCCCCTTTGCAGTAACAGGGGGAAAGGAAGATTTTGGATACAGAGATGAACAGGATAGGGGTCCTGTCCCCTAGAAGAACACAGGCAGGCCAGTATAATCTACGGGCTAATAGCATGGACTTTGGAAATCAAATTCTGATTCCATCCACATTAGTTATGTAGATATGGAGCAGTTACTTAGTTTTTCTGAGCATTTAGTTTTCTGATTTGTATAAATAAGATGATAACAATGTGCTTTATAGGCTTGTTATGAAGGTATAGGTAATTTACGGAGACGGTGTTGCACACAGTAATTTCTTGATGAATATTAGTTACTACTAGTGTTATTATTAATATAGGAGAGGACAAAATTGCTAGGAGACCCAAGAGGGCGATACCTCTTTTAGCTTCAGATATTATAGAAGGGTTTGTGGAGAACCTAGGGGTGGAACAATTTAGCATGCACTTGTGGGAGAGAAGACTCACTTTAATAAATTCCCCCTCTTAGGGGGATCCTCAGGTTCCCAGCAGTAGCGTGAGCTGGTGCTACAGTGCTCACAGACTGAGCCCGGCTGAGGACTAGACCCAGCTCTCAGCAGGAGCCTGACTGGCTGTCGGTTCTTCTTTCCTCCATGGTTGAGCTCCAATAGAACAGCATCTTTTCTCTCTCCTACCACTTGCTGACAGGTCAGAGCAGGTGTGATAGGAGCTCTCTCAGTGTCCACAGAAAACAAGATTGTGCAGATTTGTAGAGTTCAAACAATCGTATCGACAGTTAATGTTTTCTCAGCTTCACTTATTTATGCAAAAGGGAGAGTAGGGGCGTTTTTTGAGCTTTTTAATAAATCCACAAAAGTATTAATTCATTGGAGGCCAAAGATGCAGGGAATAAGTTTCTCCTTTGGAATCCATAGGAAGACATTTTGCTGTTTATCCAAAGGAATCTGGGGGGCATAGGCAACATTCCGTAAACAGAGTTCAGCATCTGAAACAGTGTAAACATCTTCTACAAACGTTGGTATTGGTTTAAGCCTCTAAGAGGGTCTAGTAATGTTTAATAAAAAATTAATTATTCAATTTTCAAATCTCAACTCTATCCAAGTGCCTGGACATTTACACTTTGCTTTATTTAATAAAATGTTTTTAAGAAATTCTGTTCAACATTTTCTTACTATCATAGCCTTCTTAATTATAGCTACACATTTTGAAATGTTAATAAAATATAGTGGTACTAATTTAAAATTACAATCTGGCCCCCAATGACTTCTTTCTTTACCTGAAGATAAAGGAAATATTGAAAGGAAGACATTTTGATGACATTCAGGACAGCAAGGGCAATATGACAACAGCTCTGATGGCCATTCCAGAAAAAGAGTTCCACAACTGTTTTGAAGGGTAGACTAGGCGCTGGCATCGGTTCATAGCTACCCAAGGGGAGTACTTCAAAGGTGATATTCAGCACTGAGGTATGTAGCACTTTTTCAGGACGAGTTCAAACTTAATTATCAGACCTCATAAGATTCAGTGGCTGGACCGTTTAACTTTGGCTTCAAAATGGAGAGGAACCTCAGATTTTGGCAACAATTAACTAAAGAATCTCATGAAAAGGAGCCAGATGAGGTCTGTGTCACAAATATTGATTCTAAATTAAACTCATTGAATTATAGCTGTAAAGTACTGTGGTGTAACACTATAGAATTAGTACTATAGTACTAGTACTATACAGTAATACGACAGTAAACATTCCCCGAATCTAAGGGAACAAGACAAGCTCTTACTACCTTACAGTTTAGTTTCTCCCAATTTGTGTCCTTGCTTTTACTCTAGAATGTTTATTGAGAGTTCACTGTGTGCCAGGCACTATTTTGTGTCCTGGAGACGCTAGATTGAAAAAAAATCTTCCTGTCTTCATACAGCTTAAAATTCAGGGGAAAATCAGGCCTGTCCCCATTTTACAGAGTTCAGAATCCACAAATTTGTTTTCTAATGGCTCCCATCTCTTTCTTTCCATGCTGCTTTCTTTAGTGTCCCTGCCTTTCCACCTGAGATTCTTGACATAACAGAGTTCTGGAAAACAAGGAATGACAGGAACATTTCTGTTACGTCTAATCTACAACAAGCAAAAAAATCACTTTCAATATTTTCAGTTTCCTAGAAAGGAAAAAGAAAAATCGCAGAACTATTGTCCTTACCTGATTTCTCATCTCACTGAAATATAGACGCTGATCTGCAGGAGTCTTCTTCTGCCTCTGATTTATCACCTCCCTTATTATAGATTTAGCAGTCTTCTTCACAGACCTTAAAATACCCAAATGTTCAATGATTTAGAAAATGCAGTGGTTATGTCATTGTTTGCTCTTGCTTGAGAGTTTTTGTTTGTTTGTTTGTTTGTTTGTTTGTTTGTTTAATTGGTGATTTGAAACACTGGTTTCACTTTGACTTCAGTTGGTAATTTAATGTGATACTAATATAATCTGTAATGACAGTTAAATACATGAGTACTAATTACATGCTGAACCTTGAGCTAAACAACTTGCATGATCTCATTTAATGGTCAAAAGAACCTTAGCATTTTCCCCACTTTACAGATGCAATTTTGAGAGATCAAGTAAACTGCCCAGGGCCACAATGCCGGCAAGTCTCAGATCTGGGGTTTGAAACCAGATGGGCTAACTCCTGAGACTGAGTTCCAGATCATTATAACCCTCTGCTGTTTGTCCCAGAAGGTTGCCCTGCACCTGCTAATCACTGAGAATATTATTGAAAAGAAGGCCCGCATTTCACATATTTTTTGACCCACAATAATAGAGCATTAGTTAGGTTCCCAAAATTGCATCCAAATTAGAAGGAAAGAGATTTATTTTACCAAACAGAGTCTTAAGTGAGTTATGCCAAGGTCAATGGTCAGGTGGAATTCACAAAAACGTTTTTATTAACTTAATAACCATGAACTGATCTAGTGACTACCAGAGGAATTTCTTTTGCAAAAGACCACCAACATTTAAATAAATTACATGCTATGGCAATTGCTTTTCTCATATTTTCAAATTAATCGGGTAGGGCTTTAGCTTCAATCTCGCTTGTAATACATTAAAGCATCCAATTTAAAGTGCAAACTCTTTGCACATCTATTTTTAGAAAAATGCCAAGAGCATTCTTCTATTGGCTGTTGGGTTCCTAAATAAGGGTCTCGAGAGCCTGGGCTTTGAACCAAAGAGTCAAGCCAAATGAAATATCCCTTCAGTCAGGCTATATTTAGTTCATCTCAATGCCAGGTTTAGTCCTAGTTTGTAAATGTAATGCAAATCTATAGCTCTGAAGGCATGTTTATGTAAATATGCAGTATCAGGTAATTATGCATGCATGTGTATATATGCTTTTGAATATTTGGGCTGCCAAAAACTAGTTTGCCAGATGACTTTGGTTCAATTGCAAAAATGAATATAGATTGTATTCAAGTGTCTGTAAGTTAATGAGGACCATTTGGGATTTCTTCAGTTAAGCACTTTGTACCTGAAGGGACAATGATCCATTTTAAAGAGGCTTTTGGGGCACAGAGAATGGGGGATAAGCACAGCATTGCATTCCAAACAGTCCTACACAGGGCTCATTGCCTCACATCCATGAGTACTTGATAAATTGATGAATCAGGATAAAACAATACATTTTTCTTTAGAAAGGGAGAGGAAGACACAATTTCTAATAAGAAAGTGTACTCTTTATTGTGAGCTCTGTGAAAGGATTTCTTAATTTTTCCGTCAGTCTCTGGGACTGCCTTATAACTCTCCCCATTAGGACTTCCATTTCCTGTGTTTCTTGAAGCTGGTCAGATGGTAATGATGACCTGGAGATCCCTGAGGGTGGGAGTCCATTAGGTCCAGCAGGGATCTCCAGGGTTAGTCTTCATGGGCTCTGTCTCTAAAGCAATGCCAGAAATTAGCCCAACAGAAAGGAGTTTCTGACTCTATGGGTCACGCGGAGTATAGGAGGAGGGGGATGGAAGGGAAGGTTCAGGCAAAAATGAAAATAGAAAAATGCAGCTTAAAAGTTCAAATTTATTTTTGGAAAGACTAAAGACTTACAAAGTTAGCTTTTAAAATAAAACAACCACAAACTCTGTATGGGTTCAATCTGCTTTCGTATTCTGCAATGGCTCTTTTCAATGGCTTAGCTCTCTCTCTCTCTCTCTCTCTCTCTCTCTCTCTCTCTCTTCATATCTGCCATCTAAAACATCTAGAATGCTACAAAACTGCCTTTAGGATTCTCAGTTCAAATAGATATTGGGGACATAGATCAAAAGATGGGGGGAGGTGCTCATTTTGACAACACTTATACTAAAATAGAAATAATGCAGAGACTATAAAAGCAAAATTTATACCATTGTATGGGATTTACAATGTACCTTGTTAAAAAAGAAAAAGGTAGTAAGTATACTTATATACTTGTCAGGTTTCAACATTTTACAATATTAAGTCTAAGTTGCCTGTGACTATTTAAGGATGTATATTGTAATCTCTAGAGCAATAATAGTGACATCAGTCACTATTAAAAATAATAGTAGCCAATCGCTTATTTTTCTGCTGCCTGAAGACCAACCAATAGCTGAATTTAAACTCCTCTTCATTGTTAGCAATGGACAACTTTGCTTTTTTTCACTAGAAATGGATAATTAATAAGCAGTTCCATTGGGCAAGAGCTTTCTAGCTCTCCAGAAATAATTAAGTCTGGCTTAAATAAACTGTTGGGGAAGCTTTCCATGTGAGTGCCACCCTCTGAACACCCATTCTTGGCTATTTTCTAGGGAAAAATGATGCCGCAAGGGTGAGAAGAGAGAGATTGCACAAGTTACTGAAGACTGCATGCTGTGGTTCCTGTCTGTATTACAGTCCTGCTTTTACAAATGCCCTATTAGTAAAAACAAACAAACAACTCTTCAAAGGGTTAGCATTGTTGCGTCTGCTTCTGGGCAAACCTATCAGAAAAAAAATCAAATCCAAATTGTCTAGAGAGGAAGGAACTAGTCAGATGAGATTTGGACCTAAACCTTTAGCAGATGGGATTTAAGGAAATCTATCTCCCACTCCTTCTTAGCTTATTCTACGTTTCCAAACACTCAAATCCTCATTTGAATGTAGTGGTTTATGCTGACAAAGATTGAAACAGAATGATGTAACTCGCGTCTTACTGACACCCTTTACAAAACACCCTGCATAGGGTTTGCTCATTTTGTGTTCGTATTTGTTCTTAGCTGTACTTATTTCATCAAAGTTAACAATTTGAGGATGAAAAATAAATATATAATCTATTATTTTACACACTTGGAAGTGAGATACCCACTTAAGCAGCTGAAGTTTTAAACTAGGAAAAGTGAGGGTAAGAATAACCTCTGCGTTCTCCAGCTTAGGTGTTCTGGAATACCCTTTCCTGCCCAAGTCTACAATTGTCTGGGAAGTACTTAAAAGTACTCAGGAAGGTGCCCCCTTTTTAAGGCTATTTGTGCCTTTGAAGGATTAGGGCAAAAGAAGACAAAGCTAGTCTTTACATTTTGTTATATTTTGGTGGTGGAATCCTAATGTCAGACACAAACTCAGCATATCTCTTTGTCAGATTTTGGATTCATTACTATCAAATGAAGAATTCTGGACCTGTGCAGACTGTCTCATTTCCAGAGTGTCCAAATGCAATTTTAATGTGCTGTTATAATGTTCTTCCCACCTCCTACCACTCACTGCTGGTCTGAGTTGTGCTTAGTTAGAACTAAGTCTATTGAGATGGTCCCAGTATACTTTCTCTGAATACTTTCTCTGACAAGCAGGGGCCCGAGCTCCAAGGAAACCTTGGGATAAAAGTAGTGATGGAAGTCAAAGGGAACTCCGTGGAGAGGACAATCAGGTCAACAAGACTTCTGGGATTCCCAGGTGTTTCTGCAGAGTGGAATAGAAGGTAGAGTTTGGAGGGACCCTTCTTGGAGAAATCGGTCTACTTGAATGGAGCGGTGACTTTGCCTGTGAGTGGAGAAAGAGTTGGTAGGCTCTTTGATCCAGTTACATAAACATTAAAAAAGAAAAAAGAAAAAAAAAGTATGCAACATATCCACTATTTTAACACTAAACATAAGGGATTCATGGATTGCCTGAGTATTGGGATCATTGTTCTATCTCTAAAAGCTTAACCGAATTCATCTTTCTTTCCAGTTATCAGTGTGGTCTGCCATCAGCATATTTTTTCAAAAAGTGCCTACTTCCTGAAGGATTAGAGGCATTTATTCATCATAAAGGCCCAGGAAAAGTTGGTAATTTCCAACATCCACATGAGTGACATTTATTGAGCACTTGTTATGCCCTAGGCATACACACTGGAGATACAGTGATGAACAATCAGATGCCTGCCCTAGCCTAGCGAGAAAGGCAGATAGTAACGAAATAACGGTACATAGTATGCTATTACAAACACTGATGAGTACTACGAGGGCAACATTGAGAGCTATTAAATCATATAACAAGATCCCTTGGGAGGGTGTGTAGTGGTCAGGCACGGCATCCTTGAGAAATTGATCATCTCAGAGACCTGAAAAGTTTGAGTTAGGAGTAAACCAACCAAAAAATGGTCATGGCAGATGAAACCTGAACTTTGAAAGTCACCTTTGCACAACACGCAATATGCTATTCTCAGCATCATTTTTCCTTTCAAAGAGAGACACGAAAGGCGCACTGAGGCAGGGTGACTGCTCAGGTCACAACATGGGTTCAGGTGCAGCTGATGCTCCAAACATACCAGAATGTGGACATATTCAGTTCTTCCAAAAAAGATTTTTAAAGATGGAATAGTCATACTAAAGTCAATAAATTTGGGGGCAAATGAAAGAAATGGCAAGGCAAATAAGGCATTAGAAAAATCTATTTGAACCTTATGGAAACAATAACGGTTTCAATTTCCACCACTCTCACCACGTAGGGTTCTACTTCTTGGTTCAATAATCACGATTGATTAAATAAATAAATAAATAAATAAATAAATAAATAATAGAATCCATACAATCACTTCATTTAATCACTTAAATATTTGCCAAGAAAAACAAAAATTTTGCCCTCTGGGTTTTGTGAGAGACTTTTAAAAGTATGAGTTATACCATATTGTAATTTATTTAAGAAAGTAAAATAAAGTAAAAAAAAAAAGAAAATACAACTAAAGTATAGAAAAATAGAAAAAAATAATCAAGATCCTATTTATAAAATTGTCTTGAGTACTATTCGATGTGGGAGAAAAAAATAGTCCTAATACAACACAGATAATAGTTTCCAAACCCTTACCACTTCATGTTTTCTGGGATGTTTCTCCTTATTCAGAAGGATCTTCCACCCAGACACATTTTTCCATTTGTATGTAGTCAGAGAAAAAATAAAATAATGTAGTGTTTTACCCCAAATACCACACCCATACAAAGGGTTCTGACAGACAGAACCTTTTCCTTCTCAAAATCTGGAAATTCTTCCATCCACATGCACTTCCCAAGAAGAAGGCTTTAAAAGGGGTCAGTGAGATATAGAGACCTGCAGAATCTCCATAACACATACATTCTGTTACTAGAAAAGAGGACAGAAATTCCTAAATCAACAATTGCCTGAAACATTTTTAGCAGAGCCTCATTCCAGGCTAGCCAGTGAGAATTAAGCAGGAAACGACTTCTCTGACTCAGAAGCTGCCTTCCCTTATAAAGTCAAGGTTCTCTGGAGTGGTATTTTGATGACTTTTAGAGGAGGGATTGCCTGCCTCCAGTTCTCCAAAGAAGCCAGGATTTTCTGTTCCTCTATACCAAAAAAAGGACTCCATCGACAAATACGCATGCCAAGTACAGACCTGGCATGCATTCTTTCAGACCCATGGTGTGCCTGGTTACCAGAATCCACAGCTGGGTTTTGGACAAAGTTCTTGTTGTCATGGATAAAGGGAAACAAACATGTTTTCAATTGTTCTGTTACGAATTTTAAATTCAAGGTGACCAAAGACCCTGTATGTTAAGGAACACATATAAGAAAATTGCTGCAAAATAAGGAAGTTTGTTAAATGCATAGATGCAACACGCAAAAACATAATTAAATATAGTGGTTAGATATTCTAGATAAATGAGAGTTGCCAAATCTAACATACCTGAGTTATAAGTTTTCAAAGACTTAAATAAAAATTTAATATACAGCATACAAATTAAATACCAATAATTATATATGTAAAACACTGTGAATTGAATATTTTACTTCTGAAGAAATGTCAGGACCATGACACACCTTAAGGTCACAACTGGAAAATCTCAATTATTAGTATATGTTTATGACGGTAAAAGCTGTTTCCTTACCACTGGGTATAGGAAGGCTCCCCACCCCCCCCACCCCCCCGTACCTACAAGGTGTATGTCTCCCCCGTTTTGGAATATATTCTAGAGGTGGATGTGCTACATGGCCTCAGGTTACAGATGTCGGTTAGAGTTCCGTCTCCGGATCCAGGTGGTGAAAGCGGTGACACGCGGGCATGCTCACCACCCTCCTCAAGTGTTGCAGCAGCCCCAGCGCGTGGTTACGGTGCGACAGTACCGCCTGCCAGGAGATTGGTCTTACAATATTGGAATTGGAGAAGGCACATATTGTGAGGCCGACGTACAGTCCCTTTAACTCCCCAGTATGGCCTGTCAAGAAGCCAGATGGGACCTGGCGAATGACTGTGGACTATAGGGAGTTAAATAAGGTGACGCCACCTTTGCACGCTGTGGTGCCTTCAATTCATGATTTGATGGATCGTCTGACTGTCCTCCTGGGAACATATCACTCTGTAGTGGACTTGGCCAATGCTTTTTTCCTCCATTGACATTGCACCCGAGTGTCAAGAGCAGTTTGCTTTTACTTGGGATGGGCGGCAGTGGACTTTTCAAGTCCTTCCGCAAGGATGCTTGCACAGCTCCACTGTCTGCCATGGGTTTGCAGCCCAGGACTGGCACAGTGGGCTCAGCCATCCTCTGTGATCTTGTTTCACTGTGTTGTGACATATTACTAACATCTGATTCGCTTTCAGATTTAGAGCAAGCAGCTCCCTCTCTTCTATGCCGCCTGAAGTCACGTGGCTGGGTGGTGAACGAGGAAAAGGTCCAAGACCCTTTTCTAAGGCTTATCCATCAAGTTTTTGGGTGTTGTGTGGTCAAGTAAGACAAAGGTCATACCTGAGGCGATTATTGACAAAATACAAGCCTTTCCCCGGCCGACCAAGGTCTCCCAACTGCAGATGTATTTGGGCCTGCTGGGGTATTAGTGGGTGTTTGTACCCCATTTAGCACAAATGGCAAGGCCCTTGTATAACATGATAAAAAAGGGGGCCTCATGGGATTGGACAGAGGCTATAGAGCAAGGCTTTGTTGCCACAAAACAGGCAGTGCAGCAGGCACAGGCTCTACAAGTGGTACACCCTGGTCACCCCGTTTGAACTTGATGTTCACATAACCCAAGAGGGGTATGGTTGGAGCCTCTGGCAATGTCTCCAGTCGCCAGTGGGATTTTGGTTCCAATTATGGAAAGGAGTGGAAGTCTGCTACTCTCTAATATAGAAACAGCTGGCTGCTGTGTACGCAGCCCTAGTGCCACAGAAGCCATCACAGGAACGGCAAGGGTGTTGGTTCGAACAATCTATCTCATCCAGGGGTGGGTCCATATGTGGATCCAGGGACCCAACACGGGGGGTGGCACAGACCACCACCCTTGCCAAGTGGGGTGCCTACTTGGAGCAATGTAGCACCCTTAGTTCAAGCCCTTTGAACACAGAGCTGCAAAAGGTCCTGGGGCCTGTGGAACTTGTAGCCCAGGCTGAGTCTGGGCTCTGCTTAGTGGGGAGGACTTGGAGCCCTCGCCCTACAGAGAAGGACAGCCCCAAGTACATGAGGATGCCTGGTTTACCGATGGTTCTAGCCGGGGAGCTGTGTCCGTTTGGATGGCTATTGGTGCAGCCCAAAACAGACACCATTTGGTTTGATACTAGGATGGGCCTGAGTAGCCAGTGGGCTGAGCTACGGGCTGCGTGAATGATAATCAGCCATGAGCCTGGGCCCCTAGTTATTTGTACTGACAGCCGGGCGGTGTTCCGGGGCCTAACGTGGCTCCCTACGTGAAAACACCAAAACTGGTTGGTAGGACACCATCCAATGTGGGGTCATGTGGGTCAAGGCATGTGGCAGGACCTCTGGGACCTAGGGCAGAGAAAGGAGGTGACCCTAATGCATGTCACAAGTCACTCCCCCTTAATGTCCCCCTTAATGATGAAGCAAATGCCCTAGCACGGGTCTGATAGAACGGGCTCCTGCCACTGATATGGCCCATTGGCTGCATAGGAAATTGCAGCATGCTAGAAGCCGAACCATGTGGCAGGTGAGCAGACGCTGGGGTCTGCCTTTGAAATGGCAGGAGATACCAGATGCCTGCTATGACTGTGCCGTCTGTGCCCAGGACAGTCCCCAAAGGCGGAGGCTCCCCTGGGAGACACAGCAGATTACACGAGGGAGGGTACCCCTCACTCGCTAGCAAGTGGATTACATTGGACCCCTACCTAAGGCCCGCAATATGATGTATGCGTTCACAGCGGTGGACACTGCTATGGGGTTGATGTTTGCTTGGCAGAGTCTGGCTGCAGACCAGCAGCATACAGTGGTGGCTCTTACACGGCTGTGCACCCTCTATGGGTGCCCCCAAGTCATTGAAAGTGACAGGGTACTCATTTTAAGGGGCAAGAATTGCAGCGCTGGGCTGCCAGGATGGACGTGCAATGGTTGTTTATACCCTGTACAATCCACAAGCAGCTGGCATGATTGAACGCTACAACGGCCTTTTGAAGCAAGGCCTCCAAGTGTCAAAACACCTTCCCACGATGCGCAACTGGGCCACGTCAGTGGGACGTCTTGTGAATCCTGAATGAGAGACCACAGAAGGGAGGGTCCGCACCAGTAGAAGCTCTGCTACATTGAATGGCTGCTCCCATTCAGTTACAGGTTACCACAAGTGAGACTCTGTTAAAGCCAGGCTACGGCAGAAATGGGAACATTTTGCTGCCAGCACCCACATGCTTGAAAGCAGGGGAACGGCAGCAATGGACTTGGCCCTGGCAGGTCAAAAGCCCCCACTGTTGATGGTTGGGCCTGATAGCCCCATGGGGGGCCGGTTTGACTCATGATTTGCAAGTGACGCCAGAGGCGGTGGCCGAGTGGCCACAGCAAGTGACTGTGGTATATGGAGGTCCCGATGCCGGGACAATTTTGCAGGGAACCTATGTGCTCTCGCTATGGCCTATTATGGGATCCCCTGTTCTGTTACATGTTGAAACCACACAAGGTACCCCAAGCACTGCCATAAAGGTCTGGTACCACAAACTGGGAAAGGTGCCAGTAGCAGCAACCCTCTTTTCCCAGGACAAAAAGCTAGCAAGTATCCTCCCAGATGGAAGGGATTTGCTATTAATGGTTCCTAAAACTACAATTTCTTTCTGCCCGTAGGTGCCTATAGGCTAATACGGCACAGGGCCCCTTGCAGAAGACACTTGTCATGTAGCTTGTGAGGCGAGACCCTGGGGGGTACAGTGTGGGGGATAGAGCCAGGAGAGCAGTTTCCAGGCTCTCGGCCTCACATGGAAAGGAGCTGGCTTGGCTGGTGGATGGCCATCAGCTGTGACTAGTTGGCCATCAGCTGTTACTGGTCAGCCATTAGCCACTGGTATAACTGCCATGGCTAAGCTCGCAAGGGTAGATTGCAGTTAGCAAGTGGGGTCGTTTGGCAGAGAAGCGGATGGTGGATTGTGGGTCGTGTGGATTCTGCTTCCTGTGTCTCCAACTCAGCCGGAGCGAGAATATAGTGGTATGAACCCCCTATCTATGGCTCCATTGGTGTTGCTTTTTGGCCTCACCATGTCCTGTGTTCTTATGCAGGGAGTGGGACCAGAGTCCCTGCATGACAATGTTGTAGCAAAAAAAGCAATTGTTATCTGGACATTATAGTTGTTTGATAAAGATAAGCTTGCAGTATGATGATTATACCAACAAAATCTTGAGAAAGCATTCATTTAAAAACTCAAATTTATATTTATTTCAAGTTGTGACCCAAAGTTGGGGCTGGGGGAAGACAACCTTTGTCAACCATCTTCCTATTTTTAATTTAGCGATGGCTAAAATGGATTCAGGTGTGTGAACCTTTATTGCTTCTGAACTGGCTGTAGTAATTCACAGAGATTCAGCCTGTTTTTTTGTTTTGTTTTTAATTGGCCTTGACAGGACATAGCTTATAATAAGAAAATTATAAAATATTATGTTCTACTTTATAAGTTTACCTTTCTTCTTTGAAAGTTTAAGAAACAAGGGTTCTTATGCTTATGCGTGTTTGTTTGAAGGTTGCCAGGAAGTGCTGCCTTTAGCAATTTGGGTTTAGGCAGTACGTATTATGATAAAATGCAGGTAAGAATGGAGTAATACTGAGGAAGATTATATGGAAAGTCACCAGAATTCAGTGTTCCACTGTGTTCTCTCGTCGGTCCTCACAACAATCTGGTGACGTAGATGTGACCTCATTCCCCTTTTACAGATGAGAAAACTAAGGGGCTGAGATGCTGGATGATTTGCCCAATGACTCAAAATAAGTTGTAAAACTGGCAGTTGAATCCCACCTGAACAATCTGATTCTAAGCCTGACACGGCTTGCTCCTACCCTATATATTTACTTTCTTCACAGAGAATGAATGAGTCTTGGCCTGTTCTAACGATCTCAAATTCTAATCAGGTTTTAAAGAAGTGGGAGCTCCTCAGTATGAAATTACCCTATAGGGTCTCAATTTTGTTGAAGAGGAAGTAAATGCCTCGAATTCCAAGTTGCAGCTTTTAGAATTCTTGAAGCATCCAAAGATATCTCGCAGGGTTCTTCCTGTTCACTTTCTTTTCTTGGGGCTAAAGTATGTCTGATGCTAAAAAGAGTGTTGTGTAAACTCCCGGGCTGATTTTGGCACACAGCCTGCCCTCCCTCGGCACCGTTCAGACCACTTTGCTCTTTACGGCATCTTCTCACTCAAGCCCCAGGATCTTTTAATGGAAACGTACATTCCCAGTGCTTTCTACAGTACTCTGGACAAGAACCATTTAAGCATCTCCCAGACACCTGATATTTACCTGAATTAACCCTAATTTAGGGGACAACTGATACTATGTCCCCTTGGTTGGCACTTTATAGTTTTCCAAACACTTGAACAGTTTATGTCTTTCTATAAATTCTATAAGCTCAAGAACCCTGTGAAGTAGTTGAGCAGGTGTCATTGTCATTTTGCAAATAAGGAAACTGAGGTGCAAGTCATACATACAGCCAGTCAATGAGAAGATATTGACTCCTGGAGCAAAATTACAGCCACAGTATCTGAGTCATACTTTCCTTTTGTGAAAACTATCACCTCTTGATCCTAGTACCTCATAGATGCCATTGGGAGAGTTTAATATTTCTATCAGAGATAGGTAGAGATTAAAAGGACATTAAAATACGTAGGCCCACACACTTTATAGTTATGGATGACAAAACCAAGGCCAGAGAGGTTAGTGAACTGTTCAAAGCCACACAGACAATTAGTGGCAGAGCCTAAACTAGAACAAAGGTCTCTGGTCTTGTCCAATCACCTTCCCCTGTCTATATACCTGCTATCCACTCAGCTCTCTGAGGGCATATGCTTGGGACCCACAATCTAACAAGAGAAGACAATAATAGTAATGATGAACCAACCCTCACTCGTTTTCTACACTTACAAGAGTTCTCTGTCAGATTATCCCCCTACCTTCTGTTCCAGTGCTTCTGGGTGGCTCTTGTTTAAACATGCATCTCCAGCCCACACAACAGAGAATGTGGCTCAGGAGAACCCCAGGAATGCACATCTGGCAAACTGTGCACGTGATCCAATGACTATGGTTCTATAAGTTTAGGCTATGTTTTAAGAAACTGCTGTAACTCACTATTTTCAAGGACTGAGGTGGGAAAAATATTGGTTAACTACATTTAAGGAACAATTTGCTATTTGTAAGGCTGTCCTGGAGACTGGCTATAATGGTGATCAGTAATTGTTTAGCAGTACATCAGCCTGAACAGTGGATCAAAACAGACACTCGCCCAGTGAGTTTGCTCTTCCTTTAGTAAGGGACCCCTTCACCCAGCAATCTCTGGGAAAATCTGCCCTCTGTAGAAGTATAAAGAGAAACATGATGGCCACCCGTGGCTGCTTTGCCTAAGGACCTAATCTCCCAAACTGGTCCAGCCGGCTTGGCCAAGGGCTCTGTTCTATGCAGTGGCTTTTGGCAGTTGACGTGTATTGACAGACCTAGTGTGCTTGACCTCCTGAGGCTAGAATACTAGAGAGACACACCCTGTTTAAGGAAAAGGCAAAGCTGTCATGTTGTAATAATCCTGAAATGTGCTGAAGAAGCCTAGAGCCAGAGAACTCCCTTATCTTCTGCATCGCATCTGTTCTTTTCTTAAAGTAAGCTAGGAAAACTTAACATAACAATGTCTGAGATTCTGAGATGGTCACTGCAGCTCTTTTAAGGTTTGGGGGAAATAGGAAGTTGCCTAATTAACTGCACTCCTGAGTTCCTACTATATGTGAAAGGGCAGTGTACCCTAAGGAAATATCAACACACCAGCTGCCTCCCAAAGTGTGCAATCTAATGGTGAGTGTAGAGCACCCATGAAAAAATTTGAGACCTTAAATATCATAAGGGTATCACTGGGGTGACAGAGCATTCTCCACGTGAAGAAATTAACCTAAGCAGGTTTATTTGAACAGGCTTTTGAAATAAGACAGGAACGTGACTTAGCAGAATAATAGGTAGGAAGGTATCTCAGGCTCTGGAAATGGAATGCATGAGGGCTTAGAGACTGGGCTGTATGAATTTGTGTGCTGTGGGGAAAGGGACAGTTAGGACATCAAATAATTTGTGAATCTTGGAGTGAAAATAATTTCAAGGGGGCAACAAAAGGGAGGGGTGGAAGGGAACTTTCTTTGAATATTTTTGTTCTCCTAAAGTTGAATTCTTGTAACTGCACGGTGGGGAAAAGACCAGTTGGTACAAACTATGTAGCTACTATATGCAAAATACATAGATGCATAGTCTAGACTTACATAGGGCCTGTTAAAAAACCCAGAAATCAGGAATGAGATGGCAGAGTAAGAAAGTGTTGTTTAGCTAGAAGATATTTAAAGACTGTAGCATTGTAGTCAAGTGTGGGCACAGAGAAAAGAGACCTTTAAGAAAACCTGCAAAAATGCACTCATATAGCTAAATGTATATTGTACATCCAGGTTTTTTATAAGCCACACAAGGATATCAGTCTGATTGCTCCAGAACCTCCCTCTGCTTCGATCCAAAATGGTAATACCTAAGCTTGCCCATTCACCATCTTTACCAGCCTTTGATGAGAATGACACTTGGCTACAGACAAAAGTGAAATCCACTCTCAAAGGACAGAGATTTGACAACACTATAGTGATCCAAAAGAATTTGCTACGGGTTTGGTTTATAGGTCTGGAAGATCTAAGCAATGATGGGCATTGTAAAGTAGTTTAACTTCCCAAGGTGGCTTCTAGGACAGGGGCAAAAATTGCTTGCTTACGTAAACTCAGGCGAGCGTTAAATAAAAATTCTCATTAGATTCTAATCATACCTCTCCTTGTAAGTCAGACTTGCTGTTTAATCCCTTACTTCATAAGGGTAAGAACTATGTCATACGTACGTTTGATGCTTGGGGACATGCCAGGCACTAAACATGAGTTCTGTTCTCCTGTGACTCTTTGGAATTAAATTCAAACCACCTAAGACATTATGGGGCATTTACTTTAAATCCTGTGCTCCTAAAAAACAGCCCAGAGGATAGACCTCCTGGATATTTCCCCAGATTTCCTTATGCAATTGATTCCACTTGCTGATTAGATGGTCATTTTTCCTTTTTTTAGACACTGAAATAGCGTGTGGCACTTTTATGTTTACATATTCAGGATATCCACCATCTGTGATATTATCATCAGTGACACTGACCTCAGAGTTTTTATTACTGCTTCCTTCCTAAAGAAAATTTCAAAATCAAATCTCAAAAGCTGATAACAAAGCAGTCAGGAGGATGCATATCTGAAATATTCTTAATTGAGACTGCCTCGTCATCGAATTTGTTGCACTTTAGCCCCTATTCTGTTATATCATGTAAAGCTTTTTTTTTTTAAAACTAACCCTTGATAGCACTTGATACTTCTGCTCCCTTTCGGTTTCAAATGAATCACTGAAATGCTGTAGGGTACAGAGCCCGGGAACACTGGACTTGTGATTGGCTTGGTCACTATTATCCTTTGTACATCCAAAAGTTTATGAACTGAAGGCCCACAGAAGGCCTACAGAAAGGATTGATTTAGCCTCTTTAGTTTTATTTTTTTTTATAATGTGCTAATTACCATCATTTAAAACTGACGCACATAAAAATTGCTTATAAAAATGGCAATTTCTGCCTTCTCTTAAACAGTGGAAACTCTTAACAACTCTGAATTAACATATCAACAATGGACAAGAGCTGAGTGGTGGCTGATCCCTTTACGGGATACCTGGGTCCCTGCTCATCAGAGGTATCACTTGGCCTTTTCAGTCATTTCTGCCTCTATAGGTATGTGGATTTGCAAAACCTGCCCTAGACTTTGGGGGGCAGGTCTGACACATGGCAAAAATGTCATATGTAGGCTGTGCACATTTAAAGACATTAAGACACAGAATAATCAGTCAATCTAGTAATAGTGATCCTGTCTTTTATATTTTCTGGAGCAACATCAGCAAACCGTAGCCTCAAGTCTTGCCTAGTACTTTCTCACTGAGATTTAGCAAACTGTTTGAAAAGAAGGACAAAGAAAAGATCACATAGAATGTTAGAACCAGAAGAAAAAGATTGAGAGGCAAAATGGCTGAAACTTTCATTTTAGAAATAAATTAGAGATCTAAAGATGTAAACATCTTGTCTCAAGTTACAATTGCCTCTTAGTGGGAGAGTCAGGACTGTGGAATTCCCACACCAGGTGTCTTTCTTTTACACTGTGGCTGTTACTCTGCTTGCCTGTACTAAGTTTTTGTCTGATGTATGTAAATCTGCCAGATTGGGAAAAGCAACATACTGCTATAGCTGTACATTGCATATCTGTAACAGCAAATATTGATCTCTCATCTTTTAAGGAACAGAGATGGGCAGAGACACTCACCCAAGAAACTTAATTGTATCAAAAGGTTGGAGAGTCAAACAGTTAAAGGCTACATAAAGGTCTCTTCAAATTTCCCACATAGTGCAGGAATGCATTCTATAATAGCCCTGAAACTATCTTGCTTCCAGTGAAATAATTTAATCGACAAGGTACTCTCTACCCCATATGGCAATCTGTCCTGTTATTGCCTCGTTAGAAACTTTAACCGGAGTTTCTAGGTGAAAGTGAATGAAATCGGTTTCCTGGCAGATGTAACCCATGATCCTGTTGTACTTTCACAAAGGACCTGAAAGATACCTCTCCTCCCTCACAGCACTTCAGTGCATAAGCAGTACCGGTGTTTCCCCTAGAGTCCTTACTTCTGACTAAGCTTTCTCAGTTACTCAGAGCTGTTCCTGTGTGTGGCCAGGTTTCTGGGCCTCTCACAGTCTCACTGCACATCACTGGCCATTTCCTTGATTATTAAAACGTGCCACTTTGCGGATTGATGCCTTGAGAAACAAAGAGGTCCAGTATCTAACTGCAAGTTTTTGAAGCCAAAAAGGCATCCAGGTTGAAGAAAAGTTCTGTGGCTTGTAAATGACAATTATAAGACACTTTCCTCTTGGCACAATGGCTTTGTTGCTAGTTCAATGCTTCCATTAGTGACAAATGAGTTTTGAATTACCTTGTACGCCATCACCTCTTTCCACAGTTCATGTGCCAAAACTCTTGCTGACGGTTTCATCTTCAGCTTGCCTTTCCTATATCATTTCATATATATATATATATATATATATATATATATATATATATATATATATTCTTATAATGTTTCTTTGAAGTCTGTGACTTTAATAAGAATACTTCTTTTTTCCACCTTCCTGAGTGGGAACATGGTTGCTTCTTGACTGTTGTATGTGCAGTATATCCTTTGCGTATTTGGGGGAATATCCTTTCCCTCTAAGAATACAGCTGGTCTAATCCTTTGCCCTAACCTTAGCTTCAAAGTCATGCAGACCTGAGTTTGAATCCTAACTCTCTCACTCAGTAATGGTGTGACCTTGGGTAAGTTACTTAAACTCAGCCTCAGTTTTCTAATTTAAAGAATGAATAAATATATCAATAGTACGATTGATATCTGATACATGCGAATGGCTTAATAAATGTTTGTTGTTATTGTTAATGATGCTATTATAGTTCTGCAGTGTCCTATACTGCTTGTGTGCCATGTGACCCACTTCACATGACCTTATATATCCCAGGATCCTTTGCTCCACCACAGCACCATTTCTCTAGTTGATATAGCTGATACTTTCTCTTCTTTAGCTGAATCCTTAACGGTGTCCATGACTCCAGTCCAAAGCATTATAGATATCCTCCTTGATATGGCTTTTTTCTCCTCTGACATGCTGAGTTCCAATTCCAAAACACTCCATGGTGGTAATATCAACAATTCTATATTTATTCACTGATTTGTCTAGAAGATCTGCGGCTTGGTTTCTAGACTAAATATGTGCCTATCAGTCTCCACAGAAACGCAGCAAATCCATCCATTCACCATGTCATCCACACTCAGAATCAGTGTCATCACATTGGAAGGAACCCCAGGAAATCATGTGATTCTGCCCCTTCAGCCCAGTGATTCCCGAATTTCGGTATGAATAAGAGTCATTGAGGATTCTATCAAACATAGATTCCATTCCAGGTAACTTATGTAGATACTCTGCCCTCAAGGAGGTGGAGTGTAACTCCCCATTTAAGTGTGGGCTGTACTGTACCTAGTGACTGCCTTCCAAAGAGTGGAACATGGAAGGGGTTGAGAGAAGAGTAGCTTTACAGGAGAGAAAGCTGACAAACTCCAGCCAGGTGGTTAAGATTAACATCACAGTGTAATTCAACTTGATAGCATGTATGCTTGATATGAAGTGATGAGAATGACACTTTACCTCTGGGATCTCCATCCTGAAAACATATAACCTCAGTCTAATCATGAGAAAAACATCAGACAATTCCCAACTGAGGACCATTTTACAAACTACCTTACCAGTACTCCTCAAAAATGTCAAGGTCATTAAAAACGAGGAAAGTCTAAGAAACTTTCTAAGTCTAAGAAAGTCACAGCCAAGAGGAATTTAAGGAGACATGACAACTAAATGTAACGTGGTATACTGGGTGAGATCCTGGAACAAAAAAAAGGGGGGCACTAGGTTAAAAACTAAGGAAATCTGAATCAAGTATGGACTTTAGTTAATAAAAATATATCATTATTGGTTCCTTAATTATGACAAATATACCATACTGCTGTAAGAAGTTAATAACACGGGAAACTGGGTATGGGGTATATGGAAACTACTATCATTACAACATTTCAATAAACCTAGATCGATTCTAAAATGAAAAGTTTATTTTAAAAAATTATTCTGGGATCTCTCCCAGGGATTTTTATTCAGGAGGTGTGTTTGGGTGGGAAAGGGTTCAGGGTTCTGTATCATTAGCACACTCTCTTGTTGATTCCAATGCAATCAATTCACAGACCATGCTTTGAGAAACTCTGTTTGGAAGGTTTTCATCCATGGCTGCACTTTTGATGCCTGTGTCCCATCCCAGATGCTCTGATTTAATTGATTTGGAGTGTGGCCTGGGCATTGGAATTTTTTTAAATCACCTTTAGGTGGTTTTAGATGCACTCAAGTTTAAAATACACTTCTATACCTGTGCTGTCCAATATGGTAGTCAGTCACAAACCACATATGGCTACTTAAATTTGGTTACAATATAATAAAAAATTAAATTCCTACCCACCCACATTTCAGTGATCAGTACTTACATGTAGCTAGCGGCTCTTGCATTGGACAGTGCAGAGATTGAACATTGCCATCATTGTAGAAGGTTCTGTTGGACAGGGCTGGTCTATATCATTGGTATAGAGGGGATATTTGTGGCCTTCTCCAAAAGCCTCTGAGAGGAAGAGTCCCTAAAGATTCCTAATAATAATACATAGGAAAGGGCACTTTAATCATTGCTGAAGATTAATCAATTTGTCCTGGTTTGCCCGAGACTCCCTCAAGCACTGAGAGTCCCATGTCCCAGGAAACCCCTCAGTCATGGGTAAACCATGACAGTCACCCTAGAGACCGAGGGCTTTGGTGAAGAAGAGCTGCAACCAGTAGGGAGCTGGGAGTTTTGGGTCTAGGATAGGAGGGAGGAGCTGATGCTGGGGACATTGTCCCTAACTGAAGCCAGCTGGTGTCAATAGTGTCCTGTGTGCCCAGAATTTCATGAGACAGGGATGTTAAACAGTGAAGTCACCTGCCTTTGCATAATGATTTAACCTCTTGCTCCCGGCTAGCTTGGTGGATGGTGACACTGGCCACTACCTCCACCTTGGTGCATGTGCTCCAATTCCGTCTCTGGTCAACTGAGATGTTGACCAGAATGGTCTGAGTCCCTGCTCTACCACTTACTAGCTATAAAACCTTTGGAAGATATTAGCTTATTTGTGCCTCCATTTCTTCACCTATAAAAAAGGAATAATGCTATTCCTTATGGCTTATGTTCAGGGGATGTCATCCTGAAAAATCATGTTAGGGCTTATTTTTTGGTTAGGTCTTATTTTCAGGAAAACATGGTATTATAGGGGTACTAGCCAGTATTGACATGGCCTAGTTGAAATCTACAAGGAACTGGAGATAAAGAATAATCAAGAAATTGTTAGGTACTTATTGCTTGCTCAGCTCTGGACTGGGCTCCAGAGTTTTAAAATTGTCCCAGATCTCGAGGAATTTATAATAAATCATCACTAAATAATGTTATGAAAATGGTGTATGATGTTTGCAGAACAACATGTCTGGAGATGATTCTTGACTATGTGCTTATAGTTTAAAATTTATTTTATAGTTTTCCTGAACTGCTACTAAGTCATCAGACACTACTATTTTTATAATTGCCTATAACTCCTTGGATACATGGCTCAGAGCCCCAGAAGCTATCTGGCCACTCAACTGGAGATTTTTTTTATACATACACATACTCATCTAGTGCTGCTTTTTCTCACTGAAGAGACTTGGATGGGGTATGAAAGTATAAATCTCAAACCCAGACAATGAGACCATTTAATCTCTTGCTCAGAACTTTATTTTCAGTTACAGGTCCTCCCTGGTTAGTGTCATAGATTAGAGAGAAAGAGAGAGGAGAGAGTGGAAGGAGGGAAGGAGGAAGTGGGGGGGGGGGGGAGAGAGAGAGAGAGAAAGAGAGAGAGAGGAAGGAGGGAGGGAGGGAGGGAGGGAGGGAGGGAAGGAAGAAGGAAGAAAAGAAAAAAGAAGAAAGCTAGTAAGAAAAACTAAACCTTGAGTCATGTTTTTGTGTGTCTGTTTATGTCACCTGATTACCATCACGGCGGTGGATGTACACTACTATAATCAAGGCAGAAATGATGTAAGAAACATCAAGGGAAATACCCAACTCTTCTGTTGCTGTTTAAATGAACATTCACTTTGTAAAATTACCAAGAACTCCATAGACACTGCTTGAAACAGAAGTTGGGGGAGGAAGGCTCCCACCTCTACTCCAATTGCATCCCCCTCATGAGAAAAATATGGAATTTTTACTTTACATGATCTCTGTGAGAAAAACCATTGAATTAATCCCAAATATTCAACTTTATGTTGTACTGTCTTGTCTTCATATTTGAACATTCAGACAGTTGGGTTTTCTAGTTGATAAAAACTAGACACAGTTGACAAATTCCTGAAAAACAGAGAAATCTGCGATCATGTAGTCTTCAGCTGTTCGAAATTTTTAAATAATCAAGAGTGCAATTTCTCCAAGAGAAATATATGTGTATGTGTGTATATACCATATGTCAAACAGATCAGACATAGTAACGAGTGAATAACTGGCCACAACTGTAAAATAAAGCCATTCATTCTGGGATTTTTCTCAGAGGTCAGCAGTCTAGAAATACTCATGGTATCCATCAAGAGTATTTCAATCATGAATTTAGTTAGAACCTTGGCTTGGAGGAGGGGAGCAGACAAATGAAAAACCACTGAAGCTCTCCGTTGACACTTGGGAGTGACAGCTTCAGGCCAGGTGTGTGTTCGTTCATTCATTACCTATCTCTGAGAACTGCCTGGATCACCTGGTCTCTCTATCACCTGTCAAATGGGTCACTGGAGAGGGAGGAGGTCCAGAGAGACTTCCCTTGAGCATGCTCTTTTCTCTCTCAAACTGCTTCTGGGACAGAGACTCTCTGCTCAAAGGATGGCCCCTAATCATGCCGCTACATTGCTCAAATTAGTAGGCATATTTAATGGACCAAAAGATTAAAGTAGTTATGATAATGCTGAGTGCAGAGTTCCTCTGTGAAACACAGCCTGTCGACCCTGTCTCCACTTCCGTTCCTATTCCATTAACAGCACTCATGGACTCGATTTATAAACATAATCGTGACTACCGTAAAACTGTCACTCCCTCAATTTATTTTTGGACAACTGAAGCAATCTCTTTCTTTACTGCAGGCCACCTTTGTTGGAGAGTTCTTAAAAGGCTGCTTCTTTCTGTTCTTGGCTCATTAGAAACTGCCCTGAAATGCCAGAGGGACAACAGGTTGGCTTCTTCTGAGGAATGTGCAAATCCGTGCCTCTCTCTGACCCCTTACACCCGGGCAGTATCTCTGGGCGGGTTCGACAGTTGTTCTGAAGGCTTGGGGTGTTTATCTCCCACGGGCAGCTGAACTGCCTCCCATTTCATGAGCAGAGCTGTGGAATGCAGTGGAAGAGACCCAGGCCTCTGGCCACCCAGATTAGAGAGTTTTGTGCTGAGGTCCCTATATGGTTGTGTTAGACTGAACGCAGGGCTCAAGTCTGTCTTTGTTCCTTGTTTGGGAAGCAAGTGGGAGGGGAACAGGCCAAGGGGCTATATAACCAACTCTTCAGCTTTCAGATTCCCTGAACACCACCTAGAGTGGAGAAGCCCAGCCAGCACTGTCAGGGTAAGTAGCACTGCCCAGGGATATGACTTACAGATTCCAGAGGCTCTGATTTTACCCAGTATCATCAGATATCTGAAAGGATTTGCCTGGGTTCATGCACTCTGAAACTTTTGAGTGAAAAGTGTACTACTAAAATGATTGTAGCTTTTGGCTTGAATTATCTAACATTAAAAAGACAGCTAGGAAGCAGTTTGGTGTGGGGGAGGAGAGGGAGAGGAAGATGGTATGAAATCTGCGTCACCTGTAAAATCTGTTTATACTAAACCAACAGCCCAGATCTTATAGCATACGTCAAGGATGCAGTTTAGTTGTTTGCACTGTTATAATTTGCTTAAGTTAGTTTTTTGGTTTTTTTTTAAAAATATTTACACACTGGAAACTCCAGTATTTGGGATTCAGATTTGGTGTGGAGGTTCTTCATTGGAGTATATTTTTGGTGCAGTGAAGATGTCTGGCAGTGGATTTTAGAAGGGAACAGACCAAGTCTTTAGTATTGGCTAGTTGTATATTTGCTTCTGGGTGCCTCTGGCTCTAATTGGTAGTCTTCTGTGGGAAAGGCATGTAGCGTGAGTGCCTCAGTGAGCTTGTGCTTTAGGATGTGGGTTGCGGTTGGTCACTGGGTCCTGTGCAGCAGACTGCAGCTGGAAACCAACTGAATCTTTCTCTGAGAACAAAGAGGGAGGGAGCAGAGCGAGGATCTGACAGCTGTTTGTGTCTCAGCCTACTGGGTGTCTGGTTTGCATTTCTCTCAGCCTGATGAGGCCAGTGGGACTGTGGAGCCAGCCCTGCCACCCCAGGCTGAACTTCGATGTAAATCAGGGCTTGGCAGCTTCAGCCTGAAACTAGAGTTTTCACGCAGAGATTTTTCCTTCTATTTTGTGATTCATGACTAAATATGGTTTGTGTTTCAAGACCAATGGAACTGGAAACTACAACATTCTTCTCCCCCCCTCTCCTCCCACTAACTACTCATTTTTGGCACAAGATGCACTCTAGTCGGTTGGAGCAAAACCCCTGACCCGGGTGCAGTTCCAAAAGCAGACATTTGAGTGCGTTTTACCTAATTAGGAAATGCTTTGCTCCAAACTGAGCTGCTCATGCAGGTTAGATAACAGTTGTGAACCACTGAGCCAACTCCTTTCCGGGGACACAGAGACTTCTTCTATAATGACAGTGCTTATTTTAGAGATGACAAAATCCCTTCTGGACATTTTTTTTTTGCCAAATAAAAGTATACTTACTGAATTTTGAGATTTATTTTTCTGCATGCTAGCGTATGCCTACTCTTTCTGCAGTATATTCAAATTCTCCCCCAAATCCTCCCTGCCCATCAATAGACTTGTTAAGGACATTTATGGTGAACATCCCGGCACATTTTCCGAGTGTCCTATTCCAAATATTTTATCCTGTTTTCAGCTCTTACTTTTGGTTTGGAAAATCTGCTCAGCAAATCCACAGAGAGCCTGTGATCCTGGGGCCAGCTGCCTCTGACACATGCCTCGGACTCTTACTGCTGCTCTGTCTTGTCTCCCTTGCATTCAAATCTCACCTCTCTTCTAGCTTCTTAAGCTGCTAGGATGGAAGCCAAATCACAGGAATGCCCCACATAATGCAGTATCTGGAAAGGGGAGGGAAGGGTGAGAAAGGACAGGGCAAGCCATTTACAAGGCCCAGTTCCATTCTCACAAGTGGAATCCACAAGGTGAGGGCTGCCACCCCAAGCCTGGAGGCAGTGTGGAAAGAAAGCGAAGACCAGCAATAAAAAGATCTGCAAAATGATAAGTACATCATTATATTCACCATAATCATTTAAAAACAAATGTTTATGGAGAACTCAAAATGTATATGCCTCCATAAATTATTTTAAATGCTTTCAAAAAATCTAATCCCCATAAGAACTCCATGTACCAATATCATTGCTGTTGTATAGATAAAGAAATGGTGATTTAGAGAAGTTAAATAATTTACAACGTCACACAGCTTCTAAGTGGTGAAACCTGGATCCAAAACCAGGCAGTCTGACTTGAGTGCAAGCTTCTGATTACCGTGCTCTGTAATCTCCATTGTCCTAACTCTGCCAGGTTTGTGATCCTGGGCTAGTCGCTTCAACTCCTTGAGTCTTGGTTTCCATTTTTGTCAGTTGGGGATAATAGTATATGCCCTGGATTTAAAAATATATCATCTCAATTGATGTTCATGTTCTTCACGGAGGGTCATGCAACATGAAGCTCTGCTCTGGAAGTTCTAGGCATTTGGAAAGATGCAGCATTGGTTTCATGGGAATCGTCGGGCAGAACTCCAACTGTAATAGCTTTGTTTTCCTTTCTTACTTCCCAGAAATTTCCTTAAAAGAGTTGCCTTTTATATCTATGTCTCTGTGTGCAATGGGTTCACCAATTTAGAAGAATCTTCCTCAACTTAAAATTCTAAGATCTCAAAGTCATGCAAAGAACTTGGGGTGTCCCTCTCTTTACAGAATTATTTCCACCTAATTCTGCTTGGGGAAATGGATGGGAATCTGAGCTGGTCCCTGGTGCAGCTCTCCCTCTAATTCCCTATGTGCCTTTGAGCACATCACTTCGCTTGGGTTTTCTCATTTTTAAAAATAAGTGTATTGGTGAAAATATTTTCTAATAGGACTTCAATTTCCCAAATCTATAAGTTGTTACTTTTGCTCCAGCCTTTCAAATTTTGTTACAGAATCTAAGCGTAAGAGTGGGATACTTAAAATGTTGTTTCATTACTAAATGAATACATGCTTGACTTAGAAAACATTACAAACCCTGGGGAAGATAAGTAAAAACAACTACAAAACCCACCATTTCAAAATAACCCCCATCAGCATCTTGGTAAATATGATTACTCCTTTTACAATGTATAAAAATACATTTTAATGAGACCATACAATGTGACTTTCTCTAACCTGTTACTCTTACATAAGAATATACTTGTAGCTTATCCTTTTATTTATCTTCCTTAATGGCAGCAAAGTATTCTACTGCATGATGTGTAATTTATCGGACTTACCCTGGCTTGTTGGATTTACAGATTAACAGTGCTTTTCATTCATGGAGAATAACTATAGCCACTGAAATTTAAAGCATTTTCTTAGAAAGTTTGATTGGTTCTAATGTTTTACCAAGGGTAAAATAAAAGTTCTCAGGATCCAAAAGAGATTTTTCTTGTAAGCATGTTCCATTAAACATTTCAGCCTTTCAACATTTCCATATTTTTTACATGTTGCCCATCCCTCAAAATCTACTGGTTGAAAAAAATTTTTAAAGTTATAACATATGTAGAAAAATGTGAGGTTGGGTGGATACTGACTGCAAATTCCAGACAGTTCTTTAACCTATGACAAGTGACCTGTCCGTGTGAAGATCTGATCTCATTGTCTAATATTTTCATCTGTGCTCTTCAGTTGTTCATTCATTTGCTCACTTAGTCAATCTTGAAAATGCTTATGAGCACATGTGATATGCCAGCCACTGTGCTAGAGGCCAGTTGTATAAACATGGAAGTCAGAGTTTGGGCTTATAAAAAGTTTCCAGTTTAGTTAAAGTACTTGGAAATAAATGCTGTGCTAGACAAGGGTCAGCTGAGAGAGCTCTGGGGTCCCAAGCCCAGTCTGGAAGGTGAGAGTGGCCAGGTGAGTGTCATGATTGCTGGATTACAGCTGGGGTGGCTTCCTCCCTGTTCCCTGCAGGACTGTGTGAAGTAGCTCCAGCCAAGATGTGTGAAGAAGAGGACAGCACTGCCCTGGTGTGTGACAATGGCTCTGGGCTCTGTAAGGCTGGCTTTGCTGGGGATGATGCTCCCCGGGCTGTTTTCCCATCAATTGTGGGACGTCCCAGACACCAGGTGAGCAAAATTCTGTTTGGAACAGAGAGAAACAGGGCTATGGGATAGGTACCTCTATGTCTGTGGGTCTATGGTTATCCAAAGACTGGCTACTGCTTCTCTCTGTCCAGAAATGATGTAACCTTGCTAAAAATACATCTCTGATGATTAATATCCAGGGATAAGTGCCAATTTCATATACATTGTAGACAGATTATCTGGTGGGTGTCTATCAGATATATCTGTCCCTTTTTCCTGAGTTCTTTTCATCTAAATGTAATCATCGTCATCATCAGAAACACTTATGAGTTACCAGATGTATATCATACCTACTCTTTGGGGAGAAACGAAACTGAGAACCCACATCATTCATTCTCAAAGAGCTTGATGTTAGATGAGAGTAAGCATTTTTACCAAATGTAATTTTACTTACCGCTAGCTATCAACAAGATATATCGGGACAGCCACATGGTAATTTTACAGAACTTTATGTATAAACAAAGTGTTGGTGGCAGATACATGGTAAAAACTGAAAATTTCACCTCAGAAATTCTCCTTCACATCAGAAATGTATTTTGCTCATTGAGCCTATCTGATTAATATTTACGGCTCTCAGCTTGGCATATATTCGTAAGAACAAATAATAGAATACTTGCCCAATGAATGAACTCTGTCTCTTCATTGAACTGTGTACAATAGTGTACAATTATGCATAAACCACTATTTACGTACAGCTCTATTGTAGCCATGACTGTTTTGCAATTCTAGAATAGTCACTCTAATGCAATTAAAATTAAAATTCCAGTAATGAGAATTCTTTCTTTTCTTTTAACTTTCACCTTAATGATTTAAAAAATACATCTGACAGATACCTTGATGTTGATTGGTATGGATTTATCCATCAGAAATTAAGCACTGAGTGGTCATTTGTTGATATAATGCTTTTGCTCATAATGGTTAGAAAATCATATTCACACACTCTTGAGGAGGCAACAGCTTTCCAAGTATAATTTAAGGGATTTATAAGAGGTAAAATGCCATTTAACGTACATGTAAACTTTCATACATTCATTCAACAAATAATTGTTGAGTGACAAATATGTGCCAGGCAATTTGTTATAGTGGAGAACCAGACCAACACAATCTCTGCCATAACAGACATCACCTAGGAACACACAAAATACAACACACATGTGAAGGTGCATTACCCACAGGGTCCTCTGTCATCTGGATGCCAATTTGGGCCTATTTCCAATCATCTGAGGGGCATTGCTTAAGAACATAGTGACCATAAGACTCAGCATATTGCTGTTGGTACCAAAAGAGGAACTCTGTCTTGCAATAATGTAACCCTTTGTGATTGGACTGTAATCAATTCATAAGGTCTGGAAGAAGTTGACTTGTTATGTGTTGGATCTTTTTAGGGAGTAATGGTGGGAATGGGACAAAAAGACAGCTACGTGGGTGATGAAGCACAAAGCAAAAGAGGCATCCTGACCTTGAAGTACCCAATAGAACACGGCATCATCACCAACTGGGATGACATGGAAAAGGTATGGGAGGTTCACTGTAGACTGAGCCCTCAGGCTGCATAATTCCCGTGGCCACTGATTCAAACATCATGCTACTACTAGGGACAATAACTGGCTCACCTGAAGGCCAAATGTGTGGCCGTGAATGGAAGATCTAGAGTGAGCTGATGGAAGCAGGCTTCTCCCAGCCCTGGTGAGAAAAGAAGGGGATGGAGGGAATGGAGGCAGGAAGCGGGGTGCCCTGTCCTCTTCTTAACATACACTGCCAAAGGAAATTTCCTTAAAAGTATGAAAAATGGGAACTGGGTTTTCAGGTCAGTTTCATTCATGCATTCATTTGTCCTTTTACTTAACTGAATCATACTTGAATAATATTTACTCTGGATCAGGCACTGGGCTAAATAGTAACTCCAGGGTTACTTTAATTCTCACAAAGACATACTAATTATCTTCTTCTTATCCATGGTGAGATTCAAGCTGAGAAGCATCCAAATTCACCTAAGCCCACACAACCAAGAACTGGTTGAGGTGGGATTTGAACTCAGTCAAACTCATTTGACTCCAGAGCCTGTGCTATTAATCACTGCACCATCGTGCCTCACAGAGCTGGCTCTGGGTTTTTGTTCATTCATCTACTAGATGTGAATCCTTGGGTAAGTTACTCACAATCTTAGAACTTCAGTCTCTGCATCAGTAAAAATGTAGACACATTTTATTTGCTTCTAGTTTCATTTAGCTCATTCTGGTCCTTTTTTGGGGTTGGCAGTGTCCCCATGGCATTACATCATTGTGTTTCTTCTCCACCCCCTACCCCCGCTAGATCTGGCACCACTCTTTCTACAATGAACTTCGTGTTGCCCCTGAAGAGCATCCAACCTTGCTCACCGAGGCGCCCCTGAACCCCAAGGCCAACCGGGAGAAAATGACCCAGGTAAATACCCACTCCAGGACCCAGGACTTTGGGTTGGAAAAGTCCTGTTTGGATGAGGCTGTGCAGGAGAGTAGAGAGATGGCCCACCCCAGCAGTCCACTCGCAGACTGACAACTTTCCAGGAACTTGGGGAGTCGAAAGAACAGGAACATCCCCATAGCACTCATATTCTTACCGCAGGAACTACCCTCTTTGACCTCCATGAGCAATAGGGCCTTTAAAAGATTAAGTTGAAAAAGCAATGTGTTTAGGTTAGAACTACTAAGGAGAAGTCATTTCAAAACGCAGGATAATGTACAGTCTGTAATTCTGGTTCTGAAGTCTGACAGGTCTAGGTTTGAGAACTGGATCTGTCACTTATTAGCTATACGACCTTACATAATCCACTTAATGTCTTAGAGCCTCAGTGTCCCTGTCTCTATCTTGGGAATAATATTAGTACTATCATTTTTCAAAGGATTGATGTGAAGATTAATGTGGCAAAATATTACATATGTGGCATAGTGCCTGGTATAATAAACATTCAACAAATAAAGAATAGCTATTATTGTTGTTACGGTGACTTGTCTGGCACTCAAAGACCTTCTAGCAGGAAATCATCCTTCCACCAGCCAGACAAGGTTTCCGGTTTGGATGAGCTCTCCAATAAAAACATCCAATATCAATTTCATGCTTGCTGGGGTTAAGCACTACGCCAAGCACTTTATATGCACTGTCTCTTTAAATCTTAAAAATGTGAAGAAGGACCCATTATTACCTGGGTTATGTAAACGAAGAAATCAAAGCTCAAATCCATTACGTGCTTGTCCCAAGGTCCCACAGCTAGAAATGGCAGAGCCTGGAATTTACCCATGATCTTTTGGCCTTGGAGAGTAATTCATGCAGGGCCTTTTCCTCAGAAGAGCTCTTGGTCCTGACACCAACACACAAGCATTTTATTCTCTAAGGGTGAACATGTGTGCACCTAGGAGTTGCTCCATGTAGCAAGAAATGTGTCTGATGGGCATTATTGTTCCTGTGAATAGTATGAAGGCAAACAATACAGTTGGGAATTACGGCTCTCTAACAAATGATGTCAGACATTCTGGTGAATAGATAGCCCCAAGAGGGTTTTGCAGATGGAGAAATGGAGGCTCATGGGTATCTCGTTGTGCACAAACTTCTCACAAGTGACCTGGAGGGGCTCTGGCTCTAATCTTTTCCCTGGACTACATGAGCTAGGGTATTGGCAATCGTATGTGGTCCTCTGTTACCTGCTGGAAGTTTTCATTTCCCAGGAATCAGGGCTCCTTCCACTGTCGCTAGAGTGGCCTCAGATTCTGGAGCTAGGATTGACCCAAAAACTACATAAAAAAAGTGGACCCAATTAAATGAAACCTCAGACAAACCACAGAACTGGGCTAATTCCAACTAGTCTGAGCTTCAGGTTTAAAAGGTCCCTTTCCTTATACGGGAGAGGTCAAAATCTGTTCTCATCAAGAAGAGGGCACTTTCTTGAACATTCTTGGTAAGACTGGCAGCATCACTAACTTAGCTCTTTGGATTGCTTTGCAGATTATGTTTGAGACTTTCAATGTCCCAGCCATGTATGTGGCTATTCAGGCGGTGCTGTCCCTCTACGCCTCTGGACGTACAACTGGTAGGTACCTTGGAGGAATGGGAGCCTGAACTGTATATACCATTAGTTACAGGATTTGATGGTTATAAACACATGGGTTGTGACTGATTGGGGGTTAGTTAGAAATGACAGAGCTAATCCCAGCCCTGAAAGGTCTTCTTCTCACCTTTAAAACTGAGCCCTTCAACTTGTATTTCCAGCAGGACTTGTTCTATTATTTCTCTCTTCCTGTTTTCTTTTCCCAAAGCCCTCTCCTATCATACCAAATGCCTTCTTTCCTCCTTTCAAATAAGAGGCTTAGGAAGTCCCCTTCTACTAAACCCGCAACTAACCACATGCCAGCTGCCGTGGTGACTTGTATCCTGCCTCATTGTCCCCCAGGCATTGTGCTGGACTCTGGTGATGGTGTCACCCACAACGTGCCCATCTACGAGGGCTATGCCCTGCCCCACGCCATTATGCGTCTGGATCTGGCTGGCCGAGATCTCACCGACTACCTCATGAAGATCCTGACGGAGCGTGGCTATTCCTTTGTGACGACCGGTGAGGCCTGCAGGAGATAAAGGGAAGAGGGTGTAGGGACGGTGTGTTCTTTCCAGTAACTTACAGGACCACAGTGACTATCCAAAGAAATGATGGGAGGGAGCCTTGCACATGGCAAGCCCTGCTGACCCAGTGCCCAGGGCGAAGCACAGCTAATTTTGCTATGTGAAAGTGCCAAATGATGATACCGTTTCCTGGAGAAGATCAGTCATAACCATATAGTATGATGAGCTAGTCAGAGTTAGTATTTGAACATTTTTAATTCCCTCCATTCCCAAATAGAAAAGAGGGCAGAGACTTTGGAGACATCTAGATAGGGCTTGGTTCCCAGTACTGCCACTCACTAGCTGTGTGACCTTGGACAAGTTTTCCTACCTTGCTAGCCATAGTCTCTTCATCTGTAAAATGGGTGTAATCATGGGCCATGTCTTAAATGACTGTTGTATTAAATAAGGTGCATAGAATATCCAGCACAGAGTAAGCATGCAATAATTACTAGCCAGTATTAATACCAATCCAGCAGGAAGTGATATGTCTTTGGACTTTCACCCACAAGAGACAGAGTCAGCTGTTACTACAGACATTGGGATGTCCTCAGTGCCCTTGGCCCTCATGTCTGCTCTCCCATCACCAGTTTGCTATCATCCAAATGTTTAGGTTTCTGGAAACTCCTGAGGCTAATGTTCTAGACCAGGGGTGTCCAAACTTTTTTCAACGTTTTTTACCAAGGGCCATATGCAGTAAAATACACAAATAGCCATGTCACTCACTCGAGGTGAAGTACGTATTGCCTCACCTAGTTTATTTAAGTAAACTAAGTATATTTTTAGAATTTTCTGCGGGCCAATTAAAAATGGATTGCGGGCCGCAGTTGGCCCCCGGGCCACAGTTTGGACACCCCTGCTCTAGACTCCAAATTTGAGCCCTGAAGATGTTGAAGTCTCTTTTTGGAGTAGAGAGTTGAATTAATTCTGTTCCTGTCTCTGCACCCCAGAAAGAACCCCAGATACTCCAAAGGTTCCCAGAGACCAGATGGAACCAATAGCTTAGAACTTGAGAGTGCAGGAGACTGAAAGGTATCTGCCTGCCCACTCTCCCGGACTCCCGGACCTCCTTCAGAATGCACTGGAGCCTCCTAGGCTAGGACTGGTCATGAGCGAGGGCCTGCCTCTCTTGGGAAGACAATGAATATGCCAAGGGTTTGAGCTGGAATCTACCTGGGCCAGGCAACATGGATCTCTGGAGCTTTTTTAAAACTGGGGGACCCAAAAGGGGCTGCTTCGGTATAAGACTTCCAGGTCAACTGAAAATCCAATATAAAACTATTATAACAGAGAGTGTTTAGTTAATCCTGTAAAACAAAATGTACACAAGGATTTCCTGCTCTGTGCCTTTCTTTGGCTAGCTCATTTTATCCCTGTCATGTTTTTTCCAGGCAATAATTACTCCAGGTCTACTATATGTGAAGCATTCTGTTAGGAACAGAAGTGGTTCTTTCATGGACCCCTAATTTAATTACCATCTTGCTGGTTGCAGAATATTGAATGTACTTTTTGGAAGGAAGCTGTATTGTGAGAGAGACTAAAATAGGGCAGGTGGATTGGAGTTTTACCACCCGTGAAAACCTGAATGTTTGTATCTTGACAGCTGAGCGTGAGATTGTCCGGGACATCAAGGAGAAACTGTGTTATGTAGCTCTGGACTTTGAAAATGAGATGGCCACTGCTGCGTCCTCCTCCTCCCTTGAGAAGAGCTATGAGCTGCCTGATGGGCAGGTGATCACCATTGGGAATGAGCGCTTCCGCTGCCCGGAGACCCTGTTCCAGCCATCCTTCATCGGTAGGCAACAGCGTCACGTCCTGGGAAGGGGAGATCTCCCTATCCTCCCCTATCCAGCCAGCCCTTGGCTACCAACACCCTTCTGCATGTGGGAATATGTGATGGGGACACATGGCCAAACACATTTCTAAACTAGGGCAAGGGAAAGAGGGTCACATATTAAAGGTGAGAAGACTTATTAAGGAGGCCAGGAAAGAAGTTTTTTGTGCTAAGAAAACACTACAATATGACATTGTAGTCAAGCCAGAAGCAGTCTTCATATATGGTGAGGCAAATATTGTGTGCTCAGGACACAGTGGAGCCACCGGACGGATGGGACGGGTGTGCTAATGCGAAGAGTTTGGGAATGGCAAGGGAGAGAAAAGTGGAAGAGTCTGTTCCGACATTAGCACTGACCTTGGGAGAAGGGTTAGCATAGTTGTTTAGAGTGCGGGTTCTGGGATGGGTGAGCCTGGGTTTGAGTCTTAGTTCTACTTTCCCGAGTTCAGACAAAAAAGTATTAAGAATGAAGAAAAATGAGTCTTTGTCCAAATAGCATGAAGCACTTGTCTGATGATTCAGCACCATTAAGCTTTGAGGGGTGAGAACAAGGCAGCAGCCAGGGAGAGACTTGGGAGAGTTCTGAGCAATGGCTATGGCATTGGCTCAGCGTGAGACCTTCTGGAGGGAGTCCGAAGGCTTTGCCCCTGATTTGAATGATACATAGTAGTGAGTCTGTTAAAGATCAGGGATGTGATGTTGTCGCTCCCCACGCCCTGGAGATGCTACAGCAGGGCTTCCTCACTGGACAAGAGGTGGGAGGACATGAGGAGGTACAAGGACCTTTTAGTCTCTGAGATGGGTGGGTTCTAGAGTATTTTGCCTACCTAACTTCAGTTCAGTGTACGACCTCCCAGTTGCTCACACAGGTTTTCCATATCTGACCTGGGTTTTACTCACCACCCAAGGACCATGGCCTGTGTCTCTTTTCCAGGGATGGAGTCTGCTGGCATCCATGAAACCACCTACAACAGCATCATGAAGTGTGATATTGACATCAGGAAGGACCTCTACGCTAACAATGTCCTCTCCGGGGGCACCACCATGTACCCCGGCATTGCTGACCGCATGCAGAAGGAGATCACAGCCCTAGCACCCAGCACCATGAAGATCAAGGTACAGTTCCGTGACAGACCCTATGGCTGTGCTGCTGGTGGGCCAAGCCGATCACCAGACTTGAAGAACTCTTCAGAGGACACATCTTGGTCACACATGCTCACAGGTTCTAAGCGTAGGCAGTGTGTCCAAGTGCACAAGTTCCAGACTTTACAGGATATAAATCAATCCACTTTACAATAGAAACTGAATTATTTTGTCCAAAATCTGATCTACCGCATTTCGCCAAAAATAAGACCGGATTTTATATTAATTTTTGCTCCAAAAGATGCATTAGGGCTTATGTTCAGGGGATGTCATCCTGAAAAATCATGTTAGGGCTTATTTTCCGGTGAGGTCTTATTTTTGGGGAAGCACGGTATAAGTATCCTTGTCTATCGGGTACTTTTAGCAGCTGCAATAGAGGTCAACAAAGCTGCCCAGGTGCCCCTATCTATTTAAAATATATATTCTGATGTTCTCTTTCATCATAAAAATAGTGCATCTCATGTGTAAAACATAAAAAAAAACACACACACACAAAAAAAACAGATAAGCCAAACATATTTCTGATGAGGTTTAAACCTGTAGATTCAATAGTGTCTACTCTTCTTCCACTACTAAACGTGATCACAGCTCAGTGGCCAGGAAGGAGAATTTTATCTTCAGCTCTCTGTCTGGCACACCTTTTGATACAGGTGTTCCAAAGCACAGCATGATTCAGGGAGGACCAAGCTCAGTCCCTGAGCCACTCAGGACCCCTGTATTGTGTGAGTTTTGAGTTCCAGTCAAGGGAACTCAGATTAAATGGAGATCATTCTTTGGAGGCAACCTTACATATGTCGGGTGACTTCTCAAAAACTATTATCATTCTGGGAAATCAGAAGGCCATGCTGGGGCCCTCTGACTCATCACAGGGAGCAGAAGAAGGGGCAGTCCAGGTGCAGTTCACACATGTAAGACGTATTTGAACAAGTTCTCTGATATTCGCCCTCCCGTCTCTCTCTCTCTCTTTTTTTTTTTTTTTTTCTGGAAAGAGTATGCAGGTCACGTAAGAGAGCTAGACTGAAGCATGCTGTCTCTCTGCATTATAGGCTCTAACGGACCGCAGGGTGAGAGGAGAGACTCTTTTCTGAGAACTCTTTCCTGGATACCCCTCTGATCTGCCTTACCCCCTCTTCCTCCCACACTGAAGGGGGGAAAGTGAAAGGAGCTGCTGGGCTCACTGACAAGTTGGGGGTATATTATAGAGAGAGGCTGTAGCTCGAGTTGGGTAGTTCCTAGTTCTCCAAACTTGGCTTCTTGAATAGAAATGAATGTGTAATTTTGGGCTCCAGTGTAGTAAGAGAAAAACCATTAGACATCTGGGACACTAAGAGGATGACATGAAGTGAAACTGAAAATGGATGAGGGATCTACGGGAACTCTATGCACTATCTTTACAACTTTTCTGTAAATCTAAAATTATCCCCCAAACAAAAAGGTGACATCTAAATCATAATAAAACTAAGCAGCCATCACAACAACACACCCGGGAGAGGTCTGGGTTTGAATACAGGGTCTGACATGTACATAACAAGTGTGAGCTACCCAGTTCCTTAACCTCTCTCAGTCTGTTTCCTCATATGCAATCTGGGAGTCATTTAATACTTACTCTTCAAAGTGGTTATGAGAATTGAATGATACATGTTAGTACAAATGCTTAGCATAGTGCCCGGCACATAGCAAGTGCTCAGTAAATGTTAACTACTTGTATTAAAAATAAATATTCAACCAGAACTTGAGGGATAAACAGGAATTAAACCCTTTCACCAAGGTGCTTCAGAAACACCTTGTATGTTGGTCGAAATATCCAAGTCTGGAGGGGAATTTGAAAGTGCCCAACTGTGACTATTTTGGGGGTTGCTGCAGGTGGAGAAGAACCTTGACCTAATTCACTGTTCTCTGTGCCTAAATCATTCATTTATCGAAGAAGCATTAGCACGCCCTTGCATGTCAGGCCTGTGCAGTGGGAAAGGCCAGTCAGGCAGCTAACTGGGATCTACCTCAGGGAAATGGTCATCCCAACAAGGGACCCTGAGCCCCTCAGTGTTAAACAGTGAATCTCAGTAGACTTAATCAGGTGGAAGAAACTTGTACAATAAATTCTGGCCCAATCAATACTTCTCATTGGAGATGCTGGCGGTTGCTTGTATAGGAAGTATGTTGTGCTGAGTTCTGAGGCCCCACTTATGGAAATCAGAGACATCATCAAGGCTCTGAGGGGGAGGCCATGCAGGACTGGGAGGCAACTTTTCAGCTTGTGCAACAGTAGACTGACTGCAATGCACGTGTCACGGATGCTTTGGAATAGGTTCTGTAAAGGAAGCCAGAAAAACAAATGTGCTCCTTAAAGAATCTCTAAATCTAGAGTCTATTCCCAACCCCTTGGGTCAGGGTTAAGGTTCGAGTTCAGGTTAGGGATCTAACAGCCCAGGCTGAAACCCCAGGCAGCTGCACCAAATCTGGACCATCCAGGCCCTGCCCTAGTGCACTAATGGCCCTTCTTTTTCATCCTGACCGACAGATTATTGCCCCTCCAGAGCGCAAATACTCTGTCTGGATCGGCGGCTCCATCCTGGCCTCTCTGTCCACCTTCCAGCAGATGTGGATCAGCAAACAGGAGTACGACGAAGCCGGGCCATCCATTGTCCACCGCAAATGCTTCTAGAACACATCCCTGCTCTCTGCCTCTAGCACACAACTGTGAATGTTTTGTGGAATAATGCCTTCAGTTCTTTTCCAAATCATTCCTAGCCAAAGCTCTGACTCGTTGCCTATGTGTTTTTTAATAAATCTGAAATATATTACCTGTAACCTGTAAGCTTGGGCTCTGATCAGCACCCAGCTGTCACGTATTTCCATTAGGTTGACCTCACCTGTTACAGAATGGCTCTCTCTAGTGGTGAAGCTGGGTCATGACACACCTAAGATGTATATGATTCCCAGGAAAGGGTAGAATCACATTAACATGGGAAATTCCAACTAAATGTTGTCAGTGGAAAGAATTAAAAAATACACAAGACATTCATACAATCGAACTGAGCCATCCAGGAGCTCAGCCGCTCGGCAGCAGCTCAGTTCAAGGTGCCATGTTCAATCTTAGTTGCAAGGGGTGCAGCCCACCATTCCTTGTGGGAGTCAAACCGGCAACCTTGTGGTTGAGAGCCCACGCTCCAACCATCTGAGCCATCTGGCCACTCGGGAGCTTAGTGGCAGCTCATTGACTTCATTCTAGTTGTGGAGGGCACAGCTTGCTGGCCCATGTGGGAATCGAACCGGCAGCCCCATTGCCCAGAGCTCACTCTCTAACCAACTGAGCCACCCGTCTGCCCCCATATATATAATTTTTAATATATACAACATATTAAGCTTAATAAACATATTAACAGACGGTATGACTTATAAGTTTATCAGAGGGAATAGATTTTTTTTTTTTTTTAATTAAGAAACACTGCTCTAACATCTCACTACACATCTGGATCATTTATTTCCCTTCTGATTAACATCTGTCTCTGAAAAGGATACTACAGATATATTCACACCAGAAGGGATGAGACAGATAACAACACATTCCAAGGGCCACTGGTGTCAATCATCATACTAAGGGTTTTACACACAACCTCACTCACTTGTTCTTTGGAGCTATGTGGGGAAAATATTATCATGCTCATTTTACAGATGAAGAAACAGAAGTTGTTCCCTTAATACCATTATATAGAGGAACTGCCAACTCCAACTTCTCTGTTCCCTATCTGACCTGGGAGGTACAAAGATGTATGAAAACACCTTCACTGCCCTTAAGGGTCCTAGTCTCAAAGCACCTTGCAACCCAGGCTGTTTAGCATCCTTGGCAGCTCCCCAGCTGGGAGATGCTGGTCCCCTTGTGTCCAAACATCTGAGTGGGGGTCAGCAGCCACTGGATGTCCTTGGGTGTGAGAGGTCTTTGTCCATGGAAGGATCTCACTGCAGAGAGATCTTGGCACCTAAGATGTAATGTCTGTTTGGTCCAGAAAATCCCAGCTTCTCCTGGCCTTCTCCAGCCTTGTTGCTTCAGCAAATTAGAATTAATACTACAGATAATAAGAGCTGGCATGTGCTGGCAAGCATCATGACCAAATCCTATACAAAACCCTTTGTATCAGGATCTCATTTTATCTTACAGCAGCCCTATGGACTTGGTATTCTTACTGCCTATTTACAGATGGAGCAGATGAGGCTGTGAGTGGTTAAGGAATATACCTAACATCATACTACTGCAAAGGTGGGACTTGAGATTGGTTCTACACCCCATACTCTTAGCCATTAGGTCAGCATTTCTCAAAGAACAGGCTACACAGATCAACTTCACCAGACGATCATTTTAAATGGGCAGATTCCTGAGCCATATACAAAGCCTGCTGAACTAGAGCTTTTGGAGCTGAGGCTGGGAACTTGAATTTTAATCAAATTTCTCTGGTGACTCTTTTGCACGTCAAAATTTGAGAACCACTGTAACAAGCTATGATTTAATGAAATTTTCCCGTTGCAAATTTATGCTTTTCAGGCAAGAGAACCCCATATCCATTAGACTTAAATTTAAGGATTAGTGTATAGATACTTGCAACAGACCACTTTCAGAATTTAGGCAAAAAGCACCAACCACTCCCGTCATCACTACAGGGTTTACATAATGTAATAATACGAGTACTATGGGTACTGTTGTACTTCATTTACCACTAGAGGGCGTAAACTCTCTGATAAAGGAATGAGTGCTAGGAATAGTCTCTCAAAGAATCTGAAACAGGCAAAAATCAGAAAATCCAAAACCACTCACTGAATGTGCCTTAGTGAAACGTTCGGTCCTTGTGAGCAGCCAGCTGCAGTGCCTGGGCACCTTGTCCCAGACAAAGATCAATAACTCCTCCCCTGGATTCCACAAGATGCCCAGTGACTTGAAGGGCTGGTCAAGAGGCAGAATCTCATTGACGACCCTCCCGTCAATCTCCAGGAGATAAAACCAGCAACATAGAGGTTTGGCAACCTCCTTAATCCTTTTCTTTCCCCTAACAATGGCAAACCAGACTCTAATATCCGTCTATGTCCACCAATTTTCCCACAACCGACATATGCGACCCCAGAAGACAACATGGGTTTCTAATAACACTGATCCACATCACGCAGAATTTGAACTATGACAGGGATAGGTGTGAATGACATAAAGAGAACAAGGAAACGTTCTGCCTGGGTGGAAATTACAGTCTATTGTGGAAGATGGGCATTAAACAGTAGCTAGGGTGTACTGTATTACAAAAGTAGAAATATATGGAATGCCAGCTCTTACATAACCAGGGGCTCAGGGGAGGTGTCATGCGGGGTCTCTGGTCCTGCTTCCCACATAAGAAAGAAGGATATGGCGAGGCCAAAAAGGAACACCAACGGAGCCATGGATGGGGGGTTCATACCACTATAGTGTCAGTGACAGCTGGGTTGGAGACACAGGAAGCAGGATACACACGATCCACAGACTGCTGGCCACTTCTCTGCCTGCCAAACAACCCCACTTGCTAGCTGCAATCCGCCGTCCTCTTCTCTGCCTGCCAACCAACTAACTAACCAACTAACCAGTGTAGCCACGGAAGTTTTATCAGTGGCTAACTGGCTAACTGGTTACAGCTGATGGCCAACTAGTCACAGCTGATGGCCATCTACTACCCAAGCCAGCACCTTTCCACGTGAGACTGAGAGCCTGGAAACTGCTCTCTGGGACTCTATCTCCACAGGAGGCCTCCCTAAGGAGCAAGAGCTTAAGCAGAGCCTTAAAGAACAAGAGCTAACCACGAAAAGGGGGAAAGCAATGAGTTGAGGTTGTGGTACATGAACATGCTCCAGGCAGAGGCCCAGAAATGGGAGAGTGTGCTGCAGATGTGGAACTGAAAAGAGAACTTCAAAGAATTTGACCACACATAGACTTTAAAAGTGTGACTATGACGACTATGATTTTCCAAAATAGAGTTCATAACATTTTCTCTGTGAAATGTCTGTCTTGAAATCAGACACCAATTACAAGGAATTAAGGCAATTTTAAGTGAAAAATTTGGTAACTCTGATTCATTTGTGATTCCAAGTGTTTCCTCTTGCAGGTTAAATTCTTCATCTCATTTTGAGAAATATATCTCAGAAACAAACACCCAATGCTACCACCTCTCTCTAATTTGTTCCTGATGGCTACAGCAATTCCAGAATATTCTTCCTGTAGTAACTTCATGCGCCTTAAAGGTTGAAGGCAATATAAATGATCACAGATTGCCTGATTGGGTTTGTAAACATATGTTATCTTCAAGGAAAACCAATGATAAAACAAGCTCCTACACAGTGTAGTTAATAATAGTTTTTCAGAGACTTAAAGGTCAGGTATCTTAAGTAGATTTCCTATCCTTGGAGAGAAATATGTGATACTGTGGACAGATCAAATCTAAACATGTTCTTTTCATAATCTTAGATCATGCTTTCTATTTTTTTCCCTCCATGTTTAGTTTTTAAGCTTAATTCCTCTGTGCTTTCATTGGATCAATTATTTCTTCCTTTTTTTAGACCTCTCTGCATATGCTATAACTTGAAACTCCTTAAGAAATGGTCTAAAATCATTTAACTCCAGTCTTCCTTTACAATATGGTATCATCTACTCAAACATATGTTAAGCAGGTGAAACCTATCCTACAAATGTATGACTAGCCCGTTCTTAAAAAAAGAAAAAGATTGTAATTTCAGATGTGCCATTTTAGTCAGTCTTCTCCCTTATGAATGCATAAAGCACTGAGCTCAGTGGAAAGCAAAAGTAGTATTTTAGAGTGCTATTAACTGGTGGCTCTTGTTGATTGTTCTCTTTTGTATTTCTAATTCTACCCAGTCAAAAGAGTTGACCATCTGTGATAAAATAAAATTTTGTTTTTAAACATGATTCTAGTGAACTTGATAAAGGCCTGTGGAACTGGTATTCCACAACAATAAGATTCCGATGAGAGGGGGTTCTAGAAGCTTCAGGCATCTTCATTAACTCTGATTTTATTATTAAAATTTAACGTGAAAAAATTAACTTCAAAAAAAATTAACTTCATAATGTATTGTTGTCTAAACCAAAATGAGACACCACTTTACACCTCCTAGGATGGCTATAATTTTTTTTAAAATTAGTGTTGGCAAGGATGTGGAGAAATTGGAACTCTTGTACATTACTACATTGATGGCGGGAACATAAAATGGTTCAGCAGCTATGGAAATCAGTTTGGTGGTCCCTAAAAATGTTAACATAGAATTACCATATGACCTTGCAAATATAAATATATTTGGAGATATACATACACACACACATACACACACACACACATACACACACACACATATATATATATAAATATATATCCAAAAGGATTGAAAACAGATAAACAGTATATGTACACGCATGTTCATAGCAGCACTATTCACAATAGCCAAAAGGTAAAAATAGCCCCCAAACCTCAACCACTGCATGAATGGATAAACAATTTGTATATGTACATACAATGGAATATTAATGAGCCATAAAAAGGAATGAAGGACTGATACATCGTAAAATGTAGAGGAGCCTTCAACATGTTGTGCTAAGTGAAAGAAGTCACTTAGTCATATATTGCATAACTCCAATTATATGAGATATTCAGAATGGACAAATCCAGAGACAAATTACAGATTGCCAGGAGGTGAAGGACGGGAATAGGGAGAAATGGATTAACAGGTACAGGATTTCACTTTAGAGTGACAGACATGTTTTGGAGCTAGATATAGGTGGTGGCTATGCAACATTGTGAACGTACTAAATGTCACTGAACTTTTCACTTTAAAATAGTTAACTTTCTGTTATGGGAATTTCGCCTCAAGAAGTTATTTTTTAAAAATAAAACAATTAAAAATAATGTATTTCCCTGGAAAAAAACTTTGATACATAAAAAATTGTATTGCTGAAAGGAACCTGCTAAATCAGTAATTCACACACTTCATTTCCATAGGTAAGGAAATCTTGCCCAAAGTCAAGAATAGAACAAATGTCATCTACTTGTTTGTTTTCTATTCCTTGTTCATCTGACTTTGTATTAGGAGGAAATAATGGAGCTTATTTCTTGAACAATCTGTAAATGCTTTGTGTTCTGGAAAAACTGCAGAGAGGAATTTTAAACATCCTCTTCAGAATCAAGAACAGATTTTCCACTCATTCCATTAGTATATCCAGGACCCACCCAGACAATGACTAATTTGAGTAAGAAGCAGATATATAGTTAATCATCCTTGATGGAGGCTAAAAACAAAAACAAAACAAACAAAAAACACCTAATCTGATTATCTCCATTTAGTTTTAGAAAGTCTTTTGGTCTAGAAAATGCCCAAGAGTAAAGTAAATGCCCATTTACTCCAAACAAACAAATTAAATAAAGCCACTGTGCAGTACTCTTATTCTACCCTCCCTCCTCTAGGGTCCTTCTCGGTTTTCTCTCCCTCATCCTCTGCCACATCCCTCAACCACATCCCAAATTCTGGCAACCACAGTGACAGATCTCAAGATCTTAGTTTCCTTTCTAAATAATGTCCTCTCCCTGGCTCTCTGCATTTTTTTCCCCATTCCACTACCTCTTCTTTGATTATTTAAACATAAACATCAATATGAATTTTATTAAACTCCTTTAATTATAAAAATTTTATGAAATTAAAAGCATAATTATAGAACAGCATTAACATGAAAACATATTGCTTTAATTAAACTCTTTCTCTTCAAGAAGTTTGTTTTTCTATGAGGTAGAATCTACTATCTAGTATGACTTAATCAACTGGCAATTCTTTCTGAACACTATCTTCTTAAAGAGTAATTCCTTAAATCTATTTGAAGGCATTTTAATACTAGATCAGAAGGAATACAATAACAGTTATTCAAATACTCACCTGAATGATGCTTTGTAATATAACTGTGGGATCTCATATGTACAGCAGAGCTTCCATACAGCATTGAAAAACAGAAAGAAAAAAAAAACTTTTTGGCATTTGCCTTGCTGTGGACTGAATATTTGTGTTCCTCACTCCCCAAAATTCATGTTAAAACCTAACCCCTGGGGGGTGGGGGGTGGGGGGTGGGAGATGAGGGTAAGGGGGATCGAATATATGGTGATGGAAGGAGAACTGACTCTGGGTGATGAACACACAATGGGATTTATAGATGATGTAATACAGAACTGTACACCTGAAATCTATGTAATTTTACTAACAATTGTCACCCCAATAAATTTAATAAAATAAAATTTAAAAAAAAATGTGTATCTTAAAAAAAACCAAAAAAAACCTAACCCCCAATGTGACGGTATTTGAAGGTGGGGACAGTGGGAGGTGATTTGGTCATGAGGGTGGAACCCTGATGATGGAATTAGTGCCTTATGAGAAGAGACACAGAGATGCTCTCTGTCTCCACTACCACGTGAGGGCACAGCAAGAAGCTGCATTCTGGTCTCGAGCTTCCAGCCTCCAGAGCTATAAGAAATAAATGTTTGTTGTTTAAGCCACTTGGTTTACAGTATTTTTGTCATAGCACCCAAACTGATGAAGACATGCCTTTTGATAATTAAAAAAAGTCTCCTTTGACATCACTATAACGATTCTCTAAGAACCACTAAATAATGTTGTCAGCTATACCCAAGGAAAACATATCCTTGTCTCATGATGAGCCAAGATACTAGAAGAGGAAATGCGTTTCTTAAAGAAACAGAGAGTTCTTTGCATATCTGTTATCTTCACAATAAATAGCAAGCTAAATTCTTCTAAGAACAAGGAGCTATAAGTTCACTTTTCTGCTTTTATCATTACCAAATACATGACATTTCTCAGGCATCACAAAATACGTTCTCTTGCTAGATAACTCTGCAAGACATGCCTAGAGAGAAATATCTGCTTTCCACTTTTGGGACCACTGCCACTAATTTTACAACAGAAACCTCAGTCTAAGTCCAAACCACTGTAATAAATACAGCACCCAGCGTGACTGATGTGGCTGCAGCATGGAATAAATTGGAGGGGGAGATACTGAACCAACACTGGTTTCAGTATTAACTGACATTGTATCTCAAATGTAATGCCAATTTTTCCTCAAACAGAATTCTACTAAAAAAAAAAAATACAGAAACAAATTTCAGTAGCTGGGCATAACCCACAAACATCCTGCTTTGCGCTTCAATAATTAACAAGGTCTGTGGAGAAGAGAATGATTTCTGCATGAAGACGAAGAACATCATTTCCATTCAGACTGTGAGAAAGAAGAAAACAACAACCTCAGTAACTATTAAGTATTGTATTAGTTTGCTCAGGCTGCCGTAACAAAATACCACGGACTAGATGGTTTAAACAACAGAAGTTAATTTTTTCCCAGTTCTGGAGGGTAGAAGTCACAGATCAAGTTATTGGTAAGTTCGGTTTCTTCTGAGGCCTCTCTCCTTGTAGATGACTGTCTTCTTTCTGTATTTTCACATGGCCTTCCCTCTCTCTGTGTCCTAATCTGTTCTTCTGATAAGGACACCAGTCGTATTGGATTAGGGGCCATGCTAATGGCCTCATTTTAACTTCATTACTTCTTTAAAGGTTCTATCTCCAAATACAGTCATATTCTGATATACTGGGGGTTAGGACTTCGATATGAGTTTCTGAGGGGACACAATTCAGACCCTGACCAGGTTCTCAGGTGCCAGGCACTGAGAACAGACTGGCATTAAAAACAGAAGGAATCTCAGGCTTCATTGGTTCATTTTCTACAGAAACACAAATCCAAAAGGAAATGAATTATCTTTCCCTTAGTCGGCAAGGGAATGGCAAACAGGGCTCTGGGATTGATTCATACTTAAAAGAGGGAGCTGCATCGCCTACTGTGAATGAGATCTTCCAAAGGAAGCTCCTCCAAGGAACATGGTGGTCATGCACTCACCCCGTCACACACATGCACACACTCTATGCACACACCCACTTGCACACATGCACACACTCACACATGGATACACACCCTGGACTTCCAGGGTGGTTCACATGGGTTCTACCTCCTGGCCAGCCCATCCCTCAGTGGTGTGACCACATTTATGATGGTTCTTCTTTCAGACACAGAGGTCAGGGACTCATTCTGCCAGGCAAGGGCATGGCACTCGTTTGCTGCTTCCCAGAATCCTTTAGTTCTGTGACAAGGTCCTTGTGGGAAGGGGAAGTCTGGTTAATTAGCTTTGTACTTGTCGGTAAAAAAACCACATCCCCTTCACGAATGACTTTTCAAAATTCACCTCAGGCCTAAGATTTTGCTTCTCCTTGAAAGGAAATGAAAATGCCAATAATGCCCCAGGCTTTAGTGGATACAGTATATTATCCTTTTAGTAAAAAATGGGTTCTCTTCTAATTTGCTATTCAGAAGGCATATAATCTGCTTTGCATACTCATAGCTGCTTTTTCTGTTCTTTCCAGAAATCTAAGAAACTAAATGTTCTTGGCTTTCAACCCAGCCTATCTCTAGGAACAATTTAATAGCCTTAGTTTTTTCATCAGATTCCTCTTATTTTGCATCCTCTTGGTCTACTACTATATCTTCAATTTATATTATGAGGACCTCATTCATTTCTCAACTATCCCTAGTTCTAACAGTCATTTTTACTTGGATAAATGAAATAACCTTTTCCTTTGATCAAGTATGTCAGAATATCATGGTGTCCTTCAGAGGCTAAGAAGTTGAGGACAGCAACGCTCAGGGAAGAGTGCGTTACCTGTGGAGCCAGCCTTGCAGAGTTAATCTGCCTGTAGCTGGTGGTAGCTGTAGACTCAAGTCCTCATGCATAAGGCAAGCCGAGCTCTACATCCAGAACCTGAGATCTGAACTTTCCAAGCTAACAAGTTGTCATAAGGCAGAAACAAATAACTGAGCTGCCCATAGTAGGCTCTTCATGAATGAGAACTGGAGCACAATCTGCATGACAAGATACCAGTATCAGGGAATAGATAAGTGGGGGAGGAATGTTACCTCATCCATGCACAGATTATAGGGAATACCCCTCCTTGGACTGCAGGTATCCTTGAGCTAAAAAGTGGATGCTGGTACATGCAAACAAGGTTGTTTAGGCAACTTAGATATAATGCCAGGAACAAAGCAAAGTCTGAGAAAAAACTGGTTGGCATGGAAGACATAGGGAAGAGTGAAGGTTAGATGGGATTAGCTTGACCCTGTCAAGGAAAAAACTGGAGATCCAGGAAAAAAACGGAAGGAGAAGGAAATTCAAACGTTGGAAAGAAATAAGAAAGGTGGGCTAGACTTAGGTAAGACCCTGAAGGATGAGTAGGGAGACTGAGAGATGATCAGGGACTGTTGATCAAGGAAAAGGACAGCCACCCAACTCAGGAATTCCTGAGGTGCCTGGGAAAAATACCTGCTGAGATAAGGGTTTGCCTGGTGAACCAGTCTCCAGTGTCCTGAAGAATATTTACATATTCTCAAAGTATTTCCCCACAAATTACTTATTAATTACAAAGGGGAATAGTAACTTTATACAAGAGAAATCTGGTGACTCCACTTTCACCAATAATCTAAGTTAACACGACCCAAATTGGGACAAACCAACATTATGTGGCCCTTATATGATGTATTGAGAAGGATACATTACCTCTGTGGTATTTCTGCCACAGCTGTATAACTACAATCTATTTATGAACTAACATGAGCCGACCATAAATTAACAATCATTCTACAAAATAAATGTCCTTTACTCTTTAGAAATGTCACACTAAAAAAAAAAAGTAAAAGAAAAAAGAAAGAAAAGCTGAGGAACTGTTCCAGATGAAAGAAGATGAAAGGAATATGACAACTAAATGTGATGTATGATTCTAGATTGGACTCTGGCCAGAAAGAAAAAAGCAACAAAGGACATTATTGGGAGAAATAATGACAATTATGTAAGGATTATGGATTAGATAATAGTATTGTATTAATATTAAATTATTGATTTTGATCATTTTACTGCGGTTCAATCATTTTTTCTTAGAAAATATACACTGAAGTATTTAGTGGTAAAGAAACACCCAATATATCCAGCCACCTTATTCAAATGGTTTTGGGGGAAAAAAGAAATTAAAAAAAAAAGTTATATATATATATGTGTGTGTATATATATATATGTATGTATATATATACATATATAGTTATCTATCTGTACATATGTGTGTGTGTGTATAGATAGATAGATAGATAGATAGATAGATAGATAGATAGAGAGATAGACAGAGAGGAAATGGTAAAGTAAATGGAGCAACATGTATATAGTGGGTGACCTGATGATCTGAGAATGGGGTAAAGGATAGTTATTTATACAATTCTGTCAACTTTTCTACACATTTAAAATTATATTGCAATAGAAAGTTCCCCCCTCCACAAATGTTCTGAGTAATCAAGAGAATGCTGAGAATTCAAAGACAGGTGTAAAGGATTCTGCCCCCCAATTCCAACGTGTATGGGGTTTTCCCACACCACCAAGCAATTCTTGGACACCAGCTGGATGTCCTACAATTCAACTCAATTCTGACACTATCTACCCGGAGACAGTGTCAGATCCCACAGGTTAAGGGCTCAGTCCCACAAGACTGTCCCCACCACCCCACTTGAGATGGCTACTGCAAGTCCAGGTTGTTACCTATGCTTCTGACCGACTGGCTATAAATCAGATTCCCACGACCCCTTCTTGGGATCGATTAATTTGCTAGAGCAGCTCACAAGACTCAGAAAACCAGTTTACTCATTAGATTAACAGTTTATTGCAAAGGATATTAAAGGATATGAATCAACAACCACATGGAAGAGATACATAGTGTGAGGTCCCGAACAAAAGAACTTTTGTCCTTATGGAGTTTGGGGCCCGGTAGCATGTGAAAACAGTCTGGTTCACCAATCAGAAGCTCTCTGAACTCCCCTCTTTTTAGGTTTTTATGAAAGTTTCATTACATAGGTGTGATTGACTAAATCATTGGTCATTGGTGATCAAATCAACCTCTAGCTTTTCTCCCCATCCCAGGAAATCAGGGGGTGGAAACTGCAAGTTCCAACTCTCTAATCACATGGTTGGTTCCCCTGGCAACCAGCCCCAGGCTTAGGTGATTTCCAAAAGTCACCTTACTAACATAAATCCAGTTGTGGTGGAAAGGGGCTTGTCATGAATTAAAAAATACCCATTTCACCTTTATCACTCTGAAATATTTTCAGGAACTGAGGACAAAGAAACCAAATATTATGACTAAAGATACTCCCATCACTCATATAAGCTCAGAAAATTCTAAGGGTTTTGGGAGCTAAGAGCCAGGAACTGTGGAGGAAGACCAATTATATATGAGAAATATATTTTGGTCATCTGAATGACCAAATACATTTTTCTTATAAATCACAGTATCACAGGGGCTTACCTTGCATAAGAGCTAGAAACAAGGGCAAAGTGAGACAGAGCAAATACCCCAGTAAGCGGGACACTTAAAACTAGGAAAGGTGGGCTACATGGTTGGCCCATATCCCAGAAGCTGCCCTGCCTATTAGCTTCTTGCATTCTGGTTTTCACACTGTCATAAAGCATTGTCTTGTACATGGCAGGGTTAGAACTCGAACCCAAGTGCTCTGACTGTAGAACAAAAGACTCTGCTGTCCTGCTTTTGTGCACATCTGCACCCCTTCCTGATCTGTAGAATCATACTCCTACTTATTAATGAAATAGAACTGTGTGGCATAAATTGTTCCCAGAGAAGCTATGTTAATTCTGATAAAGTTAATTCATATGTCAGGACCCACAAATGGAGGCTGACCCAAGTGGCCATATCACAAATCTAAACCTAAGTCAGTCTGCACTTACAGGAAAACACCTGTCAAGGAAACCAAACCTACCCCAATCACAGTCATCCAACTCAGCGTTAGTTGGCTCACCTTACTCTAAAAAATAGGACCTGCCGGCCTTATAAGGAAATCCCCAACCTCCTTGCCAATCATGCCCTGTTTCTGGGTTGCCTCTTCTAAAGCTCCATAAACTCGCCCTCACCCTGCGTAGAGCTCCCCCACTGTGAGGCACTGTACTCCCCCAATCCATAGATTGTTCTCCCTTGAATATAGGACATGAAACTTGTTACTAAATTGTTCTAGTTTTGTTATCCTGTGTTGTTTTTCTAGCTGCCAATTTTTATCTATCACTTTCAGAATTGTTCTTGGGCTTCATTCGAGCATTCCAGCTTTCACACAGGCTCCTTTGAAACCCAGGCGTAACAATGAGTTCGTTGGGTTGCCAGGCTGGTTTCTCTGTTGCCTTTCTGTGCTCACCTCACTGGGACTGCTAGGGTGCCATAGCATGTATTTGATTTCTTAAGGACTTCTCTATATGCATCACTCATTAGTCCCTTTTAAGTTACCCCCATAGGGTCGTTGGGAATGTTGTATTCCCAAAACAATCCCTTTATAGATATCTCTCAATGTATTCATTTTTCTCCAATGTTTCTGTCAATGCAACATCCATTTGTATTTCCTTTTTGGTTAACATTTAAATCCTCTACAGAGAAATTAAACAATCAGTTAAGCAAACCCAGGGTTTATCATGATCTGCTTTTAGCTAAAAATGATGTTCACTTGTTCATGGGATAGTTCAGAGTGTCATCACTGTCAGTCTTCTGTAGGTTCTCAGAAGAAAGTATCTATCTCCTTTCAGCCGCAATGGCTGGACTTTGCTCCTTCAACAATATCACTTCATCCTTCCCTCCTTATATTTGCAGGTAAATTTTCTCTACAGTGTTTCCACCCTCAGATTGTTCCTACCAATTCAACTTGCCAACATAGCACGTAAATCTTCCACTCCGTTTATTTAATCCATATCTTTTGATCCAGGCAAATACTTTTATTATCTGAGTACAGTCACAAATCCCACTCTAAGCCCTTAGTAATACCATAACATTGTATTTATGTTGCCCCAGTTTGAATGCAATTTTCTTGCTATTCCCTGTGCATTGATTTACCATGTTTCCCCGAAAAATAAGACCTAGCTGGACCATCAGCTCTAAAGCGTCTTTTGGAGCAAAAGTTAATATAAGACCCAGTCTTATTTTACTATAATATAAGACCGGTCTTGTCTTATATTATATAAGACCCGGTCTTATAGTAAAATATTATATTATATAAGACAAGGCTGGGTCTTATATTAATTTTTGCTCCAAAAGACACATTAGAGCTAATGGTCCAGCTAGGTCTTATTTTCAGGGAAACACGATATATATAGATACTTTAAGTTACAAGTGCTCTTTCCAAATTATTTTCTTATTTTTCCTTTTTGGCTGAGAATTACCAGTTATTTCCTATGCCCCATTTATCTTCCCTGTCACCTCTGTTGACTAACAGGCTTTACACTTTTATCTGAGTCTTTTTTTTTTTTTTTAATTCTTCTCCCATGCATCTCTACTTTTAGTCCTCTCAATAAAGTTAATGAATTGTCTGCTACCCAAACCCTCTGACACCTGATCCCTGAGTAGATATTCTGGCATCCTAAACTAAGATTTACTGCAGACACAATCTCTGAGCCTGGGACATGATGACATTGAAAACACAGGACTGGCTCTGCCATCTGCAGCTATGTTTCTTCTCACATATGGAAACTGCTCATCTTCTACCATAGGAACAGGCTGAAGAAACAGATGGCCTTCTTGGAGAGCACCTCGTGCTCAGAATTTCTTGTTTGGAATTACATTTTATAGGAATAAGAAATAAAGACAGCAAAACATCTAAAGCTCTGAAAACATATGCAGAGGCCTCTATAAATACTGGTCATGTTACTGTTTGCAGCACAATTTATTATCTGGTCATAGTATCTGGGTACATTAATAGGTATTGATTTAACACCAGTGTGACCACTCTTGAGACAGAACAACCCAAAAAGAAAACTTCAAAATGTGCAAGAGCAATAAATATCAAACTTTCTGATCTAAAATGTATAAATATAAAATATCAGTCATTTCTGGAAACATTTTAAGAAAATCCAGCAACCACGTGTCCATAAGTAGGTATCTGGTGTTGATGGTGCTAATCTTCGGAACATATCACCTCAGATCCAGCACGGTTATTTTTATGTCTTTTACCAACACATGTTTGCATATCTAGGAAAGAAAAAATTGGCTTTACATCGCAATGCTTCACATTATTCTCTTTAGAGAGGGAATATGAATTAGCTAATTTAGAAATGTACCTAATTTTGAAAATACTTCTAATCACAACAAATATGATCATGTTTATTCATTTTCAACAACAAGAAAATATTTACAGAGGTTGCCAAGTAATTTTCATTTGAAATAAATACTAACTTCAAAATAATCTTTCTCACATGTTACAGACAAAGAACCACCAGAAAGTAGTTAGAAAGAAAAAAATGTAGTTAAATAATGTTTCTTTGGGGCTATACAAAGCTAATCAAGAAGTCTGATTATAGTTTTCATTAAACCGCTATGAAAAATTAATGTGGCCACATCAAGTAGAAATCATTCCTGAGCTATTTAATATCATTTTCTTTAATAATTGTTTGCTTACTTGGAGTCTGAAGAAAACTGTATTTAAATATCATCAAGATACATACATGGAAAGGTAACTTAAGGCACAATCAACTCTCCTATAGAAATACTGGTATTCCCTTGTAAATAAACCAATAATGAGAAGAAATCAGAATTACAAAGATTGATTAATTTTATGGATAAGAAAACTCCAAACTAAGCAGTACAATGTTTTATCCCATATTATACTGATTTAAAAAAAAAAAGAAGAGATGAAAAACGTATCTGTGAAAAATAACCAACACTGTCTACTCACACTGAACAGCCTGGGGTCCTTGGTGTGTGGATGAAAGCCCTTCTTTTTACAAGTGGAGACCTCTAGCATGCCAGCATTGGTGAGTCTGAAGATGCCAGTGCTGTTTCAGGGTGAAATAAAAGTACGAAATTAAGGATCCTTTGGGTTTTCCAGATGCTTTATCTGAATGGCACAAGCATACATATTCCTTAACCATAAACTAGGAACTCTGCGGTGACTTTCTAAACCTATCTTGTGATGACTGGCCTAGAGGAGAGAAACACTGAAGGGGCCAGTGCTGTCCCAAGCACCTGCAGGACCGTAACGGGAAAGAGGCAGCTGAACTGCTGTGTGAGACCACAGAGGAGACGCTGAGGTCCCATGGAGGAAATTACAGGTGGCAGATATTTCTGATTTTTCTAATAATGCTAATAGTGATGAGAGCAACAGCAAGAATTTATGGAGCGCTGGCTGCAGTGCCAGGTACCATGTTAAGCCCTTTACAAAGACTATCATCGAGTGTCATCCTCATATCAATTCGTGGGATTGAAGAGGCTGAGCGTCTTGTGGTTAGGTATCCTGCTAAACGCACCACTTGAGGGTAGAGACGGGATTCCTACATACGTTTATCTGACTCCTCTGCTTCTAATCCCTCCACAACAATCATTGTCTCCCAAACCTAGAAAGGTTTTGGAGGTAATTATGCTAAGGTTGGAAATTTTCCTACAACAGGAAATAATACAGTAGAACTAAAACCTCAAATGGCAAACTAGAATAATGTCCAGTTCATCCACTTCAAGGTCATGCTAACTGAAAAAAGGGAACCAATTATTCTACCACCCAATGGGCCTTAAAAAGCAAGCCAGAAGAGCTACAGGCACCCGGGAGCCGGCTGTCACAATCTCTTTTTCCCAAGGGCATGGTGTGCCCGCCTGAGGGCCACAACCCGGTGTGTGCACACCCTTGAACCCAGATGCCCCAGACCAAGCCCTACTTGAGTCCCCTCAAGTTACACTTACTCTTTATGCTTTGGTGAACATACAATGGCAATGGCCTCTGGCAACATGAGCTGATAGGAACAGTGCGTGTGAAGATCAACACTGGATAAGAACGCAGTTTGGGTTGGATGGGTCTATAAAAAGAAAAGAGAACAATCTTATTGGGGTAGCTGAGTCTTAGCCAAGGCCACAGCCCACTCTAAGAGAAAACTAGTTATTTGCTTTTCCGTTTCCTTTTTTTTTTTTTTTTTACCATCATTAATCAAATACGGATTTTTAAAAATCTCTTGCTAAAAAACTCCTTCTCTCTTTGCATCTTTGGAGTAAGGACGACTTTGAGAAGAGGTTCTTGGGAGTGTTCATGTCCTTTCTGCTGGAAATCAATTTGCCAGAGGCTTTAATTAGATCCCCATTTAATCATCACACCTCCTCTAGGACATATTTATATTATTACCTCAATTTTACCTATAAGGATCCTCAGGCTCCTTTAAGTAACTTGCCACATAGCGGGTCAGGAGCAGAGCTGGGACTAGAAACCCAGAGATTCTTTATACAAAACTATGGTCAAAAAGGAAAGTTTTCACTAAATTTACCACAAGGGGCTGTGTATCTTTTTGTGGATCACCATCCCCTACAAATGAGAGAATCAAAGTCTCCAAGTTGTTGAAGGTGTTTGGGACTCATCTTGCATGACAGGTAAATGCCCACATGATGAGCAGGGAGAGGAGATTATAAATTAAAAGAATTATCTTCCAGGTTTTGGGCTATATACAAACTTGTGTTTATGAGAGACTCAACAGAGGCTCATACCTGCGTATGAAGAATACATGCACCCATGATTTTAAAACTCAGTCAACTCTGATTATCCTTGAACAAGGAACGTGACCATTTAAATCATGAAGCCAAGGTCCCGGGCATGTTCTGTCTGGGTCCTACCTCCATCACTCACTAGCTTTATGACACTGTGAAGATTCCCTAACCTACTCATGCCCATTTCATCAAATGTAAAATAGGGATAATTATTTCTTCATGGGATTATTACGAAAATATAAAATTCTTAGAACAGTGCTTAGCACATACTAAGATCAAAACCATTAGTTGCTCTTATTGTTGTTATTTTTGTGTCGTTATTATTAATTAAAGGCCACAAGCCCATAGAAATAGCTTCACACCTTTACATACAACCATGGTTTGTTGAAGAAATGTAAGATTTTAAAACTCCTTTCTACTTTATTTACTAGAATAAGATAAAATCTGTTATTGTCTATTTACAGAAAGATAAGTGCCCTGCAAGGAAAACATAACTCTTGGTCTACAAAGATGTAGATCAACTGAGGAATGGAAAGTATCCTAATCTTTAGAACCCAAACCTTCAGTGAAGGCATGAGTGGGAGGGTCTGATTGCCTGTTATCTGATTCAGTGGAAACTGTCTCTTAGTACATAGAGCCTTCTATGTTGTGGTGAGAAAATAAGGAGTGTCCAAAGGAACTCTAGTGCTGTGGATGCTGCAAGCGGACTGTGAAACAGACAAATCACTCAGCCCATCAATGTCTTTCCAGACGGAATACACACCACAAGACATTCTGAGCCCTTCATTTCTGCCAAAAGGAATCACTTCTAGTCCAGGAGGGCAACTCTCCCATGGGAGAATGGTGCTTTCCCCCCAACCTCCTCTAAGGAAATAGAGATGCTGCTGCTGCTGCTGATGATGATTTTAGCAGATGTCATTTATAGCAACTAAATCATGTGTCAGGCACTGAACTAATCACTTCCCATGAATTATCTCATTTAATTCTTACAACAACAAGATGAGATAATTATTATCTCATCCCCACTATTATTATACCCACTTTGCAGATGAGGAAACTGAGCTAAGAGTCATAGAGCTAGTTAAGCTGGTAGTTTAAACTCAAATCTGGATCTGTCTGTTTCTGTTTGAGGCTGTCTTTTCTGTGACTGATTTATATCTAAAAAATAATAGCTCTGGAATTTGCTGCTCTTACTATGTCAGTAAAAATCGTCACAAGTCATTACAACCACTGAAGTTTAGACATGTAACATTTTAATGGTATCATTGAACCACAACAATTTGATATGGTGAAATAAACAAAAAGTAAAACCCTGGAATTCTAGAATTATGCCAAAGTCATTATTTAAATGACTTAATGTCATTATTGCACACATTATATATACAGGTCATAAGGGAAAACCTTTAAACTAACATTGACTTTTTGACGTAAGTGAATTTAATGGACTGTCATTCTATCTAAGTTTATGTTACAATTCCCTTGCTAAAATTTCTTTTTTTGCTTTAAAATGCATTATTACAGAAAATCAGGTTAAACTAAATTATGCCTTTAAAATTCAGCAACCTCTAAGCAAACAGTGAGGCACATTACTTACTGTTAAGTAAAACAAATAGAGAGAGAGAGATGGAAAAGCTTGCAAACTCTTCCTTATAAATAATTTCTTGTATGTGAGAGGCAGTTCATAATTTTCAAAAGGCTTTCAAACCTGGTATCTTGTTTACAGCTCACACAAAGCTCGTGAGGGAGAGAAGGCTTGCATTAGCCTCATCTGGTCAATGAGGGAACCTGGCCATGGAGGTGTACGAGTCCTGACCAACGGCACATGGTAATTTACAGATGGAGCTGGGAGTTCAGTCTCTTCCACCCTCACACCAAATGCTTGGTGAGTGAGTGTGTGTGTGTGTGTGTGTGTGTGTGTGTGTGTGTGTGTGAATGTGGGGATGTGTCCTGCCCTTACCCAGTACTTCTCGATAAAGCAAGTAAAATAAAAAAAAGGTCACTTATCATTCATCCGGGGTTCTTGAAGGTCCCCACAATGTATCCTGGATATCTTGGCCAGCATCCCATGACAGTGGGATGACTTGTCCCTACACCAGGCCCAGATGTGTGAGACTGAATGGAAAAATGTCCCCCAGATAGATTAAACCAAGGATAGGAAAAATTGAGTATTATCACCAAAACCAACAGCCACAAATTTCTGAGTCCCTAGAAAAATGTGCTAAGAAATTCACTGACATTATCTCATTTAACACTCGCCATTGCCTGAAGTCAATTATTATGATCCCTGTTTTATGGATGGTACAGCTGATGCTCCGATTGCTTAAATAACTTGCCAGCACTCCTATAGTGAATTCTTAGCAGAGCTGCGATTTAATATCATGTCTTTTAATTCCTAAGCCCTTTCTTGCTTCTATGATGGCCTGGTGGATGTCAGAACTGAATAGTTTTGGCCCCATCCTTTTGGTCCTATTCTGTGGCTGTTTATAAAGTTTATACATCCCTGGTCTGTAGGGGAGGTGCAGTGGAGTGTATGGCCCCTGTTTGATATGTACAAACACCTGTTTAAAAGAAAAGTTTTCCAAAATTTTCTTAAAATAATCTCGCTTAGCCCCATGGCAAAGGGAAGGAGAACATTAATAATTGTCTAGTCAAATTAGTTAAAAATCTGACTAGGCCTCCATTACACTATGTAAAATCATCAAAACGAGTCACTAATTTCTAGATGTCACTCCCTCTTTTACTTTTATAGGGTAAAAAAATGTAATATTTCCCTCTCCAAATTCAGATTTGATGGATTTAGACACGGCCTAACACTGAAGAAAATGCTTTACTACGATGAGATTTATTACATGTGAAGAAATTGAAAAGTAAGAAACGATTTAAATTACGCTGAACTTCCTCAAGGAAGAAAACAGCACACCACACACACACACACACACACACACACACACACACACAAAGTAAACTGAGACCCAAAAGGTCAAACGTACATGGATCCATCCCAGAGTGAGGAGATCATGTTGATCTTGAACCCTGAATAATTCTTCCACATTCTCCACGTCGCAATAGTCTGGTCCTGCAGACTGTTTTGGCACGATTACGTGGGTAATAGTAAATTCATTATGTGTCTAAAAAAAACAATTAGCAAAAAGAATAAAATCTACTGACGGAGGGGGAAACAAGCATTTGACAGGGAAAAAAACCTAAATAGGAAGTGCAATGTTTTCGTCCAAAACTAGAGTGTCCCATCTCTTGCATCACCACCCTCCCACTCCCATTGCATTTAATAAACAAAGTCCCAAACTGGAAAATGGATTAGTCATCAAAATGTTGAGTCAGTTGTTTGGAGCTTGAAACTCATTTTCACGATAGGAAACATACCATAAATAGGAATTTAGCATCCCAGGCTGGCCCCATGGAAGTTTAGTTAACAAATAATGTGTTGATATTTTACATCTGTAATGGAAAAATCAGAACAAAATAACAGCAGGCTTATTTGGAAAGGGAGATCCTAGTTAAATAATTTTATGGTGTTACTGAAGGACATTTATAAGCTTTCTGAAGGTTGATGGTCTTGTTTTCATTTTATTGTGTTTAATTTTACGTCAAGACTTACGACTTTTTTCTACTACTGGGGGTACTCCCTGGGATTTTCCCGAATTAAGGTAATCTTTTGGATTTGCACTTAGGTCAAGAGAAAGGAAAAACAAATTATCCACCTCAGGTAAAAGATAAGAGTTGAAAGGAAGAGGGTGTGAAGTGGTGGTAGGATCCTTAGGTAAAAGATATTTGTGCTGTGAGTAGCTGCCCATCTCTCCACAGCACTCTCGTTTAGGGCTTAAAAGCCCTAAGGCTTCTCTCTAGTCTCAGGGCTTTCTTTCAAACTGGGCACTCTTCCTTCAGCCTTCGTTACAACTCTTCCCTGCATCCCACCCTCCTCCTTCATGCTTAACTGGATGTATTCTTCAGGCCTAGTGTAAACATACTTCTCAGGGAAGCCTTTCTTGACCCTCCAGACAAGGTTAGTTTCCTAGTTATACATCCCATGGTACCCTGCACTTCCACTGAGCATACCCGGCCCCATTTAATCACCAAGCATTGTGTATGCGTCATGTAGCAAAAACTGTGGCTATGGTAGGCTACTACAACACCTAGCACAGTGCCTGGTACATATAGGTACTCAGTAAATGTTTGTCTGATGAAGGAAGGAAGGAAGGAAGGGAGGGAGGGAGGGAGGGAGGGAGGGAGGGAGGGATGGAGGGAGGGAGGGAGGGAGGGAGGAAGGAAAGAAACTAAGGACAACATATGGTCCTTAGGGGGGAGCATCCATTGTACACTGTCCCCTGAATAAATAAGGTAGCTTGGAGAGGAGATGGCAGGTCATTCTCCTGTGCTTGTCACCTGTACTTCCTCTCTCCTGCAGGAAAAATGATGATGCAACACTGGAATATAGCAGGAGGATGTGTGTGTAATAAAACACATTATATATTCAATTAAACAACAGTTCCCAAGCTAAATGTTTAGTACTGAAAATGTGCATGGACCCAGAAATATAGACTGATAAACCCAAAAGAGACTATGAAAGGGAACTTCCAAAGAAACTATTCATCTTTCTTGCAGGTGGGAAATTAAACGCATCTTTCCCTCTTATTTCCTTCTACTTTGGCATTGTCTTTCATCAGACATTCCTGATAAAATCTTCCATACTTAAGGGGTGGCTGGATGGCTCAGTTGGTTAGAACGCGAGCTCTTAACAACAGGGTTGCTGGTTTGATTCCCACATGGGGTGGTGGGCTGCACCCTCTGCAACTAAGATTGAAAATGGTGACTATCGGATATACTACAAAATCTTTACAACATTATTGATTACATTCCCCAAATTAACTTTCATAATCCTGTGGCAATCTTGTGGTTACTGACTGCTTTCTAAACCCCTCACTTTCCCCCTTATCCCCACCCCCCTCCCATCTAGCAACCCTCAGTTTTTCCTCTATGTCTCCAAAACTATTTCTGATTAGTTCATTCACTTATTCTTTTCTTTAGATTCCACATATAAGTGAGATCATATGGTATTTGTCTTGTTAGGGAGACCACCTCAGGAAAGATGTAGATGCCGGATCACTGCACTGTACACCTGAAGCTGAAGCTGAACAATAATGAATGTCAACTACAAATATATATATATGTGTGTATATACTTACAAGAAATAGAGTACAGCATTAGGAATAGAGACAGTGGAAATGTATTGGCTGTGTGTGATGTCAGAGGGATAGTGGATGGCAGAAGGGGGGTTGACACAGTGTGAGGGATATAAATGATAAACGTCTAACTATTACTTTGTTTTGTGCACCTGAAACTAATAAAAATAAATAAATAAATAAATGGTAATTATGTGGCATGATAAAGGTATCAACTAACACTATGGTGGTAATTTTTGCAATATACAAATGTCTCAATGCTGTGCATCTTCAACTTGCACAATGTTATACGTCAATTATATCTCAATAAAGCTAGAAGAAAAAAAAGAAAATGGCGACTAGACAGAGCTGAGCTACTCCTGCCACAACTAGATTGAAGGATGACTTGACTTGGAGCTGATGGGTCCTGGAAAAACACACTGTGCCTCAATAAAAATTGTTAAAAACAAATCTTCCATACTTAAATATGGTCTATATATGCAAGTTTTCAGTTTGTTGAAACTATAGTCTTAAAGAAAACAACAAAACCCTAATTTTATTCCACGTGTGCCTGAAAAAGGGTGGCAAAATGATACCTGCCACAGATAAAAGCAAGTACAGTTAATTAATGAATGTATGTGAAACTAACAATTGCAACAAAAATTTGATTTAGGAAACTAGATGGCTTTGGAAATCTGAAGACCTGTAATCTACCATTTTTCTCAACAAAAATTTAATTTACACTTTGATTAATTCTTCACAACACTCATTTATAGTATCCCCAAAATTTTATGATACATTTTCTAGAAAGATAATTCCATGAATAATGACAATAGTTTTATGAAGTCAATCTACGCCTATTTAATTTCATAGTATTTACAACTTTCAGGATGCTTTTATTCTGTTCTGCTTAGCACAAGAGTGTCATTACTTTTGAAAGTATCCTGTGCAGAGAGACATAAAACAAAGACCATACCAGTTTTCCACAGAGTATTCCACAGGTTTCTATTCCTCTCACTGTATTCGATTCTGCCAGAAGCAGAAATTTGTGGCAAAGATCTCTCGATAAAGCTACACATCGCAGTCCTTCAACCACTAAATCTAAGAAACAGAAAAGGAAGCAGCAGCTAAAACACAAATTTACATTCCATCCTTCAAAACTGTTCTTGGCAAGCAACTATAAGTAAACACAAATATCAAAAATGAAATTATCCGGTGCTCTATTTTCCACATGTGAGTTAGTTTAATATTCTTAAAAGTAAATATTGACTAGGAGAAAGGTAAAATTACCTTTTGCATATAAATTACTTTATAAACAAGTGGCCAAATGCCAGCACTTTCATATCTTCATGCCCTAGATGAACGATTTCCAGGTATGTGTGAGTTTTCTTTTGGCACAACGCAAATATACTATTAAGTGCATAGGCTGCAAAAAACATATCTCATATCCTATAAGACACGGGATGAATATTCTTTGTTGTGTTTCCCATATATTACTTATGTCTTTCTTTATGAAAGTTGGTAATAAATAAAAGGATAATGTTTTCAGCAATAATTAGCAGTAAATTTATAAAATGGTTGCTTATCATAAGTCTTTTAACATAAACGGAAACACAAACTCCATCTGACAGTGTCTGCTGGGAAGAATTCCCCATTTGACTTTGAAAACTTGCCAGCACTGATGACAGTAGCAAACAGCACTAACTGTTGGCAAAAGTAAGGAATCCATTTGGAGGTTAACTACCCAAGTGTACAAGATCCTCCTGGCCTGGGGAAAGGATAACCCTTTAAATTCAAATTGCTGAGCAAGTTCTGGACAAACAAGTTTCTCAACATCTTTTTTCCTCGCTGGCGTAAGTGTTTACCTTTAAGATCCATGTGTTTCTCAATTAAAATAACATGAAAGGAAAAAAATGCTTGGAATTCTTCTCACTTAAAATCTCTGTACCACGACCTAATATAGTCCCATTTATTATAGAATCTCTGCTCTCTCGGGGGACACATGATGTTGTCTGAATTCTAAGGGACATATAGTAAAAACCATAAGACACTGGAAGGTGCATTCTGTCTACATGTACACATCACGGAGGAGGGCCTACCACAACTGATTATGAAATGAGGAGAACCCTCCCAGATGTTCCAGAAATATGGTTCCATTAGAAGAGAGTCAACGTCTTGCAGGGGCACGGTCACACACTTACTCTGAACAGCACTTAGGGTAGCAGCTGGCTTTAAGGCCCTGTTCACGGGAGGAGAGTGACTAGCATAATTAGTAGCATCACTTTTACTAGGTTGATCGGCAAATACATTCAGCAAGGAATTGTTCTGGTGAGTGGAAAGGCAGGACAAAGCACTCCCATCAATCTGCTCAGACAGCGCTGGGGTTTCCTGGCTTCGCATCTGACCTCGGGCTAATTCTTGCTTCTTGAGCTGATCTTCAAAAAACAGAAACTGCTCTGTTTCTAGCTGCTGTTGGCGCATCTGAGCGATCCGCTTCCTTTCTGCCTCTATCAATCTCTGATGCTCCAGTTTTTTGAGAATTTCGGCTTTATATTTGTTCTAAAAAAATGTGGTTGTCAAAATAAAAGGTTAGTTTCCAAGGCACAAACATCCAACTGGGATTAGACACTCAATCTTCTAGCAGACAGAGAGACACAGCCAGATACCCAATCTGCCCCCGGGGACACTCAGGGGACAGTGAGGAACATATATAACATCACGGTAAAAACGCCTTCATCTGATGCAGGCAGCAGTTCTAAATCCACTCATAGTGTACCAGAGACAGGCCATGACAATCATGTTCCCTCTATCCCCCTGCGCTTTTAAATATTAGAAAATCAAGGTCAGGCTGGTCTGCTCAGCCTGACCGGCCAAACCACATGGAACAAAATATCTCAGAAATAGTTGTATCATCCTAGACTGCACGGTTCAATATAGTAGCCACCAGCCATATGTGGCTATTTACATTTAAATATATTCAAATTAAATAATTAGAAATTCAGTTCCTCAGTCCTGCTAGCTTCATTTTAAGTACCATGTGGCTCCTGGCTCCCATACCAGAGAGGACCGCCACACAGCACATTTCCGTCATCACAGAAAGTTCCATTGGACAGTGCTGCCCTAGAATCCTTTTCATTTGACTCTAGAACTCATACTGCTGGAACTTTATGGAGAAGGAGGATCACTAAGAAACAGTTCTCAAAATGTGGTCCAATCACCAACAGCAGAACCAACCAGGAATTTTGTTAAAAATGAAGATTCCCAAGCTCCCCAGTCTTAACAAAAACATCCAAGCATTAGTAGGTGAGAAAATTCAGAATTTTAATAAGCTCCCCAAATGATTTTGATGAATACTAGATTTGGGGAGCTACGGTAAGGTAGTGGGGGAAGGGGGCAAGGTTTATAGCAGCACTTGGATAAGCACACAAATCTCCCTGGGTCTTGGAGGGCAGATTCTGATTCAGCAGGTTTGGGGTGGGGCCTGAGATTCTGCAGTTCCAACAAGCTCCCAGGTAATACTGGTGCTGCCTGTAGCAAGGGCTTGACGTGTGTCTGCTCATCTCTCCTAGGCATAAAGGCTGCCACGCTATCTCCCCCGAGATTTCCACATATCATATACGTGGGCTACTACTGTGGACTGTGAAGTAATTGGTATCACCAAAGGCAGACCATGAAACAGCTAGCTGCTCAGGCCGTTCCCCCAGGGAGATCCTGATGGGACGACCAGACATATTGCTGAGCGTGGCAGGGAGACAACTGGGTTTTTCTCTCCCTTGCTGTTGCGTTGTCTGAGCTTCCCAAATCATTTTTATTTTTCATAGTTCAAATCAAATCAATACCCACACTTGAGGGAATCTTCTGATTTCAACGTTCCGTCTGTCACTTAGCCAAAAGGCCTCACTCAAACCTGGTTTCTGGCTATGCTCAAAGAAAGTTGAGTTCTGTGACCATGTTCAGAGTTCATGAGAGTGAATGGAAGTGAGAGTTGGTCGAGGTGACAATTTCCAGAGCACATAAAAACATATTTAGACAAAAAAAAAAAAAAGTAAAACAACCTTTATAGTAATGCTGTAAACATTAAGAATTCATGACTTGAACTTGAATATCCTATAGACTGACTGGTCAATTTCTCCTTTCAATGTCTTTCAGTCTCAGACATCATTATCATTTTCACTATGAGATAAGAATGCAGAAGCTACCACCCTTTGGTGATACAATTACATTTCACTCATATGGTTATCTACTATTCCATCTCCATGTAATACTGACTGTAATATTCAAGAATCGAATTCACATTTCCAAGGGCTGCATAATTAGATGCACCAGAAACCACATGCTGTTCGCCTACCTCCTACTGCCTCCTTTCATCAGCAAAGAGCAGTCACCCGGCTCAAAGTTACATTGACAAGAGTTGGTCAAAAAGCTCTATTTAAATCATTGTGGGAAATCCATTTTTCTAAGGCATCACTTTATTAGATGTTGTAGGGAAATAAAAATACCACATCTTTGGTGCAAGTGCTTAACCTGGACATCAACATGAATTTTTTATTGGTGTTACATCACTGCATCTTTAATTTTTAATTTAAATGCATAGACCTTTGGAAAACTCATGTGAAAATGAAATTCAAAAAATATTTGCACAGAAAACAGTCATGAAAGAAAGGTACCGATTGAACTTACTTTGCTTTGCAAATATTCTTGGTATTCTACGTTATATTTCTTTAAAAGGTCCTTTTTCAATTCATCTGTCCTTGGGAAGGCAATCTCCTTCAGTTTCTTTTAAAAATATATATACATATTGATTAGTGGGATTTTCAGTAAAGTCTTTCACATCACCAGCTGAGAAAAAAAACAGCTGGTATGTATATTAGAAATCAAGACACAAGTAACCAAAGATGATGGTGGAAAAATAAATCTCTCTTTTCTAGGGTTCCAAAATATAACTTGTCAGTAGGGAAGGGGAAAAGTTATGCCCTTTGTAAGACCTTTATTGATTCCATTGGCTAGTTTGATTAGATAGGTACCCAATTTTTAGGTAGTGGGTTTGTAACTGCACATTCCACAGTATGTATATGATATGTCATCATATTTAGAAGGGATACCCAGTAACATGATAGATAGGGACTCCTAGGCTTGACAGACTATGAAAAGCACTGAGGTGCTTTTCACAAAACTATACCTTCCCAGGCCTAATCCCAGATCTACTGAATCAACACGTTTATCAGAAGGGAAGGGTTTGGGTTAGATCTCAAACAACTTCCCAGGGATTCTTAATGGCTGGTAATTCTGATCTACTCCAAGCACCAATTTACTTCCTCCCCCTTTTTAGAGATGAGACAAACAAAGGCCTAGAGAGATTAGTATCATAGAACTAACTAGTGGTCCCGTTATGACTAGAATCAAAAACTCCTGACTCTAGCCAGGCTCTTCCACTAAAATTTCTGTTCTCTTACTCTTTTGTCATCCATCCATCCATCCAACAAGCATAAACAAAGAAAATGTACATGCTTTTGGTGATTTTTTTCCTACAAGTAAAACTAAAACTGACTCTAAGTTAGAGTAAAAGAGTCATGTTGACAGCCTGGGACCTGTGGTTTCCAAACAGAGCTCTCTGAAGTTGAACGAATAACAGAATTGAGGGGAAATGCTACACAGAGGCATGGAAATTAATGACCCTTCAGGTAAGTATGTACAGAAATTTAAAAAAATGTAGATAACCATTTGACAAAATTTGAGTTCTGTTTACAAGCAGCCTCAGGCCTGACATAACGGGTAAGAGAGCCTTTATTCCATTATATGGTAAAATATCTTTTGAGAGTTATTTAAAATTTCATACTGTGATTAGCTTTGTATATATTATTTACTTTTCTTCGTATAAGATCAACTCAAACTATTTAAGACAAATACATTTTTAAATGTTATTTAAAAGGATATATTCTCAGCTAAAGATATTTGAAACTACCTATGTTGCTTATCTGAGAATATTCCAGGCCACCCCCTAGACACTTTATTATCTATTAGAAAGAAAATAACTAGAACTCTGTGGATGCCTTAATAATCAACAGTGATTTTCAAATAGTTTTGTAGTTCGGGACTTCATGGAATGATCAAAACCAGACAAAATGACTGTCTCAAACAAGTACAGGGAAAGATAACCATTCTCTCAATGTCTGGGAGGAATGGTGAGATAATTCTTTCTTCATGCCATAAAGTGAGAGCACATTCTTGATTTTTTTTTTCCGCCGCCCAGTTTCAATTAGATATCCCACAATGGCTCAGTAATGATGATTAAACGTCTAAGAAGAAATCGAAACATCATGGCTAATGGAATGAAGTTGTTGTGCTTAAGCTCTCAAGAGGATGAGATGCAGGAGGAAAGGAAGGGGGGTGGTGAATCAATAATGGATACTTGTGGAGCATTTGATCCCACAAGGGAGAATCGACCCCACAATACCTTCATAATGTCCTGCTTTTCGGGTACTGCACATTGCTGGTAATCTCGATGGCCAGGAAGCTTTTCTACAAACAAGCTGGAGAAGAAAAAACACATGTTCTTAGCAATATATGACAGAAAAAGCTCAATTATGGTTTGTAATATGAGAATGAGCCTCCTTTTCAAAAAGGAGATGTTTAATAAATTATTTAACCTTTACTCATTTCACCTGCCTTTCCATCAAATGTTGACATTGAGTATGGTTTGGGCGTTACAGGGTAGTTAAGCTCAGCACACTAAGCACTGATGTTAAGAGGGTCAGGAGGTGGCCTAAATAGACCACATCGCTTTGGTCTTTCTCAGGTCCTGGGTACTTACTCCCCCCAGAAATGAAATATATATACATATTGATTAGTGGGATTTTCCTTCTTACTTAAGTGTGCAGCGGGCAACACAGAGGATCGGGTAAAAATATGAGTTTGGAAAGATCGATGTAATCCCTTCTCACCATTGAAAAAGATTCAAAAGACCACTGATGAATCTGTAGTGCCACAGTGTATATGTCAAAAGCTCTTAACTGAAAATTCATAACTAAGAGAAATGACAGCCAGAATTCCTAGGTGGTGCTAATTAGGACTTATTTTTCATCATCGTTTTGAAGAACAAGGGAAGCAGAAATAAAGGGAAATCCCTAGAGCAAGTCAGGTGTGTCACATCCGGGTAAAGTGAAGATACTGCTTCCATAAGATAATGCTTCCATAACTTTTTCTTATTCATGTCTCCCCAGCCTGCAGAATAGTGTCCAGGTCATAATGAATGCTTAATAAATATTTGATAAATAAATGAATAGCCCTTCTTTGATAGATCACGATGGGCTGTAAATAGTAGTGTTGATCAACTCATATGTGATACCTTATAATTACTGGCACTCTGTTGTTTACAAATCACACATGCGTTATCATCTCACCTATAGGATACACTGGAATGGTACCATAACTCTCATTTCTCAAATGAGAAAATTAAGACTTAAAGAGGCTACACGAATTGTTGGTTGCCTAAGGATTAAAGTCACTAACATTTAGTTGAAGAGACCTCAGAGATATTCACCCATAAGTCTTTCATTTGTAGACAAGGAATTGAGGCCCAAGGAAGATAAGTGAATTACAAATTATCACATGGTTAATGACAGATGAGAATTAAATATTCTGATTTCTCAGTAACTCAGAGTATAGTGGCCTTTAACCTTTACTACACCTAACAATTCCAGAAGACTATGCAAAACTTGAGCAGAAGGTGAAGAAGAAACATATCGATTGGTAACTAACTTACAACAGTTCAGAAATTAAAATTTTTGGAAAACATGTGCTATCAATGACAATTGATAACCTCAAATTTCATATTTATTGCTTAACTTTCTAGAAAAGAGTGATTTTCCTAGGTATGCCAAATGTTGCCAAACATCAGCTTCTCCAATGTTCTCAGGTTAAGTCCCCAACTGAACTAGTGAAATTAATCAACACGTGATTTTCAACTAAACTAAAAATAAAAGTTTCACCTTAGAATAAATAATTATTGGTAACAGATCTTCCCAACCAGTAAGTTGGCAAATTGGTAAGGAAAATCTAAATCCCTTTTCTGTTAACGCTTAAAGTAGGATATGTTACTAACCATATCTATCTCGTGGGAAGTATATTTTCACATGGTTGTTTTGAGGTAGCCATCTTCACGCAACATTTTGGAAGCTATTTTATACACAGTATTATTACACAGCTAAATAAATTTTAAAAAAAAACAACACAAAACTACAATGTGAAACTGGCTGCTTCACTCTATCCCTGACTCAGATCCTGTCTGTGATTGCCAACTTACCCCCTAGTCTCAAACCCATCAAACCAAATGTTTAAAACATTCATGGCATGTTCCCGGTGCTGGAGATGGAGCTGCAATATGGTTCCTGCTCTCATAAAGCTTATCTTCCTGTGGGGGAGGAATGGCATGAAACAAGACATTTTATTTGCAGAGTATTAAAGACAGGAACATGCAAGTGAGCATGTTGGCCTTTTGAGAGGGTATCTTACATCCCAGTGCTCATCGCATCCCTGACATTCTTCCCATTCCTCAGCCTCAGAGAGTGTGGAGATGCCTTTGAGGACATTTACTCAGTAATTTTAAACCCTACACATTGAATGTTTTTGGAGATTGTAAAATTGATGTAAACATGAAAACATTCCTGGCACCCAAACTGCCTCATCAAGATATCACGTAAATTATTTTCCCAATTCTCTCATTTCAGAGACCTCCAAAACACAAGACTTACGTTATAAATTTATTATAAAGAACAAAGGCATTTTCCAAGTTTCCTTCTTCCAGATACACTGAGGCCATCCTCTCCATTTCTACTCCGGATCTGAAGTAGCGGCGCGGAGTGATATCTTCACTGATGGTGATATTACAGCCAAGCTTGCTGAGGGCGCGGACGCGCTCCTCTGGGCTGAGGGAAACATCCGTATGGTCAGGCATGGCAGCTAACTTTTTCTGCAAAGCAAAATATGAATCTCTGATTAGGAGAAGAAATGAATATGACGAAAATTATGGGTGTAGTTTCTGTACTAAATACCTGACAACAATGCCTCAGGAAAGCTTTTCCTAAGAGTTCACATGATAAAAGCGAGGTGGTTTTGCTTCCACATGTGATCCACACACCAAAACCACACACATCTCCAGGGTAAGCATACATTTTTATTGGGTAAGACCTCTGTTGGGTAGCAGTTCCTGAGTATGCAAATGTTGTAAGTCATTTTAAGTAACATATCACTGGCCCTTATTTCTTCCTGGATGTTTCCCTCCTGGGCCATGTGAAGCAGGCCAAGAGAGGAATTCCTGCCAGGGTAAGGCTCATGTCATTCTACTCTGAAGGGTCTCTAAGAGAGAGCTTGGATTTGAGGTTACTATAAGGATTCAGCCCTCCTCCAGAATGTATCTAGTTTAATAAGAAGTTCCAGGGCCTACCTGCATCTTCACAAAGTGAATAAAACTCTACCAATAAGCCCTAGAGAAGCCTTTTCAAGCATATGGACACCTCCCCCCCCCCTTTTTTTTAAACATAAAAAAAACTTAGACCTCCACATAATAGTAATTACACTGCTAATTCGTCCCTGACTGAAAAATAATGATAATTATTACTAAGAAAAAAAGTCAAGTGATACTAATACATGTGTATTTTGTTAATAAAAACAGCATCTGTACACATTTGGAAAAACACAGAACATATACATTCAAGATAATTATTCAGTAAAAAGTGTTTCAGAAAGGCAAACAAGTCAACACTTTTTTTTTTTTTTCGTTTAGACTATACAGCACAAAATTTTAGGCTTTGCCAGGTCACACAGTAGCCGTGGGAGCCATTCAGCTCTGATGGCACAAACAATATGTAACCAAATGACCCTGGCTGTATTCCAAATTTTTATTCACAAAACCAAGCAGGTGAATTTGACTCTCAGACCATAGTTTATGGACCCCTACTTCAAACCAGTGCTTCTCAAAGTGTGGACCCTGTACCAGCAGCAGCAGTATCACCTACCTGGGTGTCTCTAAAATGCAAATTCTTATCAGGCCCCGCCTCTGATGGACAGACTCAGAATCTCTACAGGTGGGCTTGGAGTTTTACCTAGTTTCCCAGAAGCACTTAGGCATGTTATGGTTTGAGAAGCACGGCCTTAGACAACTCTACCATCCTTTGATGTTCCAAGACGGAGTTAGCCCAGAGCAAATTCAGCTTCCCAAATCCCCTTCAGTCAGTCAGCGTAGGTTGAAAGTCTGACTACAGTGTGGGCAGAGCATTTGATTAAGGTCGATAGAAAAATTAAAAAAAGAAATCAAGGTTGACATAGTTTTAGTCAGGCCATGAATTACTGAACCAACCTTCAGGAACAGGGTGTGGATGGTGAATTAGATATCTGCAGCTTTTCTCATGCCATCTAGTCTACGTTGATGGTAATTTTATAGCAGATAGAACCTGAACAGACCTGGAATGATTCTTGCTTCAAAAGGTTTAATACATAACCAGAGAGCCATAAATGCGTTTCTCAAGGCCCCAAGAAGTGAAGAGCAGATCATGCCTCTGGTACCTTCTGTTAGTATTTTGACCTTGCCTGCAGCAATGTGGGCAAGTCCTCTTCCCTGTTTCTTTCTCCCCGAGGAAGCTCTTAGAGCCTGGGCTTCGTCACACTGAAGGTCTCCAGCTATCCCTGCTGTAACTAGTTCAGTTTAGAACAGAAGGGACAACACTTATCAGCCTCCCATGTTCTCCAGGTGCAAGTTTTGAGGACTAAAGGGTGCGCTTGATTTTGAACCACACCTTGCAGCTTAACCCTATGTTTACTTCGTCCAGAATGCTGTGATCAGAGAGGCGTGACTGGCACCAACACCAATGCTCAGACCCTTCCTAAGGGACTTCATCTTAAATTAACTCACACTTCCGTCTAACCAAACCCTGTCATGCTGCTCTTCCAATTCTCGGAAAGGCTTTCTACTTTCAGAGACGCTGTTGGAAACTTCCCCACGGCAAAGGCAGGTATCCAAGCCTGTGAACTCTTAGTCTCAGGCCTGGGTATACACCACCTTTTCCAACTGAGAAGTCTCAGGCACCACAGCAACATATCCATGTTTCCCCAATCACACTCACCTATGGAGCTCAACAGAGTTACATGAAGATATTGTTATTCGACCACAGATAAATGCTTCAATGACATCAGAATATGACTGGGGGCGGGGGGGAAGTCTATGGAAATTGGACATTTTCTAAAGGGGGCTTCCAGGCTCCTGTATGTACAAAAGTAATTTGCCCATTTATTATTACTATACAATCCACACTGAATTATAACTACTTATGCACAAGTGTTTTTCATTCCTTATGAACTCCTTGAGGGAAAGGAATAATTTTCCATTTATTCCTGTTCTCTAGGAAATAGCATACTTCAGGCAACACAGATGGTAATCAGTAAATTTACCAAGTAAAGGAGAAAAAGAGAAAAGGGAGCAACATGATTATAATTAGATTATCTTTTTACCTGAAAATAAAAATAAGATTTACCTTTCCTTTACTGAATGGTCCTATCCTTCCGAAATTTAAAATTGATTTCAGAGATAAACTGGGAAATAGCCTAAATTCTTCATCAAATTATAAGAATTTCATTTGCATGTGGGTGAAAATACAAAATTTCCAGATGAAAAAGCCTTAGTGTTCTTTTTTACATTGACGTGTCCACTAAAATTTTAATTACTCCTAAATAATGTTCTAGAAAACCACATAAGACGCTCCATAGGAATGATTCTTTCCTCTGCACAGGTGGAAATGGAGCAGATTTTATTATCCAACAACATCAGAAAATGGAAAAGTTCCTACAATTGTCCACCCTCCAAACATATTCTCAAAGTAACTGAGCTTCTGTGAAGGACTTTCTTGGCACAGAGAGGACATTGGTCATAACCTATTTCAGAGCAAGAACCAGGCCCTCTACTTCTTCATGTTCTGGTGCTAAGCTTTGTATGTAGAGGGTATTCAGTATACTGCTCTCAGGGCTACCCACAGTGAGAGGGTGGGGGAGAGTCGTCAGGAGGAAAGTAGTGATAATGAAAGCTTCCATTTATCAAGCCCCCACGATAGGCTGGGAACATTAAAAATATTGTTTCCAATTGTCATAAGGCACAAAGTACAAAAACAGGGCCATGGAGATTATATAATGTGCCTATATTCACACTTGGAGGCTGATCTGGGACACAGAATCAGCCCATGTGATCCTAAGGCTCCTGTTATTTCCTTTCCAGCACAATACTTTTTCTAAGATGTAGCTAGAGAAAATGTGCACCATGTTGGGCTGAAAGGGGAAAAGTGAAAAGAACAAGAGTTCCAAGTATGCAGACACTTACACAAGATCCCAAAGCAACATTTAGGTGTTAAATATAAAATGGTTTCCTCGGTCATTACTACACAAGGCAAGTCTCCAATTTTTATCTGTAAAGAAGCTGAGGCACAAAGAAGGACCTGTACCTGATGCAAAGTTCTTCTCTCCAGTGTTCTACTAAAGGATTACACTCCTGAAATCTAACCAGATAAATTAACATTTCACACTTTTGGGGGAAAAATTATTTTTAATTCCAGCAAAGATGGCTTTATTAGTCACTTCCTCAAAGGAGAGGACCACACAGATGGATGAAAAAAACAACAAATGCTAAACTTCTTGTAGTAATTGTGATTCATTTCACATTTGGTATGTTTCTGTTCTTCTTTTTTGGGTTTTCTGACCATATGTAAAATATCATTTGCTGCCACCTACCAGAGAATTCACAGTAAATGGCTGATCCATGTTGTCCTGTCTACAAAATGAAGGTGTTCACTCTTTCTTCTCAATTATTTCATCTGTTTCAAAGACAAAAAGCAGAGTTAGGGTTATTTTGTAAGAATTGCAGTCTCAAATCTTAAACCCCAGGATTATTTCTGCTTCAGAAGAATATGAACATATTGAAATTACTTCAATAATCTCAGTTTTTAGAGAGACCCTTGGAAATCACTTCCTGAAAATACAAAGCTACAGGTGGCTATGGTTTCTTAAAGCAGTTCTTTAAAAGTGGAGATGTGAAGGACTCATTGCCTTGCACGCAGAGTCTGCTGGACGTTATCTTCCTTAGAATTCTATGCGAAGTTATAGAGTGGTTTTACTTTCTTCCATGGGAGAAAGATCATAGTGGTTAAGAGCATGGACTCTGAGGCCCTGGATTCAAACCTGGAGTCAGTCTGGGCTTAAACTAAGCCCTACCGGCTATGGGAGGTAGAATTCTAAAATGACTCTGTGATTCCTGCCCCTTGGTATCCACGGGTTTGTGGACACCCTTCCCATTGAGTGTGGACGAGACCTGTAACTGGCTTCCAAATCAATAGAACATAGCAAAGGTGATGGGATATTGCTCTCGTGCCATATTATGTATGTCATATGACAAAGACAAAGAGATGTATTGAGGCCCCTAACCTTTTAATATTAAGAAAAGGGAGATTATCCTGGATGGGCCTGGAATAATCGGGTGAGCCCTTTCAAAGAGGGAGACACTCTGCTGCTGGCCTTGAAGACTTGGACGACATGAGTTCTGCTATTGTACGGAAATGAATTCTGCCAATAAGCATGTGAGCTTGGAAGAGGACCCCAAGCCTCAGATGAGACCCTTACCCTAGTCGACACCTCCATTGCTACCTTGTGAAGACACTGAGTGGAGGACCTAGTTATGCTGTGCCCAGACTCCTCACCCACAAAACTGTGAGATAATAAATGTATGTTGTCTTAAGCCATGAAGCTGGTGGCGATTTGTAAATCAACAATAGAAAACAAGTATGTTAGCTGTGTGTCTACAGGTAAGTTATCTGTCCTTTCTGTTTATCTGAAAAATGGGGGCAATAATAGTACCTAGTTATGCAGTTGTGATAAGGACTAAATGAGTTAGCATATAAAGTGCTTAGAATAGGTTTTAGCACATAGTCAACATGATATAAATGTTAGCTATTATTAGAATCTTTATTTTTCAGTTGAGACTCAGCGATATTAAGTGAATATATCCAAGTTCAAATAATCACTCAATAAATGTTAGTCTGCCTCTTCTTTACACTAGTTTAGGTCAAGCTTTGCATCACCACTTCCCACTTCTAAAATTATGTTGGCCTTTATACTCCATCAATCACTTATGTCATGATGGACATATGTCTTCTCCTCAGTTCCTCATTTATGAAATGATGGAGTTAGGCTAAATTCTTTCAAGTTGTAACGTTCTGTGATTCTAGAAATCTCAGAAGTAGATCATTCAACCTTTCCATGTTATTTTTTTGGCCTGAATCCATGACCGAAAAACCCTTCAAGGAAAGTTACTTGGCATGTTGTAGCCTTTCCCCTTCATTCTCTCCTGTGATCCCTGGAGATCTAAGCTTGCAGGTTGCAGAAATGCACAAGAGAAAAATGACCCAGAGACAGCCACAGTCACAGTGTAGTTTAAAACCCAAATTAATTCTGGCACCACTGAATGTAGGCAATGCCATTTGGGGAATTACCACTTCTCAGTGAAAAGAAATAAAGCAGGGAAAAAAATGGACATTACAAGAGTTAAAGAGACTGAACAAAGAGGCTTCTGGGGAGTTTGGAGCGGGTGGGAAGAAAAAGGAACAAGGAAATACTAGTCATTGATTAGGGTCTTGCAAAATTTTGGGGGGGTCCTCAAATCTTTAAAAGGAACGATTTAAAAAGTTGGAAACATTAGAACAGCAGTTCTTAAATTTGTTCTTAAACCTAGGACTTGTTTAAAATGCAGACTCCTGGAACTCACCCACAAGGATTCTGAATCCATTAGATGAGGTTTCCAAACACTACTTTGAAAGGCACTGCATTTGTGAAGGTATCAAGAACGATTCTGAGTTGCAAGCAAAGGCACCAACTCCTGAATTCATAGGATAATGGAAATATTACAAATTTCCAGAAGGACGGAGAAAACGGGCTTGGAGACTACACATCCAGGAACATCACCCCAAATCACACAGCATCACTGGTCTGATGGGTAAGGGAGCCTGCAGCTTCCACCACCAACACCAGCTGCTGCCCTGGGAGCCAGGTGGAGTTACCTCACATTTCTTCATGTCACTAGTTTCTATTTCAAAGTATGAGATAGAGGTGTCTGATTGGCAGAGCCAAGGTCACATGCCTGCAGCCTGGCTGCAACAGTGGCTGAAAATGCAAATATCTAGCACTTTACATTTCCATAGAAGGTGGAGGGATGAAAAGGCAAATTCAGGGCTGGGTGGGCAAACACAGTGGTACGTTGGCACAAAAATCAAACTTCTCTGTAATGAGCTTCTAAATATATGAAATGTTTAATTCAATATATCTTAAATATCAGGATTTATTAAATTCCAAAATTGCCAGTCACTATTAACTCCCACATGTAAATTTATAATTCAGAAATGGAAACCAACTCCCTCAAATCTAAGATGAAATTGCCACGGGGTTACAAAAGTTAATTTGAGGAATGTGATCAATAATGTTGTAAAGATTTTGTAGGGTATCCGATGGACACTTGTCTCATTAGGGAGACCACCTCAGGGATGGTGTAGATGCCTGATCACTGCACTGCACACCTGAAGCTGAAGCTGAACAATAATGAATGTCAACTATAAGTTTATATGTGTATAAGTGTGTATATATATATATATATATATATATATATATATATATATATGTATGTATAATGTATATAGTTACAAGAAGCAGAGTACAGCATTGGGAATAGAGACAGTGGACATGTAATGGCTGTGTGCTATGTCAGAGGGGTAGTGGACGGGGGAGTGGGGTTGACACAGTGTGAGGGATATAAATGATAAATGTCTAACTATTACATTGTTTTGTGCACCTGAAACTAATAAAAAAAAATCTAAGATGAAAGAAGTTTATAGGTTGATCAGTTTATTTATTTATTTATTTATTTATTTATTTATTTATTTATTTATTTGGGGGGGTACCATTAGCTACTCAATGGCAATGGTCCTGTCTTAAATTTCTTTATTTTTTAATCCCTAGTCCTCACATTTATCAGTTACAACATAAATAATTACCAAAGTTAACATAAACAGGTTATGTTCTATCAGTAGCTGTCAAAGTGTGGTACAGGGTCCCCGAGATCCTTTTAAAGGGTGTGTGAGGGTCAGTATTATTTTCATAATATTACTACAACATTCTTTACTTTTTTACCCTCAATCTCTCATAATTGTATAGTGGAGATTTCCAAGGGTCCAAGTTCACGGACTCTTACTTGAATATTCTTGTGAATGTCTGTTTTGTTTCCTAATATGGTAAATATAAATAGATATAGCCCACATAAACAAAGCTTTTTATTGTCCTTAGTAATTTTTAAGAGTGCAAAGAGGTCCTAAGACCAAAACATTTGAGAACCTCTGCTCCTGATAAACTATACAAATAAACATACAAAACAAAACAAAAACTTACCATGCTCTTTCAGTCTAACCAGAAACACAGTGGTCCAGAAGAATCTGAAATAGGAAGAAATAAATGTCAAGTATCACCTTCCATTTGCGCTACTAGGATCTGACAAAATAATTAGAAAACAGGGGACAGTAAGAGGTACCTTACCTGATACAACCTGAGACTCACGAAAGCAAATACAGCAGAGTGCTGTATATTCTGCAATACCCATTCTCTTTTTCTAATATAAAAATACAATTTTTAGCAGATACAAAGCCACCCAGGTAAAAGCCTACATTTTCCAGCCTTTCTTCAAGTTAGGTGTGGCCATGTCACCAAGCTCTGGCCAATGGGGTGTGAATGGAAGTACTGTGGATCCTACCCTTTAAAGAATAGGACACAGCCTTCTCTACCTACCCCTCTGCCCTTCCTACTGGCTGCAATGGTGCCACACATGTGAGCCTTCTTCAGTCATAAGGAGGAACCATGGCAAAGCAAGAAGAGAAGAGGAGCAGTCTAGTTTGCTTACACTCAGATCCCTATGACAGAGACAAATGCTATCTTAGCTAATACCTTGTCTTTGTTTAGGCAGCTGGACCCGTATCCTGACAAACGCAGTAAGTTTAACCTAGAAAAGATGATTCAGTGTAGCCTGGGCAGACTGTTGCCAGTACCGATAAGGAAATACACATTCTCCATCACCCCACCTGCCTCACACTCTGCCTGTGCTGCCTCCACACCGTTGGCCCAGGTACAGGGAGGAGCACAAATATCCTCCTTTCTTCCCACAGCTCACCTAAATCCAGCCCCGACTGTGACATGCCAGCTATCCATCCAGAAATTTCAGACTTCTTTGGAATCTGGAACACATAATCCCTCAAACATAGAAGATACATCTCAAAAGGCAACATTTGGTTGTCATAAATGTTAATTTGGCTGTTATGATAGATTTTTTAAAAATTAAGTTAGTTATCAACATTTGAAAATTGGGAGAGTCATACAAAAATTCAGATTTCAGCTTCTTAAAAAATAAATCAGAGGACCTAGCACCACTGGGCCCAGTACATTTGTTATTATTTATCTTCTATCCTGAGTTTAGAACAATGCCTGCTACCATGTTTCCTCGAAAATAAGACCAGGTCTTATATAAAGCTTTGCTCCAAAAGATGCATTAGGGCTTCTGTTCAGGGACGTCCTCCTGAAAAATCATGCTGGGGCTTATTTTCCGGTTAGGTCTTATTTTCTGGGAAACATGGTACTTAAGAAGGGCTCAACATATATTTATTGAATGAATGAATTAAGTTATTCCCTTAAAGTCTAGAGTATACTCCCCATCACATTCCCAGGCATATAACAGAAGCTTAGTAAATATTTGGCTCTAGATCTGTGCTAAAATATGTCCCCAAATGCACCAGCCTTCAAGAACTTATAGGTAGTTCATTTAATTCTCTTAGAACAGGTCTATTCATTAATTCAATCATAAATTCATTCAACAAACATCAACTGAACACCGAGGTATGTGGAACATGAATAAAATTGGCAAAGATTCCTACCCTTTTAGAGTTTACATTCCAGTCAGGAAAGATAGATTAACAATAAACTTTTAAATAAATAAACTGCATAGTAAATTAGAAGGTAGTACATCCTCTTAAAAAAAAAGAAAAAGAGCAAAGTAAGGGGACCAGCTGTGCAGTGGAGGCTGGGCAGCTGATTACAGTATTAAATGGGAGTTTTCAAGATAGGTCTCATTTTGAAACCAAAAATGAAGCAAGGACTTGAAGGAAGTGAAGGATGAGGGAAGAGTTAGTGCAGAGGCTCTAAAGTGGAAACACATCTGTGTGTCTGAGAAAAAACAAGAAGGGTGGTGTGGCTGGAGCAGGATGAGCAGAGAGGAGAGTGGTGACAAAAGAAATCAGAGAGGCAGGGAAGGTGAGGAGGCCTTCCAGACCACCACTGGGACTCCGGTTTCTACATGGAGTGAAATGGGGAGCCATTTAGGGTGTTGAGCAAAGGCGTGATGTAAATGGTATAATTTAAAAAGAGACCTTTGGTTGTGCTGTTGAGGGGGAAGGGAGGAGGCAGGATATCAGTGGGGAGAGGTAATGGTGTCTTGGGTGGTACAGGGAGGTGGTGACAGCAGTGGATCAAGAGGGTTGAATGTTTAGTCTCTGCTGAGGAAATTGAATCCATTTTCATGTAGGTTCTCCATTTCCAACAGGAGGAAAGGACAATGAATTAAGTGCCATGATTATAAACAAATGGTACTTCAAGGAAGGAGGTAATCCGTGTAACTTGAACAGCACAGGAGAGCTGGCATGATGCTGGCAGGGCCCACTTCTCTAGTTGCTCACACTGCAGCAGCTATGGTGGGAAGACAGGTAGAAGATGACTTCAAGTGCTAAAGATAAGATACACATTGCAATTTGGAGGTTCAGAAATATACTGAAACAAGATATCCAGAGAATGCCAAAGGCAGATGGAAAATATTCAACATCAGGCACAAATAAAATATAAATTTTCTTTTCAAAGTGGAGGCTCGATGTGCTCTGGGGCACACAGTGCAAAGGCAGCCTTTGGAGTCAACCTGGGTGTGAGTTGTGGGTCCATGAGCCATTGCTAGTCATCCACCAAATCCTCCCAGGCTCACGTTCCTCATCCACCACTGGGCTCATCATGGCCCCACTTCATCACTTGAGAGAGGCTTACAACTAATTGAAAACATTCATTAGGAATGACTGATTTAATCTCAACCTGCTCCCTACTCTCCACCCCAAGGAGAGCCTACATTCCTGTGATGTGATAACATCTGAACTACAACCTGGTGACACATTTAACCTGTCATATACCTCTTGAGAGCTCTTTTTGCTTTAGAGCTTCTGTCTTCTCATCTTTACCTCTAGTGTCTTTTCCTCACTACAGTGAAGAAATGGTTGCTTCCAAAGACACAGCCATTTTCCTCTTGAATGACCTTTTCAAGAGGAGTAAGGTAGTGACTGCTTCCTGTTAATCCTCTCACACCAGGCACCGAAGAGGTATCAAAACCACATGTTGACAATTTTGCTTTCTAATCCCCTCACCTTCTCCCTCATTCCCACACCCCTCCCATCTAGCAACCCTCAGTTTTTCCTCTATATCTCTGATTGTTTCTGATTAGTTTGTTCATTTATTCTATTCTTCAGATTCCATATATAAGTGAAATTTTGCCACGGGGATATGAAAAACAGTTTGGGGAATATAATCAATAATGTTGTAAAGATTTTATAGGGTGTCAGATGGGCACATATCTTATTAGGGAGACCACGTCAGGGATGGTGTAGATGCCTGATCACTGCACTGTACACCTGAAACTGAAGCTGAATAATAATGAATGTCAACTATAATTTTATATATATATATGGTCATAGGATGTGGAGTACAACATAGGGAATAGAGTCAGTGGAACTGTAACAGCTATGTACAATGTCAGAGGGGTAGTATATTGGGAGAGGGGGTTTATTACTTTGTGAAGGGTGTAAATGTCTAACTATTACATTGTTTTGTACACGTGAAACTACTATTACTACTACTACAGTTACTACTACAACTGTTACTACTACTACTACTACTACTACTACTACTACTACTAAAACACATGTTGACAATGAACACACAGAGGACAAACCCTGTCCCACGGGTTCAGCTAACCTAACAAGCAGCTCCTGGAACCAACTGAGCAGTTCCCAACAGTGCCCAGAGGGCATGTGGCAAAAATGGAGTGTCTTCCATGAGTATTTTGGGAGGGGCAGGAACCCTTTCCAAACTGACATTTCACAGCTCGGAGTTTATAAAGGCTGACTCTCCCTATGCCCTCACAATTTTACAGTCAAGAGCAGAATCCTTTTGATTTGGGGGTCCCAATTTGATGTCTCCATGTCTCAACTTCCTCCAAGGAAATGTGGAAGCAGCTCTACAATTCTGCCTTTTAAAACCAGCAGCAAATAATACCAAGAGTGAACAGAGAGAAAACTATCTGACTTAGCATAGTGTTTATTTTGTCACCGGTTTAGCCTTAATTTCCTTAACTTGCCTTTTCTTCTTCTTCTTTTTTTTTTTTAATACTTTTTTGGTGGCTAAGCTCAGAATCCTGACCCACTTTCATACACAAAGCCGTATATCCCTGAATACAGAGAGGACACTTCCAGACAGTGAACAACCTTCTCAGAGAGGAAGTACACAGAGAAGAGCCCGTGAGCCATCACCCAAAGGTGTCTCTCTGGCACTCCTTTCAACCTGAATGCTGTACTGAAATAATAAGCAGATAAGAGAGGCCAAACACTGCACACCACCACCTGGAGTCTCATTTCTAGTTGGCCAACCAGCAGCCTTTCTTTCTCTCACTGGGTCAAAGTTCACGTTTTCAAGGGAAAACATGGCACAATGTACTTAGCTGGAGATAAATAAAGGAAATTATCATAACCTGACTGTGGGCTGCAGTGACCTAACCTGATTTAGATAAAGGGAGGTAAAGGGTCATCCCCCCAGCTTTAAATGACAGAGGCAGAAAAAAGGATCTCCTGAGTCTCCTGAGTGACACTCCTTACAGGTTGGGACCTGGTTTACGGAAAATAAAATAACCACCAAGGCTACCCTTGCTGTTCATTTTTAAAGATTTAAAAATTCAGATAAGTGCACCTGAAACTAATTTAAAATAATATTGAATGTCAACTATAAGTGAAAAATAAAAATAATTTTAAAAGAAAGTGGAGAAGTAAAAATACTACATAAGAAAAATCTGAGCAACAAAATAAAGTCTGAAGATAAAAAAAAATAAAAATTCAGACATTAAAACTAATGATTACTTTGATTATTTATACTCATCCGTAATAACTGCAAATCACTGAAATATGCTGTAACCCAGAAGATATGTACTGAAATATTACTATGCAAAATATTAAACATGATTAGAATAGCTTTTAAAATAGCTTTTATTGCATTTTGTGTATACTCATAAGTACTATCTATATGTGAGTACCTACTAGGTGTCAGGTGCTTGTCTCTTGCCCCTAAAGGAATATTCCAGGTTAAACACACCATGACACTGGTTTAGATTAGATCAATCTGCAAGGATGCAGGGGCTACAGGAAAGATTACTAAATAAATCAGCCCCCACCAATGTATGATTTAAGTTACTTTGAGGTAAATCTAGGCTACCCTAACGGCAATCAAGTCGCACTTTAAGTCATAAAATAATGATTTCTCATAGTGCAATACAATTTTCATCCTGACACAAGGATGAGCAGTTGAGCACCCTCAGCACCACAGCTCAGACTCTGGGGCCATATCTACATGTAGGATAATGCAGCGTCCACCACTTATGAGTTGGGAATGCTACGGCATTTCATTTAACCTTTTTGTGTATTGTATCTTCATTAAATGGGAGAAAATAACACCTTTCCAGAAGAACTCAACTGAAGCATCTTTTTATGTTAATATATAAAGGTAATATACAAATTATAATTACATATAAATTATAATGCATAATGTAAATTATATAAATTATATTAATATATAAAGGTTATATAAATTATATAATATACATTAATATGTAAAGGTAACATATAAAACTTCTACTATAGTCCCTGGCAGGCAGAAGGAAACTCAAAGAAAATCAGTCCCTTTTCACATCAAAGGGTTATAGAGAAATGAGGTTAATTACCTCTGTCCTAAAACAAAACATTGATTTCTATTATAGCTATCGGAGACGGTTAATGTTTAACTACTTGCTTCATTTGCAATTAGTTTTTGATAGACACTGTCAGTTGTCTGTCTGAAAACTACCCACTTTCCGCATCACCACTTCTTGCCAATCTCAGGGATATTCACTTTTCCAGACTCCCTTGCGCTCAGGACTTGGTGAGTTGGCAAGTAACCAAATCCTGGACAATGGGACCAGAAGGGGGAAATCTGTTGAGAGGATTCTGTGAGATTTTCATCTCTAATGCACACAGATATTCTGAAGAATATGGGCCTTTTTCATCTGTTGGACATGTGTCTTCATGTATGACGCTAAATGCAACAGCCATCTTGCAACACAGATGGGTCAAGCCTAAAAAGCAGTTGGTGTGCAAAGCATGGTGCAATGGGTCTAGCTCCTTGCTGACATTGCTGAGCAGCTGAACTTATCCTGCAACCATTCTCCTCTGAACTGTTGGTGTGTAAGATATAAATGCCACTGTTTAAGGCACTCTTGGGATTATGTAGTATGCTGCCTAATTGATATTGGGTTCCTCTGGCAATATAAGAAAATCTTTAGCTATGTGAATTCAAATGTGGTGATTCTGAATAGCTAAAATAATAATAATTAATAATAATAATAGAATTTTGTGAGATTTAACAATTTTAAAAAGAAATACTTCTAAGATAATATTACATTCTTCTTTGATTAAAATATAAATATTATTTAACTCTTTCTTGGTGATGCACAACCTTATTTTAATGGACCTGCTAACACCAACCCTTCTTTCCATTTCTAATTGCTGTCATTTAGAAAATCAATTAAAAAGCAACTTCTTTACTAAATTCTCTAATTTCAATCTCCCCCCATCCCCATTTAGTCAATCTTAGATCACTGATAAAATACTTTAAATTTATATGTAAAGTTAAAGTGTTGACTGGACATGGATCTGAAGAGCTCTCCTGTGAGTAAACTATATGCAGATTGCAATGAATGTGCTACATGATTTCTAACTTGCCTGCTCAAAAAGCATTTTGTCTTACCTGTTTTTCTCCAATAAGAGCAAGCTGAGTTCTGGGTAAGTGAGGTATTACTGTAGGACAACACATCACTTTTAACGAAGCAAAAAAGCTATCATAATATTAGGTTGGTGCAAAAGTAATTGCAGTTTTTGCAACTGTTTTTAACCTTTTAAACTGCAATGACTTTTGTACCAACCTAATACTAACAGAAAGGTGTCCCTCCCTGGTCAACTGAAATACTGCATTAACACACATGATCTCAGCCCTCACAACAGCCTTATCACAGAGGAGGTAGTGGAGCCAAGAGATGAGACATGGAACCTTTGGGGTCAGACCACCTGGGTTGAAATTCTGCCTCCAACCACTAACTGCAAAATCACAGCTTCCCAAACTGCAGAGTGAGAGGTGGGTAACGGTAACGAAGGAAAGAGCTGTTGAGAAGGTGAAGTGAGATAATGCCTGTAAAACATGCAGTACAACACTTGGTGTCATAAGCACTCAACAAATGACAGTTATCTCCATTTTGCAGATGAGGAAACTAGAGCCTCAAATGAGTAACTTGAGCAAATGGTGGAGCAGGAAACAAAACAAGGTGCATAGGTTTCCAGAGTTCATACTCAGTCACACAGCAATACTGGCAACTAACATTTAATAGTTAAAGGTCAAATCAGGGGAAGGTCAAATCCATGGGCCATGGGCAAGACGGATAGGATTGACTGCAGAAATGAAATTTCAGTTCAGTATTACAAATCTCTGATTCATAACCTTCTCCCTGACAAAGAAATAAAAGGGTATTCATTTTCTTCAGTTGCTTCTAAAGCAGAATGACTCCACATCTGTGGACTGACCACCTGGAATATGTAGTTAAGAAATTCAAACGCATAATTATTCTATGACACAGTTCAGTTCAAAATATTTGGTGGTTTTGAATATAAATTCTAAGTTGTGGTATTCAAAAGGCATTTCCTATGCTCATAGATGCGCTAATTTAGAATTCTGTTCTCTGTTTTAAAGAGATGATTTAATTAATATGCATCATAAAAACATTTGGAAAATGAATTTGAGGTGTGAAGGAGAAATTCATATTTGTACACAATTATTTTGTCCTCATACACCCATAGGAGCACGTTAATTTTGTTATCCTGCTGTTGAGATACTGAAATTTCCTGGAAATCATGCATTCTACAGATAAGTCACCTATTAGCTACTAAACTCTAATGTACATACTTCCCTTTTTATTGCAATTTGCTTTTAAGAAAATACTATCCAGAAGTTATCTAATTCAATGAAGCATAGTGAGTCAGACATACATTTTCAAAATAATATCATTTTCTTGCCTGCCAGCTGCCTGAAGCTCAGAGATGAAGTCAGTTCTTGGGCATTATTAATCAATTTTATTTAATTTTCATAAATTTTCTAAGGACAGTGCTTCCACAAGATGAATTTAGTCCAGCACTACTACTGAAAAGCAAAAGCTGTCCTAGAATACTTATTTACCGCTCCTCCAATGTTCCCCCACCACAGGAATCCTGACTGTTCAACACGCTCCAGTAGACAGCTGCATTCACATTTTTGGTTTTGCCGTAGATAATCTCTTCAATGCAGTGGACAAAAGCAAAACAGTCTGTGTCCCTCCATAACTTTCCCCAGCATCCATGTTAAAATGCGTAGAGAACCCCTTAGGCTGCCAAGGCTGGTAGTGAGGCCATCTGCTGTTCCTCTTTGCTCACCACTCACTCCCTCTCTATATTCCTTCCCCATAGCTGACATCCCTCTACTTGGATGTCAAGTTTCCTGAGTGTAGTTCCTGGGCAACCTGCATCATAATTATTTGGTGGAGGAGGGACTGGCCATTACAAGAAACAGATTTCTAGGCCCCACCGAGTCAAAATTTCTGGGAAGGGTGCCCCACGGATCTCTAATTTTATCAAGCAGCCCAGGAACTCTTTATGCACATTAAAACTTGAGACTGACTGTATCAGACAACATTTCTCTCAGACAGTTACAAATAACCCCCAAATACCTGGCCTTGATCACTTGAACATTCCCTATTTTAGAACAAATGGCTGCCTTGGCCTCAGTGAAGCAGAGATGTTCGCTTTTCCCACCCACTTCCCTCACCCTGCACCTCAAATATTCATTTTCTGTCTTTACTCTTAACATACTTTTATTCCATAAGATACATTTTTTTTCATGGTTTCAAGTAAAGCTTAACCTGAGCTTTAGCATTGTGTCTTCAAATGACCTCCATCCATTTCCACTAGGACATCCAACTGTGATGTCTCACTCACGATGTTCCAAGGCTAAATACATCTTTCCCACAAATACTGCTAGTGCCAATTAAATTAATTAATTAATTCATTTATCCAAAATTATTTATTACTTTGTGCTAGGAGCTAGTAATACAACAAAGAAACACAGTATCTGATTTTACAAAACTTACATTCTGCTAGGGGCAGAGAGGTGTAAAGATATTAAAAAGATTATGTGCACAATTATAACATTAAAACTGCAGTAACTTCTATAAACACGAACGAACTATAGGAAACAGCCAGAATTATGCCTTTTTTGGCAAAAATACCCCAGAGGAGAGGGCGTGTCCTTCTTAGTGCATCAGGAGACACTGGTTGGCCCCATTATCAGTGATGTTAACCTTGATCATTTGTTTAAGTTATGTCTGCCTGGTTTCTCCCCTGTAAAGCTACTCTTTTGTTCTTTGCAATTACAACGTATATTTTAGGGAGTGATTTTGAGCATACGCAAATATACTTTTGCCCACTCATTTTAGCAGCATCCAAAGATGATTCTTACCTGAAATAATTATTACTGTGGTGTTTTAAAATGGTGACTTTTCTATTCCCATCCTTTCTTCTACATTTATTAGTTGGAAGTTTTTGTTTGATGGTTGCTTAATTTTTGTATAAAATTTTAAAATTTTAGGTTGTCAAAAGGATCTTTCTTTTTTTTATGGTATCTGGGTATTCCATCAGTCTTCAAAAGGTCTTCAATCTCACTGATGCTAAAAAATTTTCAAAATATGTCCATCAATCTTTTCTTCCAGTAATGTTATGGTTAGATATTTTTGGATAAACATCTTTGATCTGTGTGGAATTTATGTGTATGTAAGGAGTAAGATAGGAATGCAGTTTTGTTTTGTTTTGTTTTTTACCACCAGGCAAAATGACCCTGAGTGTCCTCAATGACGCTTCTTATTTAATTCTCAACTCTGCCCAACAAGGTGATGCTCCCAAACTAGGCACTTAATATATATTTATTAAACTGAAATAGTCTCTGTCAATTGTACCTCAATAAAATTGAAAAAAAAATTAGTCTGGCAGCAATGGATAAAGTTACAGAGAGAAGAGGAATTGGCAGCCCAGAGAGGAGGCAATTAGGCAACTGGGATGAGGTACCCCAGGTCTGGATTGAGAGAGGTAAAAAGAATGGAGAAGGGTAAATAGTTATTGGGGGAGATTATGACGAAAGAAACAACAAAGGACTTGGAATTTAAGTGGACATAGTGAGATATAAGAGCATAAGTAGGCAAAAATATTGTAAATGTTGTCATCTAAGGGAATTAGAGATAATCACACTTCTGACTTTGACACAGAAAACTCCTTCCTCTCAATGAATGGTACCAACATCCAATCGGTTACGCAACACCTGGCAAAACCTAGAAATACTCACTCTCCATCTGCTCCCTGCCTCAAGTCCACATCCAATCTACCACTTACATTTGCAGATTCACACTCCAAAACCTCTCAGATCTGTATTTGCTCACCACCTTTTCTCACAGCACCCTATTCAATGCCACCTTTTCTGTCTGCATTGCTGGAATGGCCTTTCAAACTGATCTACTTTTCATCTGCTCCCCTTTGATTATTTCTACATACAACAGGTATGTCATTAGACAAAGTTTTTCCTTCGCTTAAAAACCTTTCATAACTTTCTTTTTTAAAAAAAACTTTTATTTATTTTAAGTGTGTTTTTCCAGGACCCATCAGCTCCAAGTCAAGTAGTTGTTTCAATCTTGTTGTGGAGGGCGCAGCTCACAGTGGCCCATGTGGGGATCAAACCAGCAACTTTGTTCTTAAGAGCACTGCGCTCTAACCAACTGAGCTAACCAGCCACCCCATAATAACTTTCAATCACTGTTAATATCACATGCCCTTAATAGGTCCTGCAAAACTGGGTCTGACCCAGATGCCAACTCACCAGCCTGCTTTTGCGTCCTCCACACACTGGCATCTTTCAGTTCTGAGATGCACTATGCACACTGTATGCAAATGACCCCCACCCTCATTTCACACTTCTACTTCCTCTGCATCTTCCCAGATGTTCCTTTCAGCATCTCTTCCTCAGGCAAGATATTTTTGACCACCTCCAGACTAGGTTATACTCTTAATTACGTACTCGTGAGGAAACATCCGACACACCCATATTGAGAGATTTTTCTGCTAAACAATTGGCCGGTGCTCTTAAAAAGTGTCAAAATGATGAAAGAGAGAGAAAGGCTGAGGTACTGTTTCAGATTAAAAGAGACTAAGGAGACATGACAACTAAATGAAGTGTGTGATCCTGGACCAAAAGAAGGATACTGATGAAATGTGAATAAGATCTGTAGATTAGACAATAGTACTGTAAAGATGTTAATTTCCTGATTTTGATAACTACTGTTACTATGTAAGGTGTTACTATTTGGGGAAAATGGATAAGGGATATACAGAAACTCTGCATACCCTTTTTGCAATCTTGGGAAGTCTGAAATTATTTTAAATAAAAGTATTTTTTATTGTTCAATTAGTACCTTAAAATCCCTTCAACAAGAGAAAGGACAACAAAAGGAAAAAAAGTTTGCAACATTTGTGACAGTTATAACATGTATTATCTCTAAACCATAGAGAACATTTGCAGAACAGTTAGAAAAAGGTAAAGAGTTAAACGAAAATGGACAAATGGAATGAACAAGTCATAAGAGAAATATAAATGGCTGAGTAATGTGAAAAAATGCTTAATTTCACCTAGTACTTAAGAAACTATGAATTTGAACAAAGTTTTTTTCATTTATTTGATAAAATTTACATGATTAATCATACTGAATATTGATGAGGACTGGGGAAAAAATTTCCATTTTTAAAAAATAATGCATTCCTGTTGACCAAGCAATTCCAATTGTAAGGTGATTTGCCCATAGATTGTCCTGCTCCAAATACAACACACACACACACACACACACACACACACACACACACATACACACTCCCACTGTAGCATGCATGGTTTTAAAATTTTGGAAATAAAAATAAATAGCCATCAAATGGGGGTTATTTAAAATAAAGAAATCTATAGTGGAGGAAGGCAGTAGAAAAGACTTACATCTATATGTACCGAACCAGGAATGTGTTCAAGTTACAGCATTAAGCGAAAAAAAGCAAGTTGTAGAATAACATATAAAGTATGATTCCATCTTTGTAATACTAACACATCTATATTTAATGGATCTTGGTATTTGCAAGAAAAAAGTATTAACATTCACTGAATTTTTCTCTACTGTTCTCTCAAGGATGGGACCAGGAAGAATTTCACATGCATTCATTTCTGTACAATTTGTTACAAGTATGTATCACTTCATAATCAGACAAATCATACTTGTTTTTAAAGCCTATAATAAGTATTGAGTAGCTGGCTTCAGATTTGAATCCTAGCTCTACCACATCTGTGCTTCCAGATGTGTGAATTTTGCTCAATTACTCTCTGAGTCTGTCTCTCCAGTCTAAAGTGAGAATAACCGTGCCCTCCTTGCCACATCATACTACTAAGGTAGTGGTAGTTATTCAAGGGCTTTTTAAATCCAGAGGGGCTGGTGTGGCCTGATGGATGAGCCGAGTGGCCTTAGTGTCTAGACAACAAAAATTTGTCTGAAAAGACAGTTCTCCAGAAAGACAAATTTACTGTTTACAGACCTTCTGGAATCCAGAGCTGGAGAACTCTGTTGAATAAGTCCTTCAATGTCAGTCCTACCAAATTCAAGGCCTCAGATGCTCACTCTTGCTCCCTCCTGCCTTTAGGGTGACAGACAAGTTGACTTTGCCCACTTGTTCTTTCATTCTCTGATCTGGACCAGGTACTGTGTGTCCCCAGCTCCAATGTAATGCTTGCTTGCAACAGGTTAGTCCTCTGTTCAAAATGCATGCTAGTAACCTAGTGCCTACCAGAAGAGGTAAACAACCTCACCTGCCCTTTACAGGCAGAGAGCTGACCCTTTTCTCTTCTCATGCATTATTAGACTTTGTTTTCCACTGCTCCCCAATACATATCTACCCCACTTCCCTTTTTGGTCAAATCCTCTCTGCCCTATCCTAACATCTGCCATTCAGAAAGATTGTAACATCCTCTCTAAAACATTTCCACCAACCCTGTGGTTTCCTGATTCTGTCCATCAAAAAAACCGACATTAATAAGATAATGAAACAAGTGTAGAGTGCCATTATGAAAACTCCAAGGCAGCCTTGATGTATATGTCATTACATGAAAATATCTATGGAAATCAAGAGGATAAATACATAAAACTTAAAAGTAAAATCACAAATCTGAATATAAAATTAGATTTTTGCACTTAAGTAGGTTTTTCTCAGTGTGGTTTAACTGACCACCTGCATCAAAATCCCTTGAGACGGTTGTTAAAATGAAGGCTCCCAGGACCCATCCAACCTTACTGAATAACAATCTATGGGGGTAGGATGGATGGCAGATGCTTTGGTTTTTTGAGACTAGTTTGAGAAGCACTACCCTAGTTACCTTTCTAAGTTTTTCAATATTATACTTGCCAAAGAAAAACAACCTTTATGTTGTAAGAATGTGGTCATTTACAATTCAAAATCTGCATTTTAATTTCTTGAGTTTTTCATTAATTGCAAAACCAAAGTTCCATACCCACTAATGATTCCAAGTGATTTTCATCCTTTTATTTATTTTTCTTAAACTACTATGTGGATTCTGTAAGCCGTTTCTATGTCCCACTGAACAAAACCACGAACATATATAGGACTTATTCCAGGCCTCTCTTTTCTAATCTCATTCCATCCACTATGTCCATTTGTTCCTCCTGTTAAAGAAAACTTATCTTGTGGAACAGTTTACAAATCAACCTTTCAAGGACAAAACAGATTGGAAAAAGAACTGGAGTCAATCCACCAGAATATGGAAGCATGAGCCCATGTACATAAAGCCCTCCCTCTATTTCTTCTCAGAGGTTGAAAAGTGAATTTTCAGTGTTAAAAGATATGGCTCTAGCCGTGGGATAAATACAATCACAGGGTTCTTAACTGAGCTGAATTTAACCATCATCATCATTACTGATTGCAGTTTTCCTTCCACCTTTAATTAAAATGTACACAGTTGATATTGCCCCTGCCATTCAAGGTTGAGATGCAGCATTCTCAATATGGACCCACACTGGAGTTTTTCACTGAGCACAGGAAAGGCAGCCGTCACCTGGTGCCAGGGAGGGTTAAAAGTGAGTCATCACTGGCTTCCTGTTTCCAAATTCACCCAGAGTCATCAAATCAATCAAGGTGAATAATACGTGATGGGTCCCTAGACAGTTCTTTCTTAGATATGCCCTTACAGAATCTGTGGGTCAGTTACTGCGATGTCACTGAAAAGTAGTATAGCAAAAGTTTAGAAAACAAATTCACTAGAACTCAAATTCCATCATCCTTAATCGAGTTTAAACTCACAAAATTTAAAAACAGTTCCTTTAAAAGGGACTGAACTTTAGTGAAGTAATGACGCTTATTTGCACACAAGGGTAAGTCAAAGGATGCAGTCTATAGTTTTAAAGATGAGATTTAAAAATTTTTTCCTCAAGTAAACTAGTCATGTTTTACCCATAAAATTTACACAAGACCAAGAAAAGCTTTTGTCTCCTTAGAAAAAAAACACAATACTGGCTACAGATTTCTGAAAGTTATTTAAGAGAACAAGAAATTATATAAGGACTAATGTAATGTTAAAATACTGAAATCAGTGATGGCATATTCCATTCTAAAGAAGCGCTGGGGGAATTAAGAATTTCTTATTCTTTATTGCTACAGCAGTCTTCCCACCTATAATTAAAATCTGGCTTCTTATAATTAGATATAATTACTTCAACAAGTCAAAGAACAGCTAAAATTCACTCTATAAAATATTCTGAATGAAAATAATTATAAAATGTCATCATAACTCCACCATCAGTCATGGTTAGAAAATATATGAGACTCTGGGAGTGTGAAGAGAGGTAGATGGCATAGAGGTTTTTCAGAATACTGATATATGCTCAATAGTTTAGTGCACACATAATTATTTGTAACATCTCTCCTTATACCCAGTGGTTCTTTACATATAATGTAAGTGTCTCCCTAATATAATGTACTATATACTATATATTGTATTATATGTAATGCATATATTATACAATGTATACATATAGGTATATACATGTATATAATGCATACCTAAGCATGTAATATCTACATTATATAAAATGTATATAATATATAATTACATAATATTACACATTATTTACGTAACACATGAGATACATATTATATACTAGGGAGACATATCCTCCCTGCCTCCAGCAAAGACTCACTGGGTAGAAGGAAAGATGTTACAAATGAATAAGTAGTGCATAGATACGTCAACTGCTAGGCAAAAACAAAAAAATAATACATTTTAAAACAGGTGAAAACAGAAATTGGAACACTTCTTATTAAAGAATATAATGAAAAACGCTATTTACAAAATACCAAAATATCAAGAAAAAATAGCAAAACTTTTGTATAACAGCCTAGGCATGGAGATGGCATATTCTACAATGTAGATGATTGGAACCCTGAATCTCCATGAGGACAAGCCCCCACTTTCTTTGCTCTAATTAGTATCCCCAGCACCTGGCATGTAGTACAGGAGACAATTCGGAAAGCAGGCATTAGAGTCAGATTCTCTGGGTTTGACTCACAGCTCTATCACTTACCAGCCTATGACCCTGACTAATTTACCTAGGTCTCTGTACCTCAATTTTTTAATATGTAAAATAGAACCTGTTGTATAAAGTTGTTTGTGAATCAATAATAATAACAGAAATAAACACATACAACACTTAACTTTTTGCCACACACTTCTAATCACTTTTCATTTATACCTATTTATTCATTTAACCCTCCCCCAAACCTTATGAGATAGAAACTAATATCCCAATTGAAAGATGAGGAAACTGAGGCTCAAGAAGTCAGTAACTTACCCACAGACACACAACTAGTAAATGGCAAAAAGAATTCATGTTCCTAACCACTCCATCATCCTTGAGATACCACGCGTGTTAAGGCTTTGTACAGTGCCTGACATATAGCACCTGTTTAATAACTAGTATTACTAAATATTTGTTAAATGTTTGCAAGATTCTGAGGTTACACCTGGGCTCAGCAGGAAAGGATGCTGTGATCAACTGGTGATGTCTCCCATGGATGTGGAATACGTGCCATAGGTTTATTATCTCTCCTCCACATAAAACAAAGAATCCCGATATCTGACTGCCTGACATTTTCCCTTCTGCATGGAAAGAACATGCCTTTAACTCTAGTTCAAGTGCTCAAGTACCTACTTTTTAAATAAATACTTGATAAGAATGGCCATGTTGCATTATGCAGAGAATAGCAGTGTTCGTATTACTTCCAAACAGTGATAAGCAATTTTTTATTTTATTTATTTATTTTGGACCTAGCCCATTAGAAAAAAATTCTTAAATGTCTAAGGATCTCATTTGATTTTTAATCAGAAGAAAACAAGCTTGATTGGAAGACAAAAAGGGAAGAACATCAGGCAGAAAATTTGCATTATTAATATGCACTATAATGTTAATATCCAGGCAAACTCCAGACGGCTGTTTAACTTTTGGACCTGAAATTAGATTATGAATCATAGGATAAACTTGGGAATAGAAAGTGAGAACTATTAAAAAAAAAAAAAAGGGAAGTCATAACACCCTTAATACTCAAGATCAACCATTTCCAAGAGGACCTTAAATGGCTAACTAGAGCAAATTAAAACATATGAATTACTGGTGCTTATATAAAGGAGCTGCTTTTAATAAACACAAGTTACTAAGTAACCTCCAGTCTGAATTAGTCTCTACGCCAGCCACATTAATGGACAAACATAACATGGGCTTAATTTAAAATTTAGAAATAAAATCAAACACCATGTGCTTTGCAGATTTAGCAATTTGACAAAGGTTTAATTGGCTTTTCCACCTTGTATGAGGAGATGTAGGATTGCACTAGAAGTTCATCTGATTTGCTTAGAAATGCAAATAATTTCTGACAAAAGGCACATCCAGATGTAGCAACATTGAGATTATTCCTGAACATTCTGATGTCAACTCAGGGTTTCTGAATGCACAATCACATATCCAGCTAGAAAATTCACATGTTCGCAGAGCTAGAATAAGCAAGTCCATTGGTACTAATACAGTGTTTTTTGTTTTTGTTTTGTTTTGGAGGGATTTTTATTTTTGCTTCAGTGGAGGAAGTTGGTCTTCTTAGTTGAATATATCAACTGGGCTTCAATATGATGAAAAGATTGGTATAAAGTTATGGCTAAAGATAATCAATACTAGAAGTCATGATGTACTTAGGTTGGGAAGTAAAGACATTCTAGAATTGTTATTTCATTTAACAAATATTTTTTGAGCATCTGTGATCCATTAGCCCTAAGGGATGGAAAGCTGTCTCTTAATATTTTCAGGGCTGAGTACGACTCATTTCTCATAGTATCATTTGAAGTTACTTATACATCTTTCACAGCATTGATGAAAAAATGCTAGCAATAGAGAGAATCACAAATCCAGTGGAATAAAATGTGTCTGGTAAATACATTTCCATAAATGCACCTGGCATTTCCTGAGCAGCGTTTACATATTTCTTGTACTCCTCACATTTTGAGCAAGAATTACCAGGCTTTTCTTCTCTGTAAAAAGCAACCTCACTCCCTGGATTGCAGTTATAAATAGGCTTTGGAAGAGTCCTTGAAAGAGGAATATGATCAAACTGGTTTAGTTAAGTCCTAGGTGCTGAAAGTAAACAGAGGTAACTATTACTAATAATTCTTTAACTATTTTTATCAGTCCTTCTCAGGAGCCAACCCCAGAGACATTCTCTTCTCCAGGAGTAAATCTCTCTGCTGAGGACACCCTCCAGACATGCTCCTCTCATTTCTCTCTCCTAGCCTTTCACTGGCAATGAATGAATCCTATGAAACGGGGCAAAAGTAGGCAAAAACCAGGCCTGAAGACCACAGTATGGGTAAAGGACTAGGAGTCGCTGCCTGAGAATTAAAATGGTGATTGTTTTATAAAAGAGTATAAGAAAACAAGTTTGTTTTAAAAATTCCAAGAACCAGCTGATACATAAATCCCAGCTGATATTCCCAAGTGGCCAACAATGTGCTAGATATGTGCTTGAACAGAAAACAAGCGGCCAGTTCTTTCTCCAAGTAGATCGCCAATAGCATTTCATGCCTTTGGATGGAGAAACTGCAATGGAGCAAATGGTAAACAGGAGGAACCTATTTCTCAAAGACGTAGCTTGAATTAAAAAGAAACATACTTTTAGCTACAACATGCCTGCTATAATGCAGTCATAGAGTCCATTTTTGAAGTTCAGCTGAGCATCCATCCCAAATGTAAGATTGTCCATTAAAACAAGGTGGGGGTGGGGTGGGGAGGGAGAACCCAGTGGCTAATCTCTATAAAACAACCCCAGAAAACTACCACCAGAAACTTCCCATAGGAATTCAAACATTCAGATATAATTTATCTGCTGGAACAAATCTGCCATATTGACCTTGACAAGGCCTTGAATCACGAAATCATAAATCAGCATCCTACTGACACTCATTATAAATTTGGAAACCCCTTTAAAACCTAGGACTTCATATTCTGCTCAGTGATTTGCAGGGTGTTGGGAAAGCAGTGTGCGCACTGGAGCTTACGTTGAAAGATGTCTGTTTTACTTACTACCAAACACTGAATTCCAGAAGGTGCACCCCCCCCCCATCTCCGCGCCACCCAAACACTTAAGATTTGTTTCAATCCTCTAGATTAGCTTCTGTCTCCTGAATCACTAATTATGTATTTTCCCCCCAGTAATTATAGCACCTTAAGCTCTTGGATATCAGCAGTGTGGGTTGTTTGATAGAGTTCTGGAAAATTATGTTCTAGTGACATTTCCACTTCTTTGTGCATTTCACTAAAGGCTTTTGTAAAGGCTTAAATTACTCTGGTGAAGGAAATGTCTTAAGATTCTTAAGATTCGCTCATAAATGGCATAAAATAAACATCATTTACAGAGGCTTGCCACACGTCCTGCAGGGATAAGGGGCTGTTTTTCCAACACTCGCCCCTCCCTTCTCCACAACACGCACCCCCAAAAAAAGGGCGGTGGTCTCGCTGAATGCCTACATCATCGCCGAACCAGAAACCCACGCGTACTGGTCACTGCTAGGGTTCCGCCTTGCCACCAAAAGCAACAGCTTCCTGCCTTTCCTGTCAAGGTGAAACTAACCCCTAGGGGCAGACTGGGGGCGCAGAGGCAATGCAGGCTGAGGTGGCCGATCGCGGGACTTGCTGGAAGGAAGTGAACAGCCAGCAAAGCGCATTTTCTTCCCGCGGAACAAGCCCGAGAACCGACGCCGCCAGCGGAAGAGGAACCAGCGGCGCGCCAGGCCACCAGGCACACGGATCCAGCGTGCACACTCGCCTGCGCCGGTGCGCGCTCACACTCAAGCATACACGCGCGCGCCTACTCACCAGCAACCCCTGATGTCCGGAGCCCGCGTGGGGTGGCGACTGCAGCGGCTGTCCCTGCGCCTGCCGTGTGGCCTTGGCATCCGTCTGGCCGCCGCAGCTCCGGCCGCACTGGCTTTTGCTAGGAGGCACTGCAGCCGGGTGCTGTGGCACCCAGCTTGGAGGCGCCCGCTCACTTGCTTCGGCCGTGCCTCCTCCCCCTCTCCTCTATGGACCGATGGAGCTTTGCTAGTTCCACTCGCTCCGGCTGCGTGCGTTGTTCTTCTCCTTCTCCCCTTCTTCGCGTGGCTTTCTAGTGCAGGGGGACAACACCGCTCTCGCACACCCACGCGCAGGCCGGTTGATCCCGAGCCTGCAGCAGCCGTCCCTACTGCCGCTGCAGGAAAAGAAATTGCCACTGCGATGGTCCTGGCCTCCCCTGCCCCGGCCCCTGGGTGCCGCCTCCGCCTCTGCCTCCGCCCCCTTTTCCGCGGCTGCGGCTTCCCGCATTCTGCAGAAAAAGCTCGCAGGTGGAAGCGGGTCTCTGCGGTTGGCCTACAGCGAGAGTAAAACATTAGGGTGAGACTTCTCTGCTGAAAACTTGCACGTCCCCTCCTCAACCCCGAACCACCTGGAGTCCCATTTTGCTCCACGATCAGTTGTGCCAAAGTGGACAGGAATGGGTGCTTTTTAAGACTGCGGTGTACACACGCCGTGGTATAGCTGGATTTGACCATGAACTCGCATTGGAGTCGGGGCCAGGATAGGTTTTGGCGAAAGTGCCACTTATGCCTCCCATGAGGAGTTCCCGCATGAGATTTATCCATAACCTACTCCCAACATGAAACACTTTAGTCCTATTTCTCCCCATCCCCATGGGTAATGAAAACTATTATGATTTCCTCTAGATGTGATTATAGTTAGCATGTGAAGAGTCTTTAGTATGGTCCTGGTACCGTGCCAGACACTCCAAACGTGAAATGTTGTTTCATCCTCTCCATAGCTCTCTAAATGGTACTCTTATTTTTCCTATGACTGAGACACAGTGGAAGTTAAGATTTAAAATCTGATCTGACATCAAAAGCTATAGAAATAGCTTGGCAGATTCTGTTAATTCATAAACATTTTACAAACACTGCTGCTGCTGGATGAGACATTGGCACTTTTCCACCTTTCCTGAGTTTGGTTGGGAGGCAACTTCCAAGTGAGAAAAGTGACTGCAGAGAGGGGCCTTGGAACATCAGGTTTTCCTAACCTAGTTTTCCTCTGGAGACCAAACCTTCAGCCCTGGCTCTGCCACCAAATGAGCTGTTTAGCCTCAGGCATTTCAACTGGTTGGGCCTCATCTCCCTGCATTGGTTTTTAAAATGGGGAGCTCTGAGTATTGGAAGCAGCCTGCAGCCTTGAGTTTTAAGAAGCAACGTGTCACTGTTTTTCTAATTTTGAATATATAAATTGTGTGTGTGTGTGTGTGTGTGTATATATATATATATTTACAAGAAGGGGAGTACAGCATTAGGAATAGAGACAGTGGAAATGTAATGGCTGTGTGTGATGTCAGAGGGCTAGTGGCTGGGTGGAGGGGGTTTGTCACTGTGTGAGGGACATAAATGATAAATGTCTAACTATGACATTGTTTTGTGCACCTGAAACTAATTAAAGAAATGTTATAAAAATTTTTTTGAATTTGGTTCCAAGTTTTAAAATCACAAAAATTCAGACTTTGGGTATATTCTAAAAAGTTGGAAGCACTGGCAACTTTGGTCCATGGTCGGTTCTAGCAGCCATCAGCCAGATCCAAGTAGTAGGTGTTGCTTTTAGACTGGGAGATGCCTTTCCATTTTCAACAGTCCCCACCCCACTATGTGTCCCACCACATTTGAGGATATGGTAGACATTTGTGTTTGCAGTTCTGGGCTACATCATGTCCTGACCTACTACACAATCTAAAATTCCGTGATAATTAAGGAGATTAACCAGATTCCCAAAATGTATTGTGAAACTGAGAATTCCACATACACATTTATCATGGTTACTAATCATGCTCTTGCTGTCTAGAATCTGAGGAATAGAGTGAAACATAAAATGAAGTCACTATAAGTCAAGCTGCTAAATTACTGAAATCAAGTAGATTGAGGTATGAGGAAACAATTCGATTCTTGCTTTAACTAGCCTGGGAACTTAAACTTTTGAACTTTCCAGTCCTGGTCAATGCCTGGATATACTACATCAAACCTCCAGATAACCCTCTGGGTACCCCCTGAAGGAATAAGGAAAGAATGTTCGCGTATCTAGACCACCTGACATCCATTATCAAACCACTGGTTATCTAGAGGATTACCATCTCAGACCAATGCAGAGGCTAAGAATGCAGGACTGATTCTTCTCAGGAATGTGCTTTTTACTATAAAAACCCCTAGCTTGTCTTGCTTGAAACACTCTTGAAACTAGGGTATTGCCTAGTTGTATTTCTGGGTGCAAACCCTAAGACTTGAATACATTTTTATCTTTTATTTCTAGCCAAAGCCTCATTTACACTCTGATTCTTGTATGCAAAGATTAATTTATGCTCAGTGGACAAATCCAAACTCTGGTAAAAGTCGGAATAGCCCAGTACTCACTGTCTCTGCCCCCTAGCAACTAGGGACTCATCATGTGACCTAAGTTCAGCCAACTGGATGCTCCTATCAAGGTCTTTGCAACTGGAGTCTGTGATTCAAAGAAGAAGACATTTTATAAATAATTCCATTATCTGTAAAGTGGTTTTTGTGCCCATCGACAGCAGTGCCAGAGGTGAGAGGTGGGAGTATCCAATGGCACTACCAGTGGTGTCCTAAGTGGCTGTTTGGGTGGTATGACCTGTTCTGATTCCAGCTACCAAGCTACCTTGCCTGTTTGATGAGCCTGATTCTCCAGCCTTCCTGTTTGGAATGCTACCTGATGGCCTTCCAAGGCATTGCCCTTCTGATTAAGTTAACCAAAATAGATTTCAGTGTTTGCCACCAGAACTCTGAGTCAGTGACTTTTGGGGTGAGCCAAGCTCTGCCTCCTTTTCATTAATTGAATGAATGAAAAGTGGGCACAAGTGTATTATAAATCTTTTATCTTAAAGAGCTTAAAGATTTTACTGAACTGTTAAAGATTCTACGTCAATATTTACCCCAAATGCAAATTTTTTTAAAGACAGGAATTTTTTTTTGTTCTTACCAATCGTATTAGCAAAGATAGCATATAAATAAATATTTCGTCCTCAGTACTGTTGAGGGTGAAACTGTGGTGGAGGAAAAATAGTTTTCCTTCTACCCTTCTAAGTTCTTCTGACTGGACTCATAATCAAATTAACATTGGACAAATTAACAGGAGATAATGACCAAATTTATTACGGATGACATATAGGGGTTCCCTAAGAATATAGCACCTGAGGACACACTGGGCAGTTGAGACTTATATGCCACTCTGGCCTAGGGAGAGAGTGGCAGAGGTCTGAAACTTCATAGGGAAAGTAGGCAATTCACAGGTAGATGAGAATGAGCAAACACATGGTAAATTAATTCTTGCCAGGCCACCCAGCAACAATGAGACACAGAGGGGAGTCTGCAAAAAAGACCTTTGCTTGGATCCTTCTTGTCTGCCACACTTAATTCATATATGCTAAGGTGAATATGCTAAGGTTCTCTTCCTGAATCAGGTTTTTCTATCTGAATTCCTTTAGGCAGGGTCAAAGATTCTCTCTGAGTCTTTTGTTCCTTAAAAATAACCAGCTTAAAATAATCCATATCCCAAAGGGCATATTTCAGGGGGGCAAACTCTGCTTCCCTTCATAATGAAATGAGTCCCCTCACTTGGTGGTATAATTCTGATACACTGCAGGAAAGGAATTTGTCTGTATGTTAACACAAGCTATGAAATGTACACATCCCTTTTCCCCCAAGTAATTCCACTTCCAGGAAGCAATTTATCCTAAGGAAATCTAAAATGAGAAATAAGATTTCTCCATTGAGATATTTATCACCAAATTTGGACATTAAAGTTATGATGAATTTTAAATATCACTGCAGTGGCTTGTGATACAATGTTAAACAAATAAGAAAGATAAAAAATGATGATACATGTCATCTCCAATAGGTAAAAACACAGGGAAAAAATCTAGGAGAATTTATTAAAATTATACCCTAGAGATTAGTTATGGGGAATTATAATAGCCTTCTTCATATTTCACTATAATTTTAATTTTTCTTAATGGACATACTTTCCTCTCATTTAGGAAAAATAATATTTAATAATTAAAAATAAATGGAATTGGTAACCAAGAAAATTTGAGGTTGTATCTATCCCAGTGCCTCATTCCTATTAGGTACATAATAAATATTTGAGGAAAGAACAAAGGTAGGGATAAATAAGGGAGGCATGAAGGATGGGAGATCACACTTTCCACAAAGAGTGCTGAGTTAAGGGATTGTGACACCACCACCACCACCACCACCACCACCACCCCATCTGCTTAGTTGATGGTATACGACTATATAGAAAACAGGACATTACATGCTAAATTGCTTTATTAAGTAGTGCTGCATTTGAGTATTTTCCAGCTGTGACAAGTGGTAAAACATTAGTACTTTTCTCACCGGATGAGTAGCATGGAACCAGCACTCAGACTTTTTTCCTGTCTCACAACATCAGAGATAGATCTGTTCTGAGAACCTGAAAAAGCCCATGGGTGTTGGTATTCAAGACAAAGAGGCCCCTTCTTGCCTCTGATTGGCCATCAAATGAAGGTCTGCCACTTACCCAAGAGTCCAAGCGTTTGAAATAGCCTCGACTCTCCTCATTTGTCCACATCCCATTTTAGTCTTTCTTGTTGGAACTGACAATACAAAGAGCAAGTGTGCAGGGTTGAATTTACATTAATCCGGAAACCAAAGTTACATTCAAGCACTCCTACAATTGTTTGGTGGTTTCACATAAAGTGGTGGTACCTGGGGTGATAACCACCCCACTGGGATCCCTTCTGAGACCAGATGGCCTGGAGTCCTTGTTCTTTGTTTTCACAGACTTAGAATTTCATGGCTCTGGATTATCTTTAAATTCAAGGGAAAGAAAAGAACTAAAATACATAACTGATTCTATTAGAAGAAAGGCTTATCTCAGAGATTATTATGTACTTAAAAGCATGTACCTCTGGAATTACATTTTTAAAAACATGTATTTCTAAAATTCTGGGTTTGGGGTATTACTATTATTTATAACAAAGTTTCTCAAAGGATGGCCCGGTGACCTTTGAAATCTTTTCAAGCGTGTTTGCAAGGTCAAAACTACTTTCACAAATCTATTATTTGTCTTTTTAACCCTTATTTTCTCATGGATTTACAGTGGAGTCTTACAGAGCTACATGAATGACATTGCCACAGGTAGAATGCAGACACAGCTACGAGAATCCAGGCACGTATTAAGGCAGATGTGATAGAAATTTGTGAAAATATAAAACAAGGTAATTTTCTCACTAATTTTTGTTTTGTTTTGGAAAATATAGTTATATTGTAATAAAAGTATGATACTTAGTTTAGCATGTAATCCATTTATTATTTTTTAAATAAATTAATAAAATATTTTTAAAATTCTGTTGTATTTTCTAATATAGTAAAAATGAATAGATATATCCCACATAAACAAATGCTCTTTAGAGGCTTCAATAGTGTTTACAATCACTTTTAGGAATGTAAAGAAATCCTGAGGCCAAAAAAATTTGAAAACCACTGGTCTTTGCTATCCAGGAGCTAATAAGTTCTGAAGAATCTACTTCTTATTTGAGAAATTAAATTATAACTATGGCAACTAACCTATGTCAGTAAGTGCAGGAAGCAACTGCTTCAAAAGTGGAAATTGCAGGAACACTTTACTTTTTCCACTCATGTGATTTGTTTTGGTGCTCTCTTCCTGTTAGTTACTTTAGGCCTGGAGAATTTTGCGTCCATTATGTTTCCTGGAGCCAATATGCTCGATGAGGTTTCAGAATTCCTGGAAACTTTCCTCTCCTACCACTTACAAACTGGCCTGGGCCACATCACCCTGAGCCTAGTTTTTCCACTGGAAACAGTGGATGATGGCTCTAGATCACACTTAAAGTAGTTATGAAGCTAACGAGTATGAAAGCATTTTGAAAACTATAATGTGCTTTGCAGATGTAAAACTTACTATTAAACATTTCAATATCCCGGCAGACATTTGATGAAAATGTAAATTCTCTCTTCAGCTGATATTATTTGATCCTTTAGATGTAGGTACAGAAAAGGTTGGTAAGTGTGGAACAAATATGAATACAGGTATTCCTCGTTTTATTGCACTTCATCTTATTGCGTTTCGCAGATACTGTGTTTTGATCAACTTCGACGCCAGACCCTCCACCAGCAAAAAGATTGTGACTCACTGAAGGCTCAGATGATGGTTAGCATTTTTTAAGCAATCAAGTGTTTTTTTTTAAATAAGGTGTGTACCTTTTGGTATTTTTTAGATGTAATGCTATTGCACACTTCATAGATGATAGTATAGTTTAAACATAACTTTTATATGCACTAGGAAACCAAAAAATCTGTGACTCACTTTATTGTGATGTTTGATTTATTGCAGTGGTCTGGAACAGAACGCATAGTGTCTCCAAGTTATGCCTGTAGTGTTTGGGGTGTTTGATGTTTTCAAAATACTCTTTTTTGCATGCTTATTTACAGATACAAAGGATGTATGTTGAAGGACAGAAAGGTGGAGGGAATGCCGGGAGGGAGGTGGTAGAGCAGCCTCTGACCCTCCCTGTCAAAACAGATCCTGTGACAGTGGCATCTCCCCTGAGGCTACTTCAATGCTGTAGGAATCCTTCCGTGGTAGGCGTTGGCCATTATTTAACAGCTATTCAGTAGGTTTGAACAGCTTCCTTTTAAAAGAAAAAAATGCAAAACACATAAGATGGCATTCTATTGCTTATTTAAAATTTCTTTGGTCAGCAGAAAAAGAATCTACTGTTTGTAGGAAAAAATGTGCTCACTAAAGTTTTTAGTGGAGTGAATAGTACGGTCTTAAAACACAACTCTTAAATTTATCTATGGCTATATAAGCAAAGACATGACCTTTTCCAAGGACAAATAGTAAAAATAGCAGATCTCTAAATATACATTTAGCCATGCGCTGCTGAATGCTCATAATGTAGGAAACGCTTCTGTTAGTCTGCTCAGGCTGCCATAACAAAATACGACAGACTGGTGGCTTGAACAACAGAATTTTTTTTCTCACAATTTTGGAGACTGAAAGTCCATGATAAGGTGCTGGCTGATTCTGTTGTTGGTGAGAGCTCTCTTCCTGGATTGTAAATGCCCTCCCACCTTCTCGCCTGTCCTAATAAGGGGTGGAAGGGAGGAGAGAAGTATCTCTTTCTCTTCTCATAAGGCCACCAATCGTATAGGATTAGGATTCCACTTATGACCTCGTTTAACGTCATTTACTCCTAAAAGTCCCACATACAGTCACATTGGGGGTTAGCGGTCAACAAGAATTTTGGTGCGGGGGGTTGGGGGGATGGGAGAATGTGGGGGTGGGGGGGTGGGGCGGGAGGGGGCAATTCAGTCCATAGCAACTTATTTGCCATTTGAAAGAAATTACAAAATAGAAAGTAAGTACATTCATTCACCTTGAATGAAACCACATAGTTTTGTAGGAGTCTCTTAGAAACTACGGATTCTTTGTACCCCAAGGGACAAAATAATCATGAATTTGTTGTTGTACACATTAATTTATTCAGTTTCTCTGATTAAATAACAAACTTTGCCATAATAGATCACTTTGTCATAATATATTACTGAAGTTTTCAGAGACTCAAACTCAAAGACCCACGCCCTCCCCCCAAAAAAAATGAGCAGGGGGAAATTCTAAGAAGTTGTTGACATTGCCTTTCTCTGACTTAATCATTTTGTAATCAAAGGAATCCTTATCATTACTTGAGGTGGAAAATAAGGTATATTTTGAACAAGCAGAAACTTCAGGTTTTAGAATCACAAGGTAACAAGATATTATCTAGTCCAACTTCCTTACTTCACAGAAGAGGAAACTGAGATCTGGCAAGTGCTGGTCTTATCAAGGTCATTGAAAGACTGCATTACAGTACAATTATTTGTCTATTCCATTACAGTCAGGAAACTTGATTAGCTTGCCACTAGCTGTTATTAGATTTTACCTTTACTGGGTGTATGTTATCTTCCCATGCATGATGTCAAGTGGTTCTCCGAACAACCCTGTGAAACAGGAAGGCCATGCTTTAGGCGAAAAGATGAAGGATTATGTTTCTAGAAGTGGTGCACAGAAAGGAATGGAGGAGAGAAAGACTGCAAATCTGCAAAACACATGACAATAAAGGTCACAATTAAAGTGGTACTCAAATGCCAAATAGAAACAAATGGGCCTCTTGCATATTATAAAAGGATAAGTGAATTTGTGAAAGTTGGGTATTAGGTGAAGTCCTTTTACTTGAAATCCTACAGGTAGACGTGCTTCTGAGAAACATGGACTGTCTTACCCAATATAAAAATTCAACGGGCACCTGTACTCAACCAAGCAGCAATTACTAACCCCAGAGGGTTGAATTTTAAATCTCAAGGTGGAATCTTTAGGGAGTTAAGTTTTGAGTGGGTGACCCTTTACATTATCTTGGTCTGGCATTTCCCTCTGTATTTGGATCATTAGAACCACAAACATGAGCCATGTCTGCAGAAAGTGAGGCTGTTAACTGCAGCAGTTAAGAGAAGGGGCTTTGGCGTCGGACAGACCTGGGTTTGAATCTTGGCTCACTTTGCAGCTTTGTGACCTTTGAGCCAGCAAATAAACTTCTCTGAATTTTAGTTTCCTCATCTGTAAAACAGGAATAACAATACTTAAAAGGGAGTTTGTAAATATTTACCGAGCGGGCATACTAAAATGCTTATTTAGCACACGGATCAGTAGCATGTGGGCACTCAATAAACAGCCATTATTACTGTTAGTGGTGAAAGAGAATTTCCCATTAGCAGCTCAGTCAAGGTAAGATGGAGAGAGATTCCTGAGCTATCCTGCGAGATCATTAGCCACACAGTAATAAGAAGCTGTGTGTGTGTGGCACGGGCGTAGGGGGAGACAGAGTCTATCTATGTCCTTACAGGCCATTTAGCGTGCAAATATCTACATTTACTTTCCTGGAAAATGGTGTGCTCTACTTGTAAGCATACAGTCCTGATGGCACAGCCAAAAAAAAGATATTTGCAATGCAGGCTAGACTAAGGAGACAAAATGCATTTGTCAGCAGATGTTTCATTAAGATCTGATTTAGCTTGATTACAATCTATATTGACTTGGCCTAAGGAAGCTGTTGCAATAGAAATAACTTACTCTAGCATTATATCAGTGCCTCGAGAATAATCTGAATTCTGGAAGCTCTTGGTAATAGGGGATGTATGTATATATGATCTTTAGTTTCTTCTTTTTTTGGTCATTTTTCTAAATGCTTTATTTTTCCAATCTTTCTGTTTCTGAAAAAAATCTATTACTTGTATAATAAAACCTTTTTAAGTTATAGAAGAAATACATTGCCTCTCTTATTAACACACCAGTGTGAAAAGCCAGTTCAAAAGGGAAACCTAGCTACTGTGTTCACGATGATTTGGAGAAGAGAGAACCTGGAGGCAAGCATCTGGGCATAAGATGGTAAAACTTTGGATTTATCCTTAATATGTTCTATTTTTTGGGTCTTCCTACTCATTGAAAAAAAAAAATATGTGGCACTAACGGATAGAGATATCTGATGCTGGCTTAAAGCCTTTGCTTTAGGAGACAGACTTGATTGTTCTGAAGGTTTTATAAAAGCTAAGGCCCTCCAGTAAGTCTTCTAATGAGGGATGTAGGATATGTCTCTGAGGCCCTGCCTTAAACTAAGAAGCCCCAGTGGAAGTTTGCAGAGTAAATGTAAACTGAGACACTGGCTTAAAAACAATTGGTATTCACATCTGCTTTGCATACCACCCTCTTTATGGTGATACAAGCATTCTTCCTCTCTCACCCTAGGTTTTGTGGGATACCATTTGTGATGGTTAATTTTACGTATCAGGTTGGCTGGCCTAAAGGATGCCCAGATAGGTGGTAAAACATTATGTCTGTTTGTGTCTGTGAGGATGTTTCTGGAAGAGATCGGCATTTGAATTGGTGGACTGAGTAAAAATCACTCTCACCAATGTAAATGAGCACCATTCAATGTCTTGAAGGCCAGAACAGAACAAAAAGGTAGAGGAAGGGCAAATTCACTGTCTCTGTTTAAGCTGGGACATCGATCTTGCCCTGCCCTCACACTTAGGCTCTCCTGGTTCTCAGGTCTTTAGGCTTAGACTGGAGCTACACCATCAGCTTTCCTGGGCCTCCAGCTTGCAGATCGCGATTGTGGGGCTTCTCTGCCTCCATATTCATGAGCCAATCCTTCATAGTAAATCTCTCTGTCTTTACCCTGTCGGTTCTGTTTCTCTGGAGAACCCAATTACACCATTGAACCAATTGCCCAACCAACTTTTTGGACCAAACAGCCAACTGTTTTCTTATTACTATAAAACTAGAACGTTTCTAAATAGAGATCTAGAAAAGGATCCTATACCCAGAAAGAATCAACAACTTGGTGTATTTGCTCTCAGATTCATCTACATATGCACACACACACACACACACACACACACACACACACACACACAACATATATCACTCTATGTTTATTTTACCAAATTAGTATTAGAGTATTCGCGCTCCTCAATAAGAGATATTAGCAATGCAGGCTAGACTAAGGAGACAATATGCATGGTGAACATTTGTTTTCCTTTAATGTATGGTGAACATTTTCTTACATCTTTAAATATATTTCTACAGTATAATTTTTACATCCAACTATGTAAGCTTAACAAATTGTAGCTAGATGATATCTAAATGCCTAGCATGGAGCAGATGCTACTAGAGTCCTGCTTTTATCACTTACAAGCTCTTTGCCCTGAGATAAGTTGAGAAACCTTTCTAAGCCTCAATTTCCAGATCTCTAAAATAGTAACGATAATACCGATACTAAAATAGTAACTATAATAGCATCTACTTTAATGTTGGTGTGATGATTAAATAAGACCATGCATTTAAGGTATGGTTCCTGGCATACGGTAAACACTCAGGTCATATTAAATAACATCATTACCATTACTAATAATGTTATTAAGCTTGTCTTGACCACACTTTCCAATGATACCTGTCATCCATATCCTACATGGCTATTCCATGTCCCAGCAGGAATTCCCATATCCTTTTCTCTTCTCAGGAGTCATATAGTTTCAGGGGACATTAGTGACCATGTTGGTCTAGAAAGAACCAGTCACATCAGTTAGGACATATAAATCTAACTTTCCATTGTATCATAGCCATCTACACTCTATTCCCTACCATTCCATCCCAACCTAAGGAAGACCTTCAATTCAAAATTACTTTTAGGAAGAGACTGTTTTTAACAACAGATTGTACAGATAAAATTGGGGAATAAATTTGAAAGCAACTTAATATCTGAAAACTGCTTCATAAGACTGTTAACTTTCTTCACCAGTTTGGAAAGAAGCACGAGCACTTTAAGAAAAAAAATGATATGCAACAAGTGGAAAAATAACCAAGATTTTAATCTAAAGTATGTGAACTATACACACAACAAGAAATAAAGCGCTTGAGGAAAAATGCATGTAGACATTGATAGTGTAGGGGTTCAGAAGGAGCCACCCTAGGATGTGCCCCAGTGGTATGCGGATTATTTTGAGTTAAAAGCAATCGAACAAAACAGCCATGGGGATGTAAAGCACAGCATACAGAATATAGTCAATAATGTTGCAACAACTATGTATAGTGCCAGGTGGTACTGGACTACTCGGGAGGAATCACTGTATAAATTACATAAATGTTTAACCACTATACTGTACACCTGAAACTAATATAAAATAATTGAATGTCAACTGTAACTGAAAAAAAAAAAAGAAATAATTAAAAAAATAAAAAAGCAACTGAGACCCTGTAAACTCAAGAGAAACTTCTGCCTCCCCACTTAACTATCTAGAATTTAAGTTAGAGGTCTGGCCTGTGATAAGAGTTATGACTTTTTATCTATCTATATGGCAGGGCAAACTAATAATTACTGAGTATTACCTTCTCCCTGAAATTACCTTCTGAGGTCCCATGGCACCTTACCTCATCTCTAGCTCAGAATGTCATATATACCTCGATTTCCTTTTCTGTCTCTGAACCTCTCGTGTATATGGGATTCCCATACATATGTATGTAACTAAACTTGATCATTTTCTCTTGCTAATCTGTCTCATGTCTATTGGATTGTTAGACCAGTGGAAAGAACCGCAAGGGTAGAGGAAAGTTTCTTTCTCCCTCACAATAGTGAATTATTTTTGAATAACTTTTTAAAAACAGGTTCCCTTATTTTTCAATTAAAAAAAATAAGTGAGTATTACTTTATTGTTTCAAATGAAATCTGACAAATAGTGTGTGTTAAAAAGAAACAGAAAGAATATTGGAATTTATAGCATATATGATTCTCTCCTTCTGTTAAAATTGAGCAGTAAACCAGAGATGACCTCTAAGACCTCTTCCCATGCTAACAGTTTATTATTCTTTAAATTAAGAGAGAATAAGACATGATATTTCATTAACTTGAAATGTAGAGTTGGAATACAATCAAAGTAGCTGGTCTTAGAGAGAAGATGATGCAATATATATAATCCATCTTGGAGATCTGTTTTACTATCAGGACAATGCAAAAACTATGAATAACAAACATTTTTAGATAAGAAAGTCAATATTAAAGTGTGAATGTTTGAGAGGAAATCTTTCAAGATAACATTTTTTAAAAATGATTCTCTGCAATGAAAGTGTATGCTAACGAAGAAATTGAAATTCAGATCATTACCCAAAAATAAATAAACAAAAATTCTATCTTGCAAGAACGGTGAAACACTATCCTAGAAAGCATTGCTGTGGAGTAAGCAATCAACAAATGATTAAACATACCAGTGGTCTCGTGAAGCTGAGGTTTTTTGATTTTTGTTTTTTATCTTAGAATTAGGCAAAATCTCCAGAGCTCCAGTACCTTGCAGGCCAAGGATCCAACACCTTCAGAAACTATATTATCTGGGGATTTGACCTCACATAGAGGATCTCTGGGTGATACAGATACCACTTCTTTTTTCTTTAAGATTGGACCCAGGAGAGCTCTTACACCTGGCTTTAGTGGATGAGAAGGCAGACTATTTACCCAACATCTAAGAGACTAAACGAGCCAAATAAAATAAAGGACACGAAATGGGTATGTATAGGTCTTTTCCAGTGAAGAACCACCACTTCTTTTAATATATCAGTCAGGATTGGTACATATGAGTGAAAGAAACCAAACAGAAGATATTGGTCACAGTGCAGTAACTCCAGATGGGACCAAGAGTCAGGTTTAGAGACAATGCAGCCAGGGTCAATGCTGGAAATAATGCTGCAAAACTGGGCTGGTGAAGATACCACTAGCACCATTGTTCAATTGAGTCACTGCAATGAATGCCTCCAATGCCATCAACACTGGTCTAGGAGACAATTCGCCATTGACATCTTGCATTTCTGCATGTCTTGTAAGCAGAAGCACTGATTGGCTTTGCTCCAGATTATTTTTCAGTGTTGTTAGCAGAGCAGAAGCCTTGGAAGGTAGAGATAGTATTTCCCTCTAGAGTAAAGGGAAGATACCCATTATAAAAGATTCAGACAAATATGATAGGAAAAACTGGAATCTGGCAATATCTTTCTTCTTTTCCTGGAAGAATTCTGGTGTGCCCTGACTTGCTGTCCTATCAACAGGCCATGGAAAGTTCCTCTCCTGTAACATAACCACTGTGTGTTCAGGTATCTATCCAGGCCCATCAGTACTGCTCCCATGAGAATTAGGGACACGGGGAACTAGTACATATGCTGATGTCATGCAGCTTAATGTGCCATGAGTAATGCAATTCTTCGTCTTTGAGCCAAGGGCTTAGTGTCTTCTACCAGCTTCCATGAAACTGTGGGAGGTACACTTGTTAGCTTACAAGTAGGGCAGAATCTCAGACCCTCACTCTTTTTGCACCTTGCTGCTGGAATTGTTCCCATTGTTGTCTGTAGAAACCAGAGGTAGTGATTAGAATGGAAATGGCAATATCAGCCTTTTCTCTTTTGAACTTCCAGTTCTAAGCTCAGTTGGTAGGTGCTCCTAATTAGTGAACCCTAGGTCATGTGCCATGTCTCATGTGAAAGGAGTCTGGGAGATTCAATATTTGTTTTTCCATAGTGTCCATTGTGGGAAAGTCTCCAAACATAGCTCATTCAGGACCACAGGCAAAAATGTGCACTGCATCAGTAGTTATTCAATATTCCCCCAACTGACACATAACAGAAATTTTTAGAACTCTGTCGAAGGTTAAATCCAAAGAAAGAGGTCTGTAATATCCTTCAGGGAAAGGCTTTAAACTCTATGGCTCTTAGCAGAGATGTTTGTGGCATTTGGCAAAAGAATACAGCAGATGGCACTCTAAGTGGTAAATACACTTCTGCTTTCTTCTAACTCCATTGGTTGAGCTGTTTTTGTGTTTTCATGGCCTGTTGATAGAAAGGCAAATCAGGCACACCAGAATTCTTCCAGGAAAAGAAGAAAGACATTGCCAGATTCCAGTTTTTCCTATCATATTTCTCAAATAAGATTGTTTCCTATGGAGCCCTGGATAATTCAGGGCTGGATGAGGCATGTGCTAGGCCTGCCATAACCAGATGTAGAACTCAGTCACCACCACTTGGGATAACAATGCAAAGGGCAAGACTGAAGATGGGAAGATGCTCTAAGAGGATGGTCAGCTGCTAGGAATGAGGAAACAGCACTGGGATAGAGGTTCCTAGAAAATGATATTTGTTAGAGGTTTTAGTCCATTTATCTGTTAGAAGCCTTGAAGTGTGTGTGTGTGTGTGTGTGTGTGTGTGTGTTACTTTCAAGAGTAGCATACATATAGGAACATGTGCACATCATAAGCTCAATTAATTATTCTAAAGTGAATATATTAATACCTGTGAAATCGTAACCCAGATCAAGAACTAGAACACTGCCAATACCCCAGGACCTCTCTCAAGTGCACTTCCAATTACTATTTCCTTGTCTTCTCCAAGGGTAACCACTACTCTGATTCTAACATCATATATTAGTTTGCTCTCTTGAACTTTATAAAAACGGAATTATAAGGGTATACTCTTTTGTGCCTGACTTCTTTGCTCAGCATTATGTTTGTACAATGTATTCATATTTTTGCAGGTTAACAATAGTGTGTTCATTTTTATTGTTGTGTGGTATTCCATTATATCAATATATCAACTTTTTATTTATCCATTCCACAGCTGAGGGAATCTAGGCTGAGTCCAACTTTTGCCTATTGGAAATAATGCTGCTGAACATTTTTGTATGTCTTTGATATTTACATTTTGGTTGAGTTTATACCTAAGAGTAGAATTTCTTGGTCATAAGACAATCATGTGTAGAATTTTAGTAGATACTTCCAAACAATTTTCCAGAGTGACTGCAGCAATTTATACTCCCATCCATACTGGGTTAAACTTTGAGGGACGTCAAGCCTCTGGAGATGTATGTACTCTTCTATCTTGAATCATCAAACTTCTTTGTGTGGTTAACTGAATTTGTGGACTGAAAGTATATATAGGAAATCTCATATTTCTTAGCCCCAGCTAAGTCACCCCCTTCTTTGTCAGATAGCTCTGTCCTTTTCCCATGCTGATTTCTTTCTGAGTCACTTCCAGTGACTCAGAATTATAAACTAAAAGTCAATATTAGGTTCAAACCAGGTTTAAAAGCTCATGGAAAATTCAACTCACTAATTTTGCCACACCATAAATTTTTAGGGAATAAATTTGCATATTTGTCTCTTTTTTATAGTTTCTAAGACATTGAAATATGGATGATGACAGTTGAAAAATAGCACTTTTTATTATCTTTTCCTTAGAAACATAAAGTAAGTCACAGGTAAATATGGAAACTTTTGCAATTTTTTCTGTTTTTCTAATATTTTAAATATAACATATGAAAAATATTGAATTTCATACGTATAATACTTTTCCTATTGAAATGGTTACTTTAAAATTTTTCTTTATAAAATATATCCACATAAAATAAGGCAAGCAAGACAAAAAATTATAAGTTCCTTTGATATATTGCTGATTGTACTAGACTGGATAATATTACTCGTAAGAGTTAATATTTGTTGAGTTGTTGTACTGTGCTAAGTTATTTCTATACATAATGTTTTCTTAATCCCAGGATAACACTTTGAGCTTTGAACTATTAAAATCTCCATTTTACAGGTGTGGGAGGAGAAGCATAATATATATATATATATATATATATATTCCATGAAGTCAAAGACATTGTCAGTCTTATTCGCTGCTGTCTTCTGAGCATTTAAAATAGTGTTTTGCACATAATAGGTACTCAATATATATTTACTGAACTAATTAATACATGGAAGTAAATTGTCCAAGGTTTTATCACAAGTGGATTCAGCTCTGAGCCCAGAGCATATGCTCTTATTCTGTATGCGGTACCACTGAAAAGAGATGGTTTCATTCAGTCCTCACAGTAACTGCACACCATCAATGAGGTTCCACCAACAGGAAAATGCAAAAAGAGCAATTGAGACCAGAGATGAATGGAGTGGGAGGGAGATGAGATATATCAAAAGGGGAATCCAAATGATTTCTTGGATCTCTCCCCAATGCTGTGATGCAAATGTATTATCACCATTCATTCGAACAAGCATATCTGACCCTACATTTCAGATCCTGGCTACACCACATAAATACTCCAGCTCTTGGCCTAAGGAATGAAAGAATCAGGACCTGGAAGGAACGTTAAGAGTCAGTGAGTGACTCTGTCCAAAGCTGGTCCCTTCTACATCAAGCCAGACTTAGCTTCTTCTGGAGTCCAGAGAGTTCATACTAAGTGCATTTTTGTCATATTGGCTTTTCCATCTGTTTCTAGGAGAAATTGTGTCTGTAAAGAAACTGTGAATATATATACCACAGTCATATCCAGATATTATATAGTCCGACTATCTGGGGAGAAATGAAAAGACAGGGAAAACTGGTCAGGGGAAGCAGTCAGCTTGATAAGCATAAATTTCCAGTGAAAACATAAGGGAACCAAGAGTTGGTAGCAAGGAATTCGAGAGCAAAATGCATTAAGTAATATTCATATCAAGACAAATTATTTTCTATTGTAGTGTAACAAACCACTCCAATATTTATTTAGTGGATTAAAAACACTTATTTCATAATTCTGAGGGTTGGGCGGACTCTGCTAGAAGGAGCTCTTGATTGCCATTGTGTTAACTGGGATCACACATGTGGCTGTGTTCTACTGGGAACTCTGGGAACTGGAACACCCAAGATAGTGTCACTCACATGCCTGGTACATCAGCTGGTGGCTGAAGCCACTGCAGGTACGCAAGTGGGTACCTCTTGTCTAGCCTATGCTTCTTAACATGGGTGGATCTCAAGAGAAGGTGACAAAAAAACACCTCGGTGCAGAACTGGCACAGCATCCCTACTGTCACATCCCGTCGGTCAAAGCAAATCACAAGGCTATCCCATACGGATGGCATGCGCAGGAATGGGGGGAATTGGTGGCTTCTTTGCACACAACTTCCCACATTCCCTATAACGTGGTACTTCAAATCATTAGCTCATGTTAATTTTGATGACTATCTTTCCAGTTCTCAGGTGAGGAAACTAGTGCTCAGAGAAGTTGTCCAAAATCATCATCAGCCTGTTAGTCCCAAAGCCAGAAATAGAATCTCTGTCCCTTAGATTGAAAAGCCTGTGTTCGTTTCAATTATGCCACCGCAGGTCTCATTTCTGCAATGTTTTGTTAGCCATACTTGCAATATTTGGCCATTTAGTGGTAAACTTAAACTTTCGAGTTCAAAGCCTTTAGAAATAATCTTGTCCAGCTCCTTCAAATCACAGATGAAAAAAGGATAGTAGCCTAAGTAAGTTCCAATTTCCACCGGAAGTCCAGTCTCTGTTCTGATGTGCTAACATTTCATACCACAGTCCAAGCCAAGGTCCAATACTAGCCTTAGGCATTCGAAGGCCCATAGAAATCATTGCCACTTGAGCTCATCTGTGTAATCCAGCTGTGCTTGCAGGGCTGTGCCTGCAGCGCTTTCCCATTCTCTCTTCTGAGTATTAGGACCTGCCTACTGCTGGGCCCTTTGGGCATGCTCAGTCATCTAGGAGACAGAGGTAAACCAACAAGTGTTTTTTGTTTTACCTGCCCTGTGTGATCAGGAGCTAGAGGGAGAAGGGGAGTCCTGAGGTGACAGGCTGAGAATCTATACAGGAAAAGTGACACTAGCGCCTGGCTAATTCAGCCTTCTTTTTTGATCACTTGCAAATAATGCTGTTTGCCTCTGGGCTTGTGTCAGGACAACCGTCTCTGAGAAGGGAACAGTCTAAGAATTATGGACGTATCTTCCATACCGTTTATTTGGTCAGCATTAATAATTCCCGTGTTGTAATGCAACAGAACAATATCTGGTAAAGTTAGATCTTAAAACTGCAGAAAATCCGAGCTCACAATTATTATAGCAATGTGGAGTTTCAGTGTTCTAGTAATGTCTGGGGAGCCAAAGTGACCCATGGTCCGGAAACCAAGGAACCATCACAGCAGCAGGAAGTCTACTTGCCTCTAAGGACTATAAAGCACATTAAGACCCAAAAACACTATGGTCTCTTAGAGGTAGCAGGGGCATTACTCGTACAGCAGTTCAAGGGAAAGGAAGGCTTTTGACTATGTTTCCGCCACTTGCTGACTGCTGATTTTGAGCAGATAACTTTACCTCTCAGAGTCTTAGTTTCCTCATTAGTAAAAATGGGGGTAATAATAGTACCCACCTCATAGAACCATTGTAAAAGAGCACTAAATGAGGTCATGTGGATGAGTTTGTATCCAGTGAATAGTAAGCATGCAATAAATGGTAGCCATTATTATTTTTTTTAATTATCACCTCAAGGGACTACTATGAGGATTGAACTAGACCATACGTGTCAAGCATCTGGCTAGGACTTGGCACATGGTAAGAGCTAAATAAATAAGGGCTGTTACTATTAATATCAAGGAACGGATAGGGAGTCACTAAAAATGATATAGAGGACTATTTTATAACATGGAAGTATATCACTACGTAATGTTAAAGGGCAAACATGAGATGCAAAAATATGTGCAGAAAAACTCATCTTCTGCAAATAAATAAATAAAGTGTGTCTATAAATCCATAGGAAGAAGACTAGAAAAATATATACCAAAAGAGAGGCCATGTGCTATAATGGTTAAAATTGTAGATTCTGGAGTTAAACGTCTTAGGCCTTAATCCTCATATTACCATTTATTAGCTGCATTACCCTGGGCAAGTTATTTACTATCTCTGTGCTTCACCTCTTCATCTGTTAAATCTATTTAATCATATGGTTGTTGACCATACTGTATAAACATTAATACAAGTAAAGGGTGAGTAGAGAGTGAAGATAGGGAATATATAAAATGGAGTCATTTTAACTAAGCTTCTAAAATTATTGACATTATGAGGGTTGAAGCATGAGGAAAGATTCCATTCTTGTTCTAACTAGCCGGGGAACGTAACTTTTTTGAAATTCCCAGACCTTTATCAATGCCTGGATATACATCTGGACCTCTAGGTAACCCTCTAATTATCCCCTGAAGGACTCACATACCCAGAACATCTAATTACCCCTTAATGGACTTATGTATACATCCATTATCCAGACCATTGGGACCTGACCAGATCTCCTGGCATCTATCTTCCAGACAACCTGGCAACCATTATCCTGACTACCTGACATCTGATTGATAATTGTTCTGGGCCAATCCTAGGGCTAAGAACGCAGGACTGATATTTCTGGAGAATGTACTTCTTACTATAAGAACTTTTAACTTTTCTTTCTTCTTTGGAACACTTCTTGGGTTTTTGCCTAGCTGTGTTCCCAGTTTGCAAACTCCAAGAACCTTGAATAAATCTCTACCATTTATTTCTAGCAAAGCCTCCAGACTCTTTCTGAGTTCCTTTGACAAGGACAGTGCTTAGCTACAATAAGACTATCTATAGTTTTGATACTGCTACGTGTGTATATTAGTGTGTGTTGGCAAGATTATTGGGAATTTGTTTCTTCTCTATTTTCTGAATTTGAAATTTGTTAATTTTAAAAACTAAAAAATCAAGATTGAACTCAGTGGAAGCAGTGTTTCTCAAGCTTTTTTTTCATTGTTTCTCCCTAAAGCAACTTTGTAGACATTTGTTTCCGTAATTGCCCCTCTTCCATGAAATTTTAACACCACACATATATTGTATATACATTTATGCACTGCATGTATATCTGTGCTATAGTCATAAAAATTGTAAGTTTTTTTTTCTCCTTCCAAGAAACAATTTTGCCTCTGGGAGTGCAGGGGGTGGAGTGGCAGTGTGGGGAGGTTGGGGGGATTGGGAGGGTGGGGAGTGACATCATCCTCATTGAGAATACATGAGTTAAAATAAGAAAAACAACTAAATATTGATGGTCAAGGAAGAAAGAGCTAGTGTCCAGGAAATTTAGGTCAAAACCCTAGCCCCAGCAATTCACATGCACGAACCTATTCTTATTTTACGAGTTATTCACCATCAAGGCTGTTTTAGGTTTTATATTTAGAATAGAACGCTACATTTGTCACTCTGCTCCATCCTCTTCAGGCTTCTGAATCAAAAAGCTCGAACATCATGATTTCTCAAAGTGACCCCTGACCCCAAGCTTCAGAATCATCTGGAATGCTGATTAAAACTCAGGTTCCCAGGTCCTCATCTAGACATTCGGATTCATTACCTATGATGTGCATATGGGGAATTTATGTTTGAACAAGTTCCCAAGATTTTAGTAGACACATTATATAATAAGAATGCTAATGATGATGATAGCTAAAAATGCACGGCGTGATTACTCTGAGCCGTATTTCAAGACTGCTGCTATATCCCAAGGAAAGGGAAAACCCAGGGAAGTGGATCAACATTGGATTTCTTTAAAACCTTTAAAAGTAAGGCTCAAACCACTTATACTTTGATTTTAAAAAATGAAGATGTGTGATGTTTCTTACACTCTAAAAGTCATGCAGAACTCCTATCGGTCACAGTTTCATTAGTCTTTTTAAACACCGCAGCACACAGCTGGCTCATAACATAATTGTGGGAGGGGAGAATATAAAATGGGGAAGGGGCACAGAGGCTAAGAACATGGGGAAAAATCTTCCATAAGTTAGTGGGCTGAGTGCTAAAATGATTGGCCATCAATGTAGCACTGGCTTACGGTTTTGAAGTCTTTTTAGATGCTGCCACTCTTAATACTTTTAAAGCAATTTTAAAACATTATCATGATAGGATGTTTTATTTCAGGTCAGTGAATAGTTCTGTTCACTTATTTTAGTGGATTCATGATTGACAGAGTAAAAGAAGGAATGTTCTGATTTGATAGAGTGGTATATGACACTGTGGCCTTGGGTTGGGACCCTGCCTTAGTCTATGAGAAATGGTTGGTTGAAAAGGTCTGGACATTACCAAGAACTGGGGAGGTAAATCAACTTCTAAAGAGGAAGGATCGGAATCTGGCCAACCAAAGGCTGACAGCCTTGAACTTAACAACAGCTTAATTTAAGAAAAACAAAAATTTAAAAACACTTTTTTATGAAATAGAACAAAATAAGCAAAACCCTATACAACTTGAGACTATATTTCATAGGCTCAGAGTAGAATGTACTACTATGAATATTTAAGCCCCACAAGGAAGTAGACATAAATCATCACTTTTTTTTTTAACTCCTAAAAGGCACCAGGAGTAAGAGAAAATTGTGGTTCAAGGTGTAAAGCAGGCAGCATCCTCCATCCTAGGTCAGACAAGTACACTCATACCCTACACCCTATAGCTTGTCTTATACTGTGAAACTGGTTTTATTGCAAAATCAAGAGACTCATAATGTAAGTCATCTGGCAGATTCCTGAGTCACTGGAGAGATAGTGGACAATTTGCAGAAGTAGGTGGTTATATTCTGAAACAGTCATCCAATGTAATCGGACTTGTCAGTAAATATAGTTACTTCCTAGCTACTTTTCTGTTTTTACTAAGAAATACAAATGAACTCCCTTGTGTCAGATACTTTCAAGTGTCTCAAAAACTAGAAAACCTAAATCACAGCATTCCAACAACTAAGACTGTGAGCATGATACTTAATTTACCCCTTGTGTTTCCATTAACGCGGCATAGTAATAACTATTTCTGTGAGTACATGACACAGAAACAGAACGTACCATGGAATTAAGCATTGCGTAAGTGCTAAACAATTAAACAACCTATTTTAAGTGTAAAATTACAATGCCTATATATATGTTTATATATATATAAAATATACATATATTTATTTTAATTTTAAGGGCTGGCTGACCCCATTTCCTCCTCCATTACCATAAATTTCCTATTGACTGGAAAATTCAAAACTGATTTTAAATTTGACAAGATTTTCGGTTCTTGGGAATAAAGACCCTATATTAGTACAAAACAATAATGATTACAATGCGGCCTCTGAATCCTGGACTTAATTTTAAGTGAACAAACTATATGAGAAAAGTAAACATACAAGAGAGTTTCAGAAAAGGATGACAAGGCTCCAATGCATAAAATTCAGAAACTCAAATATTCTGATTAGCAAAAATACTTATTTGATTAGATAGCAATTGTCAACATTAGAGGTGTAAAGTGAAAAGAAAAACTCCTCGTGTTATTTAAAGAAGTAATAACCCAATACAATCAAGGACTTTATACAGGTCATAGAAGGAAATGGAAAACTTTAATAAGGTATCTAAACTCTCTCATTTCTTACATTGAAGAGGACTGGTCCATATGCTAATGACTCTCAAAATCTTTATCTCTAGAACTATTCTTACTTGAAAATTCCAGCACCATGTAACACACGTCCTGTTTGATATCTCCACATAGATGTGCTACAGATGTGTCCCTTAAGCACAACTTATGCAAACCGGAAGAGATCATCTCTCCCCAACCCTTCCCTAATCTTACTTCTCTTCCAGTGTTCTGCCTTTTAGTGAAAGGTGTGGGCCCCTAGAAGAAAGATTCATTTGATGTAAACCCCGAGAAACAATTTATCTGCTGAGGTAGACTCCCCATGGTCAATCAAGCTCCCAAATGTTACGAGTAATAGAGTCTAGCAGCCATTTGCTGACAATGGCTCTTCAAATACTCTGTATAATGGGAAGAACTTCAGACTGAACTCTCAGCTTCCCCCACTATTCCTTGCTTGTTTACACTGTCTGAGTCAACCACTACCGGGAAGCCCTGGTTTTGTCCTTTGACCAATGGACTGAGATCTGCCCCATCCAATCAGAACTGTGCAAATGATGTCCTCATTTGCGTCTATACAGACCAATCAGAACTGCACAATTTAGGTCAATCAGAACCGTACAATTTGGAAACCTCATTAACATAATATAGACTAAAATGGGAACTGTGGGTGGGAAAATTCTCTACAAAAGGTGAAATCTCCTTTGCCTCAGTGGAACACACTTTTGGTTGCTACCTGAATCTGTGTCTCCTGGGCTGCAGCTCTTTTTGCTCAAATAAATGTCTTTATTTTTCATTATGATCTAAAATTAATTTTGGTTGACAAAGTTAATCAAAATCGACCAGATTTCCTAAGCCAGAAGAATGTTATTCCTGATCCTCCATTTCCCATGTGTCTTATATCAGATTGAGAATCCCTGCTATTTCTAGTTTCTGTACATCTCTAGAGTACTATACCGGTTGGGGTCCAGTAACAAAAACCATACACGTTATTTTAACAGAAACAATTTAATATAAGGATTAGGTTAAGAGGGTATTGGAGAACTGAACAGGTAAGAGGGAACACTGAGGTAACAGAGAGAGAATTGCAGGAGCAGCTGCCACCCTTTGGACTGGGGGAACAAACAGCAAAGATTGGGGTTATCAGAATTCAGGAGCTTGAGGAAGGACCCTGAAATTCTTGGGACCCAGGCCTTGAGGAGGGGCCGTTGTCTGGTTGCTGCTACTTCAGGAGCTCAGAGGAGGGGTTGTATCAAGTTGGATTGTGGGAAGGAGACAGCTGGTGATGACACCTCTGAAGGATATGATTAGGCTGGTTCAGGGAGTGCAGAAAAAACAAAAAAGAACAATTATTGTTTCTAGGATGAAGCTCTTTGTTAGGCTTCCGCTGATAGGATCAGCAAACATGTAGAAGTGAACAGGTCTCCTTTGGCCTCCCTCGCTTTGGGGTCTCCTTTGAATGTTTCCCATTGGGAGAACCTAACTAAAGACCGTGGGGAGGGAGGTGGAGAAGTGTAGCTTTCAGAGTGCTGCTGTGAGCATCACAGAACAAAATACAGAGAAGTGTGCTTGGAGCTCATAGATTGTAGCTGTCAAATGATAAAACTAAAACAACTTAGTAATTGGTTTGATGTCCTTTATTCAAGGGAAAGCAATCCACGGATCGAAGGGGAGTATAGAGTCTCACAAAGGGGAGCATAGGGGTCTTCCAAGGGGTATTTGGGCAACAGCTAGAGTGCTTTAGAAGAGGCAAGAAGGAAACAGGGCATGTTTGTTTTTGTTTTTTTTCTCTTTGTAATGTTAAGTGCCTGACTTAAGCTTCCATTGTGAAGATGATATAGGGACAGAGTATGCGGACTATTTTTACAGAAGAAGAAACTAGGGAGTTGGATTCCAAGCCTGCTGCCTATGTGATGTAAGACACAAAACTCAGGCAGATGTTAATCAACCATATAGCACAAACTACCCAAAGACCAGAGATTCCATTATGGCCATTCCTGTAGTAACGCCCACTGAAAATAAAACACAGGCTGCTCCTTACAAAAGTGAAAAGACAAACCTGCCCCTATTCTTCTTACATCTTACAGATGTTAAAGATAAACTTACCATCTTCATCTTTCCTCCTTTCCTTCGTACCAATACATTTTCCATGGAAACAGAAAACACACATAAACCCTAGCCCCAGGGATGGAGGGTGGTCTCTTCCACTAACAATTAGAGACCGCCACTCTATCTGAGCAATGGCCGTTCTTTTCTTACTCTCTGATAAATAAACTTACTTTTACTTTAAACTCTATATTGGCTCAACATTTGAATTCTTTCCTATGTGAGGCCAAGCACCTTATTTTCCTGTAACAGAGGAATCCACTTCAAAGAGGCATTTACTTCAAAGATGGCTCTCTGGAAGAAATACATTGCCTGTCACACAACTAGACAGAGAACCAAGCTGCATCCCCCCACTGAGACGCTGTGTTTCAGGGATCTTTGTTGATTTCAATAACTGTCCATTTGGGCCACTTGTTTTTTTCTCTTCCCACACTTTAAATTCTCTCTCTTATGTTTTAAATTCACCAATAAAGAGTGTGCCCAAGAAACCCTAGGCCCCACCCTCAACCCCAATAAAAATAGAAACTCAGGCCTGTTCACTCCAAACTTCCCCCCAACACACACACATACACACACCCCTCACTTTGTGGCCTCAGGTGTGCTGTGTAATTTTCAGGTCTTGTAAGTAATAAACCTTAATTTTGTCCAGTTTCCTGATGGTTATTGCTGAAGGGCATCTTGCAATCATAGTAAAAACCACAAGGGTTGATTCAGCCAAAACACATAGATAGATAGGCTGAGACTGGCACAAAGCTGCCTGATTGGCCAATAGGTTGGGGATTTCCTTGTAAGGCAAGCAGGTCAGTCAGGGAATTTGGAAAGAATATTTTGTTTAAATGGATTGGCTAGGGTTGCATATGTGAATTTATTTAAAATAAGGAAACCATTACAGCTTCTTGGCAGTTGGGGATAGGCTGGCTGAATAGACTTGTTTCTGGTAAATCAGCATTTACTGGGACACAAAAGTTGTAGAAGTTTCAGTTTGCTGACTGGCCCCCCCAGGGCAGGAGAAGCTCTATCTTGGGCCTATAAATTTACTTCAACATAGCCTAACAATGCGTATTCAACAAAGTCCTCCTAAACTCCTCTGGAGTTCCTCCTTTCTCTCTATCCTCACTGCTGCTGTCCTGTCTGAGGGACCATCACCTCTCAGATGAACCTAATGCAGGAGCCTCCTAACTGGGCTTGCTGTTTTCTCTCTGGCCTGCCTCACATCCACTCTGCATACAATGGCAAGAGTGATGGTAAAGGGGAGCAAATTTCCCACCCCAATGTATGTCACTTAGGCTGGAGGATTGTATTGAGCTACAGGCAATCAAAACCCAGCACACTCAGGAAAAGGTCTTTATCTCCTCCTCAACTGCCTAAACTTACACTGGAAAATGGACCTGTTTGAGAAAGTGAGCTATTACCACAGATACCTTTTTACCTAAGAAATCAATCTACATAAAATGCTGACCTTTGTTTTCTGAACATCTTCTCTAGCCTTCCTGTGAATGGCCTTTCAGACTTTTGTACCCCTAACCTCTATCCTTTCCTTAGCTCAGGATATTATATGTTTCCTTTTGAGTCTTCATATCGTTATGGGGCTCCCATAGGTACATCATTAAATTTGTTTTTCTCCTGTTAATCTGTCTTTTATCAATTTAATTATTAGGCCAGCCAAAGAACCCAGAAGGGAAGAAGGAAAAAAGGACATTTCCATTTGTAGATGACTCAGCAACTCTTATCAATAGCACAGGCACTAACTTAAATCTTCCCTTCTTTACCATACTTTTCCCGGTCACCTTTTAATAACTTGCCTTCTCTCCCTCTCCAGAAGCTCCAGACCCTTTTTTCCTTTAGCTCCTAAGATGATACACTCATGTAACCCTAAATTCTAGACACTTTTTTGAGGTAGACATCCCTGAGTTTCTCCCATATGTATATGAAATATATAGGTTAACAAACTTTTGTTTTTCTCTTGTTGATCTGTCTTTTGTTACAGAGCCCCAAGAACCTAGAAAGATAGAAGGAAACATATTTTTTTCTCCTCTACAACCATATTCCATTCTAACACTATAATTGATCAAGTTCTCTTCCTTCACCTTTAATTGCCCTATTGGCCTAAACCAGGTTTCCTCTACTTTAGCACTATTTTTGGCAGAATTACTCTTAGCTGTCGGAGGCTGTCCTGTACACTGCAGGATGTTTTGCAGCATCTCTGGTGGCTTCTACTTTCTAGACACTAATAGCATGCCTTCACGTCTGGTTGTGACAACCAGAAATTTCTCCAGACATTGCCAAATATTTTAAATTTTCAGTTAAATACTAATTTCAGTTAAATAACACATAATTTTTCAGTATAAGTGTATCCCATGCACTATTTCAGAAATGTATCTAAAATTCAAATTTAACCAAACATCCTATATTTTTATTTGCTAAATCTGACAGTCCTACCTGAAGGCAAAATCATCCCTGGGTTGAGATTCACTGGCCTAGAGTTAAATATAAGTGTTTTACCAATTGCAATGAGTTTTTTAAATTGGTTTGTTTTCACTTTACATTGAAAGAGTTCAACTTTCATAATCATTGTGTCTACCCTTCTAGATTCTTGGGGCTGGTACTTCCCCACCTCCATCATAAAAGACTGATTAACAGAAAAAAACAAAGAAGAGTTTAATAATATATGTAATTCATTTATACCTGAGAGACACCCAAGAAAACGGAATAAAACTCCCTGAAATGGCCTAAGCCCCCACTTTAAACACCATCTTGAGCTAAAAACAAAAGAAAGATGGTGGGGAGTGGCAGTTGTGGGAGGTTACCAGGAAAAGCATATAGCAAACATGGGTAAGGTTTGTTATGCAGGGTCTATGCTTCCTCCACTGATGAGTCTCCAGAGATTTAGAGTCATCTTTCTCTTCCGAGTACAGACTGGGAGACACGTTTACAAATGGTAATTTCATTTATAAATTTAAATACTCCTTACAAAAGGTTAAATGCTACTCTATTTTCAGAGACTCTCCTGTGTGTCTGCAGTGGCTCAAAAATAATCAAGTCAAAATAATCTTTATGCCAAAGATGCATATTTTAGAGTGGCATATATGTTACCCTTCATGATATATACAGTGAAGAGAGAGAGATGCAGAATCCAAATAGATGAGTTGTTGCCCTGATAGGAAATTAAAGAAATCTTCAAATTCAGTCAGGGAGGAAAGAGCTTGGACAAGGAAGCTAGCAGCAACCTTAGCAGAGAGGTAATGAGAATGAAGAGTTCTGTCCACACACCTTAGTTTTAAAAACGTTACAAAAGAAGCTAGAAGAGGTTACAGAAGATTTGCATAAGAGAGTGATGGACCCAATGGAAATAACAATGGTTAAGTCAATGGGAAAACCACTTAAATGTCTTAAGAAACTGAAGAACTGCAAAATCAAAGCAAGCCAGAGAGGAAGTCAGCTGCAATCTTAGAGGCCATTGAAGACTTCTGTCTCCAACAGAATTAGCAAATTTTGAAACTCCTGCAAGGTTGGCCCCCAGTTCAAGTCCACAGTAAAGTGTGTAATTCTTGTTATAACAATTATAAAAATGACTCATGACGTCCATCACTGGAGTAGAAGGATTTCCTGAATAGGCTCAGGACTTGAATCCTGGTCCCTAATCTTGACCACTAAAGAACCTTAATGGAAACAATCACATCAGTTTGTTTGGAATGATTGAACTGGTGAACTTTCATGGGTGTATAGGTATTTTAATTCTGAGAAAATTTAACATTCTGCTATGATGGCGTTAAGTTCAGAGAAAATGTGAGAATATCTAGCATCATATTTAGTGTATAAAATGCTTACAATGTATAAGAGATTTAGCATATTAGCATGTTTGACCAAATGGCCTGGTGATTCCATTTAAAATGTGTAAGAGTAATTGATTTTAGACTTACAATTTTTAAATTGAATATTATAAAATAATTTGGCTAAATTTGTAACAGTATTAGAATGTTTAATACAACTTAATATTTATTATGTTAGTATACTTTATTAGATTATAAGACCATTTAATTAGCTAGGAAATAATTACTTATTAGGATCAGAATTGAAGTGCTTAAAAAGGAAAATTAAATATAGTAATGCTGTAAATAATTTGAACCTTTTAAGATAATTTAACTAGGATGTTAATGGGACTGATTCTTCAAAGCGTTTAGTTTTTCCAGTTTGAGTTGCTCAAACGTCACTCAAAGATGCCCTTGAAAGTGATTATGAACACATTTATGTATATGATATTTATATTTTTATAAAAAAAATAATTTTTGTATATAAATAAATATGTATAACAGCTTATACATTGACCTTAATTTATTAAATTTGCTATTTTAGTTTATATTAATCAAAAACATCAAAGAATAATGAGCTTATCTGTCCTTAAAGACAGCAAATATCCACAGCAACAGTTCTGAAGATTCTTTTTCATGAAAGTCAAGCCCTATGGCAGACATATATGATTCTAAGGGTTTGTTGGTTTTCCGCCTTTCTCAATAACCAGTGAGTAACAGGTTTCAGTTAGGCAATGTCCTAAACACCGTACCTTACTTTGAACCCTTAGTCCTTCCTGTCAAAGTGAGGACATTTCTTTTCTCCTCTACTGGGTTTCCTTCTTTCCACATGCTCCCACTGGCAGAGCAGATGTGACTCAGAAACCGGTTTCTCAGGGTTGTAATATTAGATGACACAGCGTGGGTCATTACACAGTAAACTAATGCCTCTGTTTCACTGGGTTGGGCCTCCTAGAAGGTGGTGTTGCTGCCTGTGCTACTGGAAAAGCACTCACAGGTGTGGAAAGAAAGGGTTTACCTCCAACCTGGGCTTCTAGAGACTTTTCTTTCTGCTGGGAAGCATTTTGATGTTAATCAGAAATATCTCCAGAAGATTCTAGAAGCTGTGGAGGTGAAGCAAGTCTGTGAGGGACCAGTATGGGAATCCTCTACTCTGAGGTATGTAACCTTTCTGAAAGTACGATTCCAAAAGAGTTAAAAGTTGCTCGTGTTTTTCAAATGTAATTTCCTATCCCTGTTAATGTGCCTCCTTTTCCTCTGTTTAACTTCCTGTGAGAGCATCAACTCAAAACAAAGTCCTGTGCGTTAATCTTTTTGATATTTTTAATATTTTAGGGCAAATTATTTTGCAATTCTAAAATGTTAGCTAGATATAAGTAGAGAAGAATATGACACACATTTCATGATGTGCAGATGTTTGCAGGGGTAATTTGGACTTTGCAAAATGGAACTATCTGCTGTCAAACATCCAGAGGAAAAGTGAAAATAGTACCTAACTGGATTTTATAAACATACAAAAGATAGACTGTTTTTTTTGTGTGTGTTGTTTTTTTATGGAAATGCAGGTACAGAGTAATACCTCTTAGCTTGGCATTTGAAAGGAAACTCACCTTTAGTAATTATTAATAAAGACTTTCCCTGCATAGAAGAGAAATAAAAACAATATATTTGATTTATTTTTTAGTTTTTTTCTTTTCACATCTGATGGATTAAAAAAAAAAGCTTTTTCCTGTCTTGAAAGTAACCTATTAGAATCAAATAAATTTTTAATAATGTTTCAAAGGAGTCCAAGTGAGTAATGTTTAAACAAGTACAAGAGGTGTAATGACATTATTACGCAGTTTTTTACCCCTCTCCTATGTAACAACCGGTTAGTCTGCATTGCATTTCAGATGCTCAACAGAACCTCATTAGGTGGTTTTTCTAGTACTAAATGCAATTTCTCCCCATTTGCAGTTATTTCAAATGCCAGTTGTGTGTGTGTGTGTGTGTGTGTGTTTCTATAGTCAGTGTGTCCTTTGATTAGTTTATAATTCTAGGTATGTCGTGTCCAGTGACTTTGGTGTGGTGAAGAGCTCACATATATATGAAAATAACAAAACATGTGTTCTAAAACGCTTCTCTAGTAATCCTCAAACTTTAGACTGCCTAAGTGTCAGTGGGAGAAAATTATTTAAAATGCAGTTTCAAGTGGCCCCATCCCAGAGAGCCTGTTTATGTTCAAAAACCTACTTTTAAAAGAGCGTCCAGGTGATCAGGTTACCACCTGTGGGAGAGACACACTGCTAGAGACTAGTGCTTTTCAAATTTTAATGTGCACTCAGATAATCCCAGGATCTCCTTCAAATGTAGGTTTTTATTCTGTAGGTCTGGATGGGGCCTAAGATCATGCATATCAGCTCCCCGATGTTTATGCCTTTGGTCCACACACCACACTGGGAGTAGCCAGTAGGTAACTATGCAGGCTGTGGTGAGGCTCTAGGTGTAATTACATTACCAAAAAAGTCTCTGCCTGAGCAGTGCAGTTGTTTGTTGGTTGGGTGTTGACTTGGCAAGTGGTTGAGTCAAGGTAAGGCAAGGCAAGACTTGTTGAATTACTTATAAGTATCCATGAGAATATGCCCAGAAATGGAGTATATGTTTCACTTTTCAGCTATATTGAGGGCAAAGCAACTTGCAATTTACTATGGTATTTACAAACAACACATACACACATACATTCACACACACACACACACACACACACACACACACACACACAGAAAACCCTAACTTACTTAGAAGTTCATAGGTGATTATTCAAAGCTCATAATTAATATTGAATCAAAAGCAGTCTAAGGTAATGTTGAAATAAATGTTGTTGCCACATCTCAGTATCACGAGTGGAGGCAAATTCTAGGCTCTTCCATTTAATTCTGCTCACTTGTCTACTTACTCTTGTATCAGCTGTAGGAAACACTAAACACTTGAAAACACAGTCATTTCTGCCAAGAAGATTGTTGTCCAACTTTTTGGCCAATAATTTCTTAATTTTCAGGATTTCCCCCTTGATATCAACTTTTTCGTCTTCCCCTCCACCCCTGCTCTTCCTCTTTCTTGTAAAATAGCCACAAACGAGGGTTTATAAAGGTACTTGCAAAACTAGTTAAAATAGCAGAAATAAATTTGTTTTAGAAATAAATACTTAATCTTCCAGAGTGACAGCTATGGCAGGGATGCTGTTTGTGGAGTGGATGTATTTATGTGTGCTTATTCTGCTGTTTTACTCTCCATCAGCCCTGAACCCAGGAGATATTCCACTAGTGTGAGGGGAGGGGTGTTTTCACTGAACTCCCTGCAGAGATTTTTCAGTTTGGCTGCTAGGTTTAGACATTTCTCATTTTCAGTTGACAGATTTGATGGTGTCCCAGAGTGATGGATTTTAGAGCTACACTGATTCTGCCGAAGATTTTGAAAATCCTTAATATCCCCAGATATCAACTTCTTGATACCTGGACTAACACCACACTGTTAAATGTCTAGAATTAGAATAATCTGACTCTGAGCAATGTATGAAAACTGCTGAAGAGAAATGGGTTCTTTTACATTGGAAGAAAGCTTAGGCTGCTCCTTACGGTTGCATTTGGGAGTTACATGTGAATGGGGGAAAAAAGAAAAAAGAAAAAGAAAAAGCTTAGCTTCACCCTCTGGTATTCTGATACAGAAGGCCTGGGGTGGAACTGTCTGTGACACTCTCCCATCTATAATTTTAAAGAGATTGAGAAGCTCTGGAGTAATTTCTCAAATATTTAAACACATCCCACTCATCTTTCATGTGTCAGTCTCTCATTTGTCCTGTACAGGTCCTTCTGCTTTTCTTAGGTGTAAAGAATGTGAACCACTAAATACGAGCAGAGCAAAAGCCAGCCAGCCAGTCCTGTTTCATTCCCTGGTCCTATACTGCCTTGAAGTATCTATTTTTATTTAAACTTTTAATAAATTTCTACTTCCCATTTAGAGTGTGGGAAGCTCCTCTAGATTGGGGACACAGGCTTATCATTTTTCCTTAGAGCTGTAGGGAAGGAAAACATTCTCTTTGCTCTACTCATCTTAGGTTCATTGGCTGGTAAATTAGACTGACAACAGAAAGATTAACATGAGAAAAACCAACAGACATTTATTACCGCTTGCTTCATGCATTCACCTGGGAGTAAACAGTGATGAGTAACTCAAAGGGGTGGTTAGAACTCAGGTTCATATAGCATCTTAACAAAAGAACAATATATTTTTAGAGAAGTGGCAAAACAAAGGAAACAGACTTTAAGTTTCTAGGGGTGGCAAATTATTAAAAGGCAAATATGTGGAGGATCTGATGGAAAGTAATGGCTAGTTGGTAAATTTTATTATGTAAATTCCTTTGTTGCTTTCTTTGTGCTGACAAGGGTAACTTTTGTCCTTCATGTTAAAGAGGAAAGGGAGAACACATTCACAAATTTTTGTCCTGCTTTTAGCTAAATGGGAGTAGGTCAGAGAACTTTCCTTGTATCTGCTGCTTCTCAGTTGCCATTATCTAAGAATAATCTTTATGCTGAGAGTCATGTTTTAGGGTGAATATTCTGCTACCCTTCAGAACTTTACATTGCTAATAGTCATGATGTATATGATATATATACAGAGGGTGCCAAAAAATGTATACACGTTTTAAGAAAGGAAAACAACTGTATTAAAATTGTAATGCTCAATATGTACTGATAACAAAAGATGAATACAAGTCATGTATATACATTTTTTTTTGGCACCACTGGTGTTTTTTAAAAATTGAGGTATAATTGACATAGCATTATATTAGTTTCAGGTGTATAATGTAATGATTAAATATTTGTATATATTGCAAAGTGATTACCACAATAAATCCAGTTAACGTCTATCACCATACATAGTTACAATTTTTTTTCTTGTGACAAGAACTTTCAAGATCCATTCTCCTAGCTATTTTCAAATAGGCAATACAGTATTAATAACTATAGTCACCACGCTATATATTACATCCCTATGACGTACTCATTTTATAACTGGAAATTTTTACCTTTGACCCCCTTCACCCATTTCAAACACCTGCCCACACCCCCGACTTCTCCTTGCCTGTCAATCACCAATCTTGTCTGTATATTCATGTGCTCCAGTAATTTGTTCGTTTCGTTTTTTGTTTTTATATTCCACATATACTGTATTTCCCCGAAAATAAGACCTAACCGGAAAATAAGCCCTAGCATGATTTTTCAGGATGACATCCCCTGAACATAAGCCTTAATGCGTCTTTTGGAGCAAGAATTAATATAAGACCCGGTCTTATTTTGGGGGAAACATGGTAGGGGGGATCATATGGTATTTATCTTTTTCTGACTGATTTATTTCACTTAACTTAATACCCTCAAGGTCGAGCCATGCTATCTGGACCAAATGGCAAGATGTGTGTGTGTGTGTGTGTATCACATTTTCTTTATCCATTCATCTGTCAATGGGCATTTATACTGTTTCCAATATATTTTTAATAAAGTAGGATAGAATGAGGGAGCATCTCAGAGTTGGTTCTAACACCTGCAATAGAAGATATGCTTAGCGCTCGGTGAGAGAACCTAACTTGGAATAATCAACCCTAGCTATGTAAGCCGGTCTTTTAAACAGGGCTGATTCATTTAAAACTTTATCAAACATATTTGTTCATACTGTTTACAATAACAAACATATAATTAAGGCATTATATATCTGGCCATTTTCTAAACACTTTATGTGTATTAATGCTCTTCATCCATCAACCATGTAAGTTAGTCACTATTATTATCCTTATTCTACCAACAAAATAACTGAGGCAAAGATAGTTTAAGTAATTTGCTCAGAGTTATGCAGCTATAAAGTACTTACTGGCTAGAGACCAGGGGTTGGGATATCAGATGTACTTATGTACATTCAGGGAAATTCTGCTTATATCACTGATGAACATACTAAGTTCTTTATCTACTTACTATCTCAACAGGGGTGTCACACTCTAAAACGGGTTGGTCTTAATCACGCTACTGTTCTTCCAGCACTCCTCTCCACTAGGATATACTATTGCTCTTTTCCTTTAGGGGAATGAATGGGGTAAACGAAATCCAGGATCCAATGTGGTACATTCTACTCATGCTTTGTAGAGGAGAAACATGGTACTGCAAAGGAATGCAAAATCTGGAAAGAAGGAAGATGTATAAGAACTTAACTCAAAGAGGTTAGGCATTTGTGCTTAGCAGACCTATAGAATCTTCTGTAGATGTGTGACACTGTCATCTGGGGAAACAGGCTTTAAAAGGAATATCTTGAAAATTATGTCATAATGATGTATCCCCTTAAAATTTGGGAAGATATAATGATAAGGTTATCTAAGAGCAGGGATACACGACACATACACAGCATATATGTGCATACATAGAGCATACACATAGCACACATACCCTTAATATTAATCCTTTGGGAATGGATCTATTTTTCAGAGAAGTAGATATTACTATAGCAAAAGGGCACATGGCTCAAAGAGGAGAGGGATCATTTTGAAATATACAGTTTCCAGACAGAGCAATTTAGGCTGAGCAGGGCTTACTGGAGGAGTTGGTACAGTTGAGAAGGAGAACTCAGGGAAGACAGGAATAGAGTCATGACTAATGGGAAGGCCATTGGACTGGAAATCAAGAAAACCTAGAATTTAGTCAATTGTTCCAGGAACTCTGCGGGATTTGGGGAGAAATCATTTAATCTCTCTGAGTCACAGTTTCAATATCTATAAAAGAGAGCTGGGTGAGATCCGGTCCAGCACTTAATATTGTATTATTCAATGATAGGAGAAGGCAAAAGGCAAAGATAATTGGAAAAAAGAATTGCCTCCCTTATAGTCTTACCAGCTCGTGCTCTTTCTCTTTACTTTGGATATTAAACCTCCAGCAAATTTTTGGCATTCTATATTCAAAAAAGCACCAGGGGGCTTCCATCCCAATTGGTTTCTTAAGTCTTTCCTTGTATATTATACGTGATTTTACAAATTATAATGTGTTACTAAGTGACATTTCAAAAAGGAAATGATAGCTATAATGTATGAACAGAAGCCAGACTGATAATTTGTAAACACTTATTCATTCAGTCACCCAGCCACTTATTTAATCAACAATATTTGTTAATCCTATACTATATTCCAGGTACACCCTGGCTCCTGTTATATAGTGATACATATAAAGAAAAGTGGACCCTGACCTCTTGGAACTACTAATGTAAAAGAAAATGAATGTACAAATGAAAAAAATAATTATAAATAGTGAAAAGATAAACCTAAGAGAGGTAGGGAGGGGTGTATATATATCATTACATTTGATCTGAAAGACTCCTCTTAGGTAGTGACATTTGAGCTGAGCTCTGAGAAATGAGAATATAGTCTTGGTAGGCTTGGGGAAAGAGTGTCCCAGACACAGGAAATGTATGTACGGAGAATTGAATCATGGGCCTATTAACCTAGGAGAAGTCTTCTGGAGTAGCTCCTGGGAATCATTTCTCAGATCTTAAATAGGACATAGGGACCATCTTTCATCTTTCAGGTTGGAAAGAATCCAAAAGGTTGAGCACATACTCTGTGGGGGTGGGAAAATAGGCCCTTTGTACATTGCTGATGGGAGAATAAAACGGTACAAGGAATGAGGAAGGGCAACATCTGTGACGGTCACAAATACATATCCCTTTTGCCCCACCAATTCTAATTTTAGGAAAGCTAACAGATTTGCAGAATTCATTATAATCGCGAATATGGGGCACACTTAAATGCCTATCAAAAGATGATAAAAGGATGTGTTTTGGTTAAACAAGTTAGGTTACATGCATATAATACAATATGATATAGCTATAAAACAATATTTAGGATGCATTTTATGTACCAAAATATTTTATTTGCTGAAAAAAAACTGTCAGAAAAACTGAGAGTATGTTGTCATTTGAGAAAAATGAGAATGAAGTAGATAAAACTATATAGTCATATTTGTTTATGATATGCCTTATTACATAAAGAGATTCTGGAAGAATAAACAAGAAAGTCCTATTAGTAAGAAGATAAGAGTAATAGAGAAGCTTTTTATTACATATCTTTTAAGTGGTTTAAACTTCCAAACCTGTGGAGGCAACACGTAGTCAAACAATTTGCTATGGTCTGAATGTTTGTGTTCCCCCCTAAATTAATATGTTGAAATCCTAACCCCTAAGGTGATGGTATTAGAAGGTGTGGCCTTTGAGCAGTGGTTAGAAGCTCCAAGCAATCCAAGATGGTGGAGTAGATAAACACTGTGTCTGCATCCTTTGATGAACATATTAAAATTACAACTAAACTATAGAACAATCAACCCGGAGAACAGTCTGAAGTCTAGCCGAATAGCCGTCCTATGACTAAAATAAAGAAGCAACATTGAGACTGCTAGAAAGGGCAGAGATACAGAAGGGGCCCCAAACTCTGTGTGGCGCTTGAGAATTAGAAGGGATAGATATCTTAGCTGCCGAGATTGTCCCCAGAGGAGCAAGAGACCCCAACCCCCCCACACCAGGCTTCCAGCCTGGAGTACTGGTGCCAGGAAAAGAAGCACCCATAACGTTTGGCTGTGAAAAACAGTGGGGATTCTGACCATCTGGTGGGATGGAAGGCTGCAGGAAACCCAGACGTCCTCTTTTTTTGTTTTTTTTTTTAAGGGTGGCGCAGCTCACAGTGGCCCCATGCGGGGATCGCACCAGCAACCTTGGTGTTCTTGGTGTTATTAGCACCATGCTCTAACCAACTGAGCTAATCAGCCACCCCCCAGACATACTCTGAAAAGACTCATGCACAGACTCACTTGCTCGCAGGCACTCACCGTGAGCTCCGATGGAGGAACAGTGACCCAGGGGGGCGTCAAAAACATATGGGGTTGCAGACTGAGGTGTGTGGTTTCGGGGGAAAGACTGGAGGAGAGTTGGCATTTTCCCTGTGTGAGGTCCTGCTCCCGAGCCGCCTACAGGTGGGCACCATCTTTCTAGTGTTGAGCCCGCCCCCACACAACCAAACCTGAATCTGATTGGCTTGGTGATCTCTGCTGCTCCACCTGCTTCTTTACCTCTTGGCAGATATTGCTAATTGTAGGTCAGTTTGGAGAAAGAATCTGGATATGTAACCAAGAAGCCTTGGCCACCAGCACACCAGAATAGAAGAAGCCTGATCAATCTCCTGAGACTGTAGGCTGTAGCTTAATTAAGGGTGCAAGTATGACCAAAAGTCTCAAACACAAAGTCTAAAGATATTTTGAAGGCTGTTTTTCAAACTGTCTGAAGTAATTAGAGCCAGAATATATGCATTCTACAGTCATTCCCCTTGATATGCTTCCTGGCACTGCCAGTTATGAGCTGTGTGACTTTGGCAAAGAAGACAACTTCCCTCAGTTTCACCTGTAGAAAGCAGGTATAATAATACCACTTAGCCCACAGGGTTGTTGTGAGGGTAAAACGAAATAAATGAGGTGCTCAATAAAATGTCATATTATAATTTATACATTTACTTATTTACTCATTAAATATATATTGAACGTCCACTTTGTGTCAGGCATGTGGTAGATGTTGGGCGTACAATGTTGTACAAGTACAGACACAATACCTGCTCTCATGTAGCTTACAGTCTAGTTGGGGAGATAGCTGTTAATAACACTTAACATCTTTATTTACTTAGCTCAAGGGTATGGACAAGGGAGTGGGAGGAGACGAGGTTGGAAAGACAGGATTTGTGATATTTGAAGAATCATGTGTACCAGTTTGGGGACAACATCCTAATCCGATTGGTCACCACTGAAGATTTTCAGCAGGAAAGTGATATGAGGCTGCTGTTTTTGGAGGATGAGTTGGAGGTGAATGGGTGAGACAGGAAGAAGTAAGGCCAATTAACGGCAAGTTTTGCAATAGTCCGGGTGGGAATGATGAAGATCTGAACTACTACTTCGGCACTAAGTTTGGATGAAAGAGTTCTGAGAGTACAGTATTAGGGGACAGAATTATCATGGTTGTTTTCCAAGTTCTCCACTGGTTTCCTCCACACCCAGAGTTCCCCCAAGTTTCAGAAACTTCAGAGGCCAAGAGAATTCAGAATAACTCTTGTCTCAACTCAAATGGACAGCCCCCTCCTCTTTCTCATTCCTAGCTAGTCAACCAACACTTTTCTTTTTTTTTTAATTTTTTTTTTCAATTTATTGCGGTGACAATTGTTGGTAAAATTACATAGATTTCAGGTGTACAATTCTGTATTACATCATCTATAAATCCCATTGTGCGTTCACTACCCAGAGTCAGTTCTCCTTCCATCACCATATATTTGATCCCCCTTACCCTCATCTCCCACCCCCCACCCCCCTTACCCTCTGGTAACCACTAAACTATTGTCTGTGTCTATGAGTTTCTTTTTCTCCACAGCCTCTCCAAAACTTGTTACTATTTGTCTTGTTGATGATAGCCATTCTGACTGGGGTGAGGTGATATCTCATTGTGGTTTTTATTTGCATTTCTCTGATGATTAGGGATGTTGAGCATTTTTTCATATGTCTATTTGCCATTTGTATGTCCTCTTTGGAGAAATGTCTCTTCAGGTCCTCTGCCCATTTTTCAATTGGGTTGTTTGTTTGTTTTGTTGTTGAGTTGCATGAGTTCCTTGTATATTCTGGATATTAGCCCCTTATCGGATGCACTGTTTGCAAAAATCTCCCATTCAGTTGGTGGCCTCTTTATTTTGTCGATGGTTTCTTTTGCTGTGCAGAAGCTTTTAAGTTTGATGTAGTCCCATTCGTTTATTTTAGCTTTTACTTCCATTGCCTTTGGAGTCAAATTCATAAAATGTTCTTTGAACCCAAGGTCCGTAAGTTTAGAACCTATGTTTTCTTCTATGCAGTTTATTGTGTCAGGTCTTATGCTTAAGTCTTTGATCCATTCTGAATTAATTTTGGTACATGGTGACAAATAGCAGTCCAGTTTCATTCTTTTGCACGTGGCTATCCAATTCTCCCAGCACCATTTATTGAAGAACCAGCAATTTTCTATTGCTCTTCCCTTCTTTCTCTTGCCAGTGCTTTCATGACGTTGAGCTGCCCCCTAGTGGACACAGGATTTATAACAGCATAGAATCTGCGGTTTTTAAAATTCATGCAACAAATCTATGTCTAACTGAGCCAGGCATAGACTTTACTTTTCAAAAATAGAAACTCTGCGTCTAGGATACAGGAATCCTAGAAAATATTGAAAGATAATATCAGGTTAATATTTTAAGTAATATCGTTCAAGTAGGATTGAGAAAGCACTCGAAGACATCAAGTGACTTTTTGCAGGAAAACTATCCACCTTTCCTTTTCTTGTTCTAGTTAAGTCTCAGCAAAGATTTTGAGAAGCCCAAGCAGAAGGGGCTTTATTTGATGTCTTATGAGAATGTAGACCCAGTGTTGTCAAATCTTTCAATTTTTAAAGAGAAGTTGGAAAGCCAATTACTACATGAAATATTTAAGCTTTTTAAATGTAAAGTAATTTAAAATTTTAAGAAAAGAAAAATGAACTCTATAGACACCTGTTTTTTAAGTTCTGCACAGTAGACCATCAATTTCCAAATAGTGGTCCATGATTACTAGTGATAAGCGGCAAATTTTCCCTGGTTTATACTGAAATTAAAAAAAAAAAAAAAAAAAGGACAACGACATAATTTTTTCCACATGGTTAAATCTATCTAATATAAAGGACTGCTTTCCCCCAGGTGATTATATCCTTATATACTTTGTTAAAATATTCTTGTTTTGAACTTTTATTTATGTTAAAATACCTTTTAATTTATGAAATGATGCTATTGCTTCTAATGTGTTTGACACAATTAAAAGCTGGTGACTTTACATTGTCTTGTTGTATTTAGTTTTGTTTTACTTGTTCTTTAAACCTAAGTGTCTGGGCATCACTGCTAAGACAACGACAATTTTGTGTTTAAATAGCAGTAACGCTAGCCCTAGACCCTGGCAATTCATGTGGAAGATGTGTTCGTTGGGGAAAGGCTTGAGGTGCAGAAGAGTGGTGGTCATATGAGTGTGACAACCCAAAGGAAATTCTGCTTCACTCATTTCTTTTGTGGCCAAGGACACTGAGACATGCTGAGGGGAAGACAATTGTCCACAGTCACCCAGGAGTTGGTAGCAGAACTACAACTACAACCCAGTTTTTTGACACCACATACTTGTTCTTTCAACTGCCCTGGTCATTTCTATGTCATCCAGGTGGTACCTTGAGACACTGCTGAGCCCGGCTGGTGATAAGGCCTGGTGAAAGGAAGACTGTAGGGTCACAGAAAGGGTGATTTGTGTAATTGTGCATTTTTACTGTAAGTTGGAACCTCTGTGTCATGCTCACTTCATTTTGGGGTACAGAAGTTTGCCTCTTATCTGCTATTGAGTTGACTTTCCTTTAGGATGTTTTTTTTCATGAGTAGATCTTTGGGTTTTAAAGTATTTTACTTTTAAAAGCTCACTGGTTATGATATTTGGCTATATTAGAACATGAGTTGATTAGCAAATGTACCACTTGACTTTCTCATTGGTCTGTCCCAGCTGTCGCAGATGCTTACGTACCCAAGTCTATACTCCTTTAAAATTGTTGTTTAGGCTGTGTGTGTGTGTGTGTGTGTGTGTGTGTGTGTGTGTGTGTGTATGTGCTCCCTATATCCCCAACCAGTAAATAAACTATACATGGTTAAGAATAATACAGTTTATACATTTCCCCCCTAGCAACTATAGCTGACACACAGTAGAGGTTTGACTTTGTTATCAAATTAAAGAATGACTTAATAAGCAATAATATTAAGTTCCATCCATTGAATGCCATTCACGTGCCAGGTATTATTCTAAGTGCCTTTTATTACACTATCGAATTAAAAATCAGTCTAAAAATGTTTAGTGTTTGCCTACCGTGTGCCCAGCTCTGTGTTATATGCTGGCGATATGGTGGTGAATTGACCGATGCAGCATGTATGCACATGGAGTTTATAGCCTAAACTTCAATGCCTTCCCTCACTCACTACTGCTTCAATCCCTCCTGACTCATGCTAGCCTGAAACGCATGATTATAAATAATGAAAAAAACATTTACAGTTATGTCATTTGCTGTGAAGGAGTGCTGGAGTCAGGAAAGACTTAGAAACAATGAAAATTAAGTTATGACATGAAGGATGAATTTGCAGTGAGCCAGGTGAGGAGAGAGAAGAAAAAGCATTTTATGCAGAGAGAGCGTAAGGCAGAGGCCCAGATGGAAGTAACTAAACATGAGTTACTGAAAAAAGGAGAGAAGTCCAGAAGAAAAGCAGAGGGAGGGGGAAATTGGGCAAGATGAGATCTGCTTAGGTCTTGCTGTTAAACTCCCATCATGCTTTGCAAAGCTCCTTATAATGCTTTCTAAAATAAAAAGCATCCAATTGCAGTTAATGACATAATTTGTTATTTGTATATTTTTAATCTAAAATAGGTCTTTTCCCACTTTGCTCAGTTCCTTGATTCTGGGGGCCATGCATCTTTTTCCTATCACCTAGTGCTGCCCTAAATTCCTCTGATATGCCTATTTAATCTTCAGTAAAATCCTGCTTTTCTGGCAGGCATCATCTATCCTTGAATGCAACACACAATTTCCTTACTGCGTCAAATCTGCAATATTGCATCCACCTCTTCACTCTTTTGTCCATTCGATAAACACTTCTGTGTGCCCAGCAATTTAGGACATCTTAAGAGGTGCTTCATGAATTTAGGCTTGTTCTAGACTTTAGGCATAATTGAGACCAGAGATCTCATCAAAATGGTAATACAATACCATATGGAAACACTTGAATTTTAAGTTATTGGGTAATGATTTTTTCTTCTTCTTATGGTTTAATTATACCTGCATTTCCAAATCTGCATTTGTTTTTCTCTCCTCAGCCCATCTGCCAGGCAGCCTATCAGAATGACTTCGGTCAAGTGTGGCGGTGGGTGAGGGAAGACAGCAACTGTATCAACGTTCAAGATGGCTTTAACGGAGACACTCCCCTGATCTGTGCTTGCAGGCGAGGGCACCTGAGAATCGTTTCCTTCCTTTTAAGAAGAAATGCTGATGTGAACCTCAAAAACCAGGTGAGGCCCTGACACATGAGCGGAGAAAGTAATTGATCATGGTTAATACCTTTCTCCTAGCATCAATGAAAGCAGTGAATGTCATTTTTTCATTGCTTATATCTCCTAATACCAACTTTTTTTTTTTTTGCCTTATTTTAGACTGACACATACTGAGGACATTTAATTAGGCTAGAAAGCAAAATAAAACACAGTTCAGTCAGCAGGCATATTTTGTGGTTAATTATGTTCTTCCACTTCTGAAAAGGAAGAGAATGGTTTACTCAGTTGACTGGATAGCGCTTCTTCCTTTCTTCTCCTCTCCTCCCTATGCTTTTCCTTGCCTTCTCCCTCTTCTCTCCCAGCTCCTCCTCATCACTATTACAGAAGTAATGGGAAAGATTTCCTGGAAAGAAAATATTAACCTGGTGGTGCTATTTCATTAGGTAGATTTTTACCTAGTATGTTACTGTTCTGACCTCCATAAGATCCTATAGTTTGCTTATAGAATAAAAGAATTCCTATGAGAAATTTACCAAGGACAAATAAGCTCATGAACCAAAGGGTACTTGAAGCCACACAGAAAGGCATAAAGAATGTACTTAAAGATCAAAGATCAGCTGATGTGGAGTCTTCAGGATCAAAGAAGAGCAGAATACGTGTGATTGCTGTGAACATCCTTTCAGAACCCCTTTGGAACTTCCAGGGTCTACATCATAGTTAAGACAACCTATAAAGTCCACTGAGTAAATATAAAAAGTCACTATTTGTAATAATTATGAATGCCTTGTATCTACTCATTCAATGGGGAACAACAGCCTGTAGGGCCCCACTTGTCCCTTCAGTTTAAAGACCAGCTCATTTGGAGTAATGATGTATTATCAGAAAATGCATCACTACTGGACTTTCTTATTTGTGCTACTGTTTTTGTTACTGTTGTTGTTGTTTGACTGGGTTTAAAAACAAGTCATGCCTGTACTGAATCTGACAGATATGCAGCTTAGCAGAATATAACATGATCTCCCAGCACACGGCTGAGGATCACGTGTGTGGCGTTGCGGTGAAGACAGACGTTGAAGGATCCATACCCTCTCTCAGGAGACTTTACTGTGAGGAAGCTGCAGGTGGGAGATGTTTGCCACCACAGGGACGAGGCTGAGAAGGTGCCCTGATCTTTGTTTTGCAGAGAACCTGAGCCAGACTGCGGGGACCCTCTCATATTAAGAAAATAGTGGGAAGGACTTGAGTGAATACTTGAGATTAATAGGGATATTATTAGAATAAGTGTTTGGTCTGCATTTCCTATTAAAAATAGGAAATTACATTAATACATTAAAAATGTTATTTAAATGTTATTTAAATGTTTAATCTTTTTCATTTCTCCTAAAGTCTCATCTTTGTACATTAATCATTTGAGCCACTGCTTTCTCTTCTCTTAAATCTATATTTATGTTATTTTCAGAAGTACAAACAAACAAAAGGCCTTAACAAACAAAAAGCTCTGCTGGTGATTCAGATGTACATGCCTAATAGAGAGCATTAATTCTATGGAAAGCAAATTAAAACATAAATATAAATTAGATAGATATAAATAGAGATATATAGATATATTTTGGTCTGTCAAATTGACCCAGGATTACAAACCAAAACCAAATGTTGATCAGAAAGGAAGTTTAAGTCATTATCGCTTTACTGGAGCATAATTCAGTAGCACAATATGGAAAGCATTAATACCTTTTATGCCAGGAATTATATTTTTAGAAACTTATGCTAATGATAAATTTAGAAATATTGACAAAGCTTTATGAATGAGGATGTTCAAGCAGTATTTATAAAAATGAAAAGTTAAAAAGTCAAATGACCAACATGTAGGGTTTAGCTAAATAAATTAGAATAGTTCCAGTCATTAGAAAGCCATACAGCCATTACAGTCACATGTTTAAAAATTTTAAATGGCATGGAAAGATACACATATTCTAAATGTTAACTGAAAAAAGCAGATATGGTTTCATATATGCAGTATGAACCTACATTTAAATATGCCACATATATGCATTTTTAAAAATTGAAAGAAAATACCACAAAATGTCAACAATTAACTGTGGGCTATTTGATAACGGGTGAGTTTAAATTCATTTTATCATAATCTTGTCTAGTTTACAAAATTGTTACAGAGAACATATCTACCTTGACATTAGAGAAACAAAGTCTTATTTAAGAACAATGCCTCCCACAAGTGGAAATTAACCTCTCTTTGTCCTCTGGCTTTACCTCTTCTCATTTATTTGGTTGGTATTCCAGTCACGATAGCCTTTTGCATTATACTTATTTGTGCATGTTTCTGCCTCCCTTTCTGAAGCCCTGAAGCATTATATCCCCCACAGTCTCTAGAAACCTGATAAATATTCACATATTTAAAGAATTAAATTGGGTTATTCCCATTCTTCTAGCACTGCCTGTATGCATGTAGGAACATGGAAAAATTGCCATATGGTTGAGATTTTCCTATGAAGGAAGCACAAAATGAATAATTGTATACCCTTGGTGATTAAGGGAGAACTATAGATTTGCATACTGAATTTAGTTTTATATTTATGTTTCAATGCATTTTTTTTCCCCGAAAACTAAAATGAGTCTGAAAATCCATCTGTTGATGATTTGTAAAATGTACATTTCACCTGATGTCTTTCTGTGGTCCTCCCCTCAGCTTTTTCTTCAGACTGTATTGTGTTTAATATTCTAATCATTGGAAACCTGGGTTTATTAATCAGACATACTCCACAGAAAAAGGTGACATGAGTACCATAAAAAGAAAAAGCACAAACTAAATTTTTGATAGGGTAATCTGAAAATACAAAATTTGAAATGAGATATTTTCTTAATAGGATTCCTTTCTTAATATTTTAGAAAGAGAGAACCTGCTTGCATTATGCTGTGAAGAAAAGATTTACCTTCTTTGACTATCTACTTATTATCCTCCTAATGCCTGTCCTGCTTATTGGGTATTTCCTCATGGTGAGTACAACACTTGTGAGAGCAAAGGGTCAATGAGCAGGAGATCAGTAGCATGACCCGTCAAACTTTACTGGGCCACAGAGATGTAGAGAAATAGTAAGAAAACAAGCTCTTGGTTTGTATTCTATAAATGACATTTCCAACACATGCAATGCTATGATTGAAGAAGGAAGATAGCCAAATAAATTAACCAATGGTAGAATAATCTGTGCTATCTTTATTTAGAAAAATATATTAATCTTGTTTAAGAATCATCTTTAGGAAGCACAAAAATCCTGAATATTGGAAAAAAACAACTCTCCCTTATACTATTTTTGTCTCCTTTTTTCGTGAGAGGAGATTATGTCTTTGTACATATTTTTCTGAGTTTCTGATTGTTAAGAACCCATCCTGGTTGTGATTTAAAAGACAGATCCCAAGAGATTTGCAGCTAGCAGCTGACAAACACAGATCTTCATAGAGAATTTGAAGCCCATCTGTCACCTTGATGAATTTATTCATACTTGAATGAATCCTTGGCATGCTGTAATTTTCTTGAATAAAGAAAAAATATAGTTGGTATAGGAATGCAGTCATATTATGAGTAGAAGATGCAGCTTGAGTTTCCTTTTTTTTGTTGTTGTTTTTCAAATAGAATGACAGATTTGCCCTGACTCACTGTTTTCCATATGGTTCTGCTTGTGGCCGGTTTCATTGTTGAGAGATGACTCAACAAATGTATAATTTACTCCAGTTAAATGTCAGATCTCCCTTCTCTTTGTAGCTAATAGACCATGAATTTTAGTTATTCCTGTTAATAGAAGCTCCAGAACAAAGTCTGCCAATTGGAAATTTTATTACCTCCTTGGGTATTAAATGTTACAGAATTTGAGGAACTACAGCTACATATGATCATGTTGATTTTGATGCTAGGATTTATGGGAGCGAGAGAAAACTATAACTCACTGATAAACACATAATCTGCTTATATCCTTAAAAAGTTCTTTAAAAATTATGTAGTTAGTATATAGAATTTGAATATTTGTAGTTTTGGGGCTGGGGGAATCTGTTGATCATTTGCAAACCTTTATAGAGATTATGAAGAAAACATCACAACTGTGATTAGCAAGGCTTATTCAGAATTTGTTGACACAAAACCATGCTTTATAAGATGGTCCAATGTTTAAAAGCTGAAGGCTTAGGCAAAATTACTAATTGTAATGAATAGCCCAATTCTGCACAAGTACCCTATTTATTAATGAGGTCTGAAATGCTTAATTTATGATGTATATGGGATAAGTGACAGGAGAAGAAATTACAGGTAAAGGGACAAGAAAGGACTGTGTTACTTCAGAGAAGGGTAGGAAGAGACAGTCAGTTTAGACGCAGATGCAGGAGGGAAGTACAAAGAAAGAAGACAACTGGATGGAGCTTTCTAGATGATAAAGGGGCTGATTTCCAGGACACGCCCACCTGAGCAAGGAGAGCTGTGCCCTCGCAAGCAATGGGATGTTGGGGCGACACTCAACCTGTCAGAATCTCAGGGGACTAGGCAGGAAAAGTGGATTTCTGAGGAACCTAGTTAATTTCATTCTTTTGTTCAGTCATTTAGCACAAACTTATTATGGCCCCCCTATAAGCCAGGCACTGTGCTGGGTGTTAGGGATTCAATGACGAACCCAACAGGTAGTCCTTGTTCTCATGGGAGTTAGAGGGCAGTGAAGACTGAGTCATTAATCAAAGCATGACAGAAACACATGCAAAATTACCAAGAAGTAGGTAGTCCAGAGAGGTCATCAGTGTTATGACAGCCCAGAAGACAGGGATGTCACCTGGCCAGCTAGGTCAGGGAAAGTCTCCTGGAGGAAGAGGGGTTTGGACTGACATAGTGAAGATTAATTTACCAGGTAAAGAAAAGAGGGAGGAGGCTTTTAGACAGAGGAATATTCAGTGCAACTACCATGTTTCCCCGAAAATAAGACCTAGCTGGACAATCAGCTCTATTGCATCTTTTGGAGCAAAAATTAAGGTAAGACCCGGTCTTATTTTACTATAATGTAAGACCAAGTCTTATCTAACATAATATAATATAAGACCGGGTCTTATCTAACATAATATAAGACCGGGTCTTATATTAATTTTTGCTCCAAAAGATGCATTAGAGCTGATTGTCAGGCTAGGTCTTATTTTTGGGGAAACACGGTATTCTATGATACTAGGGAGTCTGGTGGGAATGAAAAACTAAAGGCCATTGCGGCTAGAGACAGGAGGTGTAGAGTGAGCCTACTAGGGCCTTACGTGGGGGCCGAATTGTGGGGCCTTGCCGGCCAGGCTGAATAGTTTGCTTTGACCTCAGAGCAATGGGACATCATTGAAGGGTTTGGAGCTAGGAAGGGAGACAGGTCACTGGACCTCATCCCCAATAGGATTTGATAGATCTGGGGTCGGGCTCTATAATTTGCATTTATAAATGCCCAGGCACTGATGCTGCTATTCTAGGACCATGCTCTCAGAACCTGGCTTTACTCATTGGCATTGGAGTGGGGTGTGAAGGAGAGGGAAATTTTAAGAAAGATGCATGGACACATAAAGGTATTGAGATTAAAATGAAGCCTATTGGTTACAGTAATCCAGACATATGGTGGAGAAAATGTTTGTAAATAAACCTCTCTTGTACTCGCTATTCGTAATAGGTATCAAAGACAAAGCAGAATGAGACTCTTGTCCGAATGCTACTTAATGCTGGCGTTGAAGTTAATGCTACAGACCGTGTAAGTTTTAATTTTTAGTCATTTTATAACAATGGTCAAAATGGTATTTGTAGGTAATATACAAGTCCTTGTCATCTATACAGTTGCTTGCTTTATATTCCTAGACACTTGCGTATTTCTTTTTCTTTTCCATTTTTCTTTTCAGTGCCAGTCAGGCAAACTTGAGGCCACTATTTTATTCGTGGGAATAAAATATTTATTGACTATTGAACATTTAAAAAATAACTGTTCCACCACTGGTGAGAAATTAAGGGACATGGAGGCTCTGGTAACAAAATTCATCCTCGGTAGTTAAGAAGCTGGAGTCAGAATGCCTAACTATAAACCAAGGCTTGCCACTTTTTACCTATGTGCATTTCAGCAAGTTATAATTATTCGACTCATCAGTTTCTTCATCTGTAAAATGAAGAAATCGGTAACTTACAGGGCTGATTCAGGTAAAGTACTTAGTGGAGAGCCGGGCACATAGTAAGTGCTCAATGAACATTAGCATCTATTACTGCAGCCAAGATCCCAACCCACTGCTAAGAGAGTCCCCATCTGTAAGCTAAAGGACAAAGTTCAAAGAAAAACCCAAATGATGGTCAGAGTAGTAATAACAGCAGGAGGAGCATCAGATAATTTCTTGCTATTTATAAGCATAAGGTTTGGTTTCCATCTTTTACAACTGCACACTTGAACTCATCCTCCTCCTTTATATGATCACAAATGCGTCAAAAGTTTACTTGTAAGGACTTTTATTTGATTATATTGATTGAACGAAATTTTGGATTCCTAGTTCTTTACTGAAAAAGTAGGCCAGCTGAAGTTTGATTCCAAAAAAACCAATATTCTGTTTGTCATTCCTAACATCTGCATGTGTTTTACCATTCCATGTTCTGTGATAGGGAAAGTGCCCCCATACCTGTTTGTATTAATTATTTACATCATTTTAGTTTGGGTTACATTGATATATGTTTAAATGGAGGTAGCTCTGTGTGTGTGTGTGTGTGTGTGTGTGTGTGAGAGAGAGAGAGAGAGAGACAGAGAGACAGAGAGACAGAGAGAACTCACACAAGAGAATACGTTTATAAAATGTATGTTTTTCCTTTTATTTCAAATAAGATTTTTGGATTAATTTGGATAACTACTATGAATCATTATTTTCTTAAATAACTTTGAAATGTATTAAGTAAAATGTCATTAAAAATTAAGTAAAAGGTAATTCAAAGGTTTAAAACTTTGCTTGTGAATAAAAAATGTCTCTAGGATATTTTTCTAGTTACCTATGTCTATCTCCATCTCTAGATAGAGAATTATATTCCTGTGCATGCTCAGACATGTGCACATACATGTATACACAAACACATATTTTTCCCACCATTTTTCAAATACTATGTATATATAAACATCCATTTTCCAACTGTAAGTAATGCAGTGGACTGTATTTTTAGGTAATTAAGACTGCCATTATTTCACATGGAAAAATGCAGAGCCAGATCTCCCCTTCATCATACCATCACTTAATAAAAATGAGTGATTGCAGCATTATTTCTTATGATCTTAGAAGAGCTTCTGGGGAAAAAGATCCAGAGTTAATTCTGTTAGTCTTAGTCAAGGGTATTATTTCTTCACTTACCAAAACCATGGTTGTTTGGCTGCTTTTTGAAAGGTAAAATTTTGAGCACCAATGCCCCAGATATAAATTTCTTTGACCTATAGGTAATGTTTTAAATTAGTGCTGACAGAGTCGATCCACTGTTTTATAATACATACTGTAAACTGCAACGGATCAATTATGGGAGATTTCCACATCCAACTGCACTGACCGTGTAGGTGTGCTCTAGCAACATGAGCACTGGCCCCTTCTTTAGACTGTGGGGATTCTAATCAAGAATGATAGAGGCTGAGATCTGCAAAAAGGCCCACGTGGAGACTTTTCAAGGAAAAAAATGGTAACATGATCAAGGTGGTGATTGCCCAGACAGAGAGAATTCTACAGAGAAACTTTGGAATAATTCAGCATCAGCTTTTAAACTGCATTTTTCTTAGTTTGGAACTGAACATGAGAAAGGAAGAGATTAATTGTTTATAGGACATTAATAATATACTCAGAGCCAGATCTTCACTTCATCATGCCATCACTTAATAAAAATGAGTGATTGCAGCCTTATTTCTTATGATCTTAGAAGAGCTTCTGGGGAAAAAGATCCAGTTATAAAAAGACTTTTTAAGTACAAGAAATACAGTTGCACATAGATGGTTTGCAGACTGTTTTGCTTAGCTGTACACAACAGAATGTGGAGGGCTAAAGGAGCTGCACCGATAAACTGCAGTGTTGGTCCTTTTGTTTCAGTATGGCTGCACTGCGTTACACTATGCCTGCGAAATGAAAAACCAGAGTCTTATCCCTCTGCTCCTGGAAGCCCATGCAGACCCCACGATAAGAAATAAGGTAAGAATCTGTGGACCATAGTCTGAGGTATCTATGTCTGCATAATCTTTTAACGTTGGCCTTGTGTTGGAGTACAAGTAAATTAATTGTCTCTGATGTTGTTAACAGCAAAATCATCCTTATGAGAAAATAAACTTATTACTGTTAGAACTAAATGACATGTAGATCCCTTGCCAAGCCTAAGAGTCAGTCAGTCTAAACTATTTACTGGACCGTCGGCATGGACATTTGACTCTATTGGAGATAAGTAACTGTAATTTCTTTTTCTCCTCAGCATGGTGAGAGTTCCCTGGATATTGCAGGGAGATTAAAATTTTCCCAGATAGAACTAATGCTAAGGAAAGCATCATAATCCTTGTGGCCTCAGATGGAGAAGTGGAAAAAGCTGAAGGACTGGATTCTATCTCCATCTTCGACTGTTGGTCTGTGGGCCAATCAACCTGGATGCCACCATCTTATGGGGATAATAATGGTTGCCATGGGTAATATTTTCGAAGAGCTTTATATTTGTTTTTGCTCAATGGACTTCACCATGGCCATAATCCTTCTAGGGGAAACACTAAAGCTGTTGGATTCTCCATTTCCATGAAAAAAAGGTGATGTTTCGCATTCAGTCTCTCCTGAAGATCAGTGTTATCTCAGATTGTGTTCTCCCTTCTCAGTTGTATTGCTCTTATAAAGAGGCTGCCCTGTCTTTATCATGTCCCAGGAGATAGACTGTTCCTCTTAAGCCCCTTTAAGTAGTAAGAGGAACAATGGAAATATTAGATTGGTGCAAAAATAATTGTGGTTTAAAAGGGTAAAAATAATTGCAAAACCTGCAATTACTTTTGCACCAACCTAATATGTATATTTGTACAGAATAGTGTGTGTATGTGTGTGGTTTTAGAGATTCGTATGTAAATGTTCCTTTGGCAAAACAACTTCAACAAAAATATTTATCAGTTGTCAGTGGTGGCAGTCTTACTCCTCAGAAATGGCAAATGCTAAAATCAAGGTTTTTGTTTTGTTTCTGGAGAGCCAGTTTACCAGCACACTGCTAGACATTTTGGTATCAGTTTACAAATAAAACCATCTTGATTTTGAACAACACTATGTAATTATCAAGATGTCTGTTCAAACACATCTTTAGGGGCAGCTGGTTTAGCTCAGTTAGTTAGAGTGCAATGCTCATAACACCAGGGTTGCCGATTCAATCCTTGCATGGGTCAGTGTGAGCTGTGCCCTCCACAACTAGATTGAAACAACTACTTGACTTGAAGCTGATGGGTCCTGGAAAAACACACTTAAAATAAATAAAAGTTAAAATATATATATATACCTTTGCTTCTCTTGTGAATGCAAGGCAGATACTAAACTTCTTAGTTCTGTTTATTTTCATCGATAATTTGATTTATTTGGATAAAGTATTTCTTGTACAAGAAATAGAGCTATATGATGAGGTAGTATCTGGATTGTACTTCTAGATGAGAAACAGAATATCAAAATATCTGTCTAACTCCTTTGTCAATGAGACAGAGTGAAATAAACTTTTTTTTAAATAACTGAATTTTACAAAGCAAGACTGAATCATGAATATCTTTAGATAGACTAAGCCACACTATGTGTGATAATAAATGTGTCAAACCATCAAAGATTTACCATCCTTGAACAGAGTTCTAATAAAAATCTAATCCAGAAATATTTACTGAGCTATGTACAGGGCCATATATTGTGTGTGAAGTAGTAGTGTGGTGTGTAGATATAGTTTCTGAAGCCCTTAAATGTCTTTTAATAAATTGTTGAAGATTCATTCACACTGAATTGAATGACCAGGTGACTATGAGAGTTCAAAAAAAAAAAGAATTTCACACATCAGTATACTTTCACACACCAGTATACTTTTAATTCAGAGTTTTGCAAAATTGTATTATTACTCATGTAATTTATATCATCTTTAAAACTGTATGAAAATTGAACAATTTTTAAAAGAAATAAATCCAGATTTGTGAATGAGCTGAGGTGACTAATAGTAACTTTGTTAAGATCAAAGGATAAAATACATAACAATTTGTTTTATTATGCTCATGACATTATAAAATTTTTTTTCCTAGCTTTTAATTTTGGGAGGCAGAAAGCTGGGTCAGACATTAAGTCTTCTAGCAACTCTCAAACAAGTTTGGACTAGGACCTAGGTACTGAAATACATATATATGCCATATGCAATGCATAATGCATTCATTGGAAAACTCAAAAATCCTAAAAAATTATCTTCTCTGAGACTCAACTATAAAACTTGGCCCTTTTTGAAAATATTTAAAATATATTTCATTATACTGTACACTGTTTTTTTTGGTGTGGGGATGTTAAAAGCAACTTGGCTTCCTGAGGTAGTGTTATGTCTTTATGGAAATAAGGTGAAAATGTCTAGCTTATTTTGTGAAAGTCAACAATAATCCAGAGATTCAAGACTTCTGTCCCAATTTGTCATTTTACTTTATTCCTTCAAAAATATGGTTTATAGAAAAAAATAAATGTTTTAGAGAGGTTTACCTGAATGACATAGATAATTTCAAGCTCTCAGGTACAACCAACCCTTCAAGGTACCATGTTTCCCTGAAAATAAGACCTAGCCAGACATTCAGCTTTAATGCGTCTTTTGCAGCAAGAATTAATATAGGACCGGATCTTATATTATATAAGTCCTGGTCTTATATTATAGTAAAATAAGACCGGGTCTTATATTAATTTTTGCTTCAAAAGACGCATTAGAGCTGATTGTCAGTCTAGGTCTTATTTTTGGGGAAACACGGTAGTAGAATATATACTAGCACATGAAACCTATGTTCACCCAATGAGTAGTTTAATTAACTGAAAAAAACTTAAATGTTAATTTTAGTGCCAAATGTAGGAATTCTGAAGGAATCTATATTAAATGTCTGCCCTGCTTTCTCCATCTCCCTTCTACTTATGATAGGCTTCCCATTCTGGAAATCCTTAAAATCATCAGTTCATGGACCGCAGCCCCATCTTCCATGAGGCTTTTCATAAAACTTGTCAGTATCAGATGCTTCACAATCTGACCTCACATTTTTCCTGGGAATGGCTGGTCTCCTCCTGCTTCATCAGATGTATGATTTCATTGTACATACGGTGAGGGGCATCCAAACCCCAGATGAAATCCACATGGGCCCATTCAGGAATGTTCTTATGGTAGATAAGGTTGTTCATTTCGGCGAGCAGTGTTTTCACGTCCTCTGGATTTGAAAGCCAGTCCTGACCTCCAGTCCACATTGCTGTAGGGACTGTCACATCTCTAACATTGTACCTTACAGGAGTTGGCTAGAAAAAAGGATTAGTTTATAACTGTAGATAATATTTGGACTTCCAAGCTCATAGTTTACAATTCAAGTAAACATACTAAATAATGCCATGTGTTGTGATGCAAAGTGCATGGGCATTGGAGCCAAACAGACCTGCATTATGTATTTTGTTCCAGCCTCTACTTGAAGGTAAAAATTACTTATCCTTACTGAACCTCAGTTTCTTCATCTGTGAAATGGGGATAATATCTCTAATCACTTACTAGATTAGATGAGAAAACATGTAAATTGCCTGGCACTTTAAGCATTAATTTTCAATTATTTTTCTTCCTATTAGTAAATATTTTACACATAAATCACCTTTAAAAGATAAGTTCACAAATGTTTCATGAGGCCAGAGTTAGAGACACTCTACAGACAAAGGCAACAGCATGGAACCTACTAGGAAGGCCTCTGGGTCTTCACAGAGACTTTCTATGACAACAGAAAGCCTTTGAACCTGGCCCAGCCTGCCTGTGTCTTCAAAAACATGGGAAGTCAATGGCACTGGAACTCAGGTAGTTTGAAGCAAGGGGAGGTAGAATTTAGATCCCTGCTCTAGCCCTCCATCACCCAAAGAAGGGTGTCTCGGTTCTTGAAACCTAGTCTTATTCAAGCAGTGCTACTACATCAGAGTGCCTGGCTGAGCCCTGGAAGTTAATCAGCACCCAGAACTTTATATAGAAAGGGTGAGGCCCATTTCTTTGTCAGAAAATCACCCTGGAGCTGAGGTTCCAATCCAGGCAATCCTTGTTCTACTTTGTGACTTTCTAAGAATTTAGAGTTATAGCTTGTGATGTTGTAATTGATAATGATAATAAGAAATATATATTTGGTCCTCATTCCCATTTCTGGCACAGAGTTCCTAAAACCCTTGGAATTTACTATCGTGTTTCCCCGAAAATAAGACCTACCCAGACAATCAGCTCTAATGCATCTTTTAGAGCAAAAATTAATATAAGACCCAGTCTTATTGTACTATAATATAAGACTGGATCTTTATAATAATAATATAATATAATAATATAATATAATATAATATAATACTGGGTCTTATATTAATTTTTGTTCCAAAAGACCCATTAGAGCTGATTGTCTGGCTAGGTCTTATTTTTGGGGAAACACAGTAAGTGATGAGAACCATAAAAATGTCTTTTGTAATGTTAATGAGGTGATTTGGAACCAGATGGAGACTTGTTGCTAGTGGAGTCAAACATGTGATTAGAGAGTTAGAACTTTCAATCCCACACCCCCAAACCTCCAGGGAGGGGAGAGGCCTGGAAATTGAGTTCAATCGCTAATGGCTAATGTTTTAATCCATCGTGTGTGTAATGAAGCCTCCATAAAAACCCCAAAGCAACGGGGTTCAGAGAGCTTCCAAGTTTGGTGAACAAGTGGAAATGTAGGAAGACTTGTGCGCCTGGAGAGGGCATGGAAGCTCTGCACCACTTCACATATACCTTGCCCTATGCATTTCTTCCATTTGTCCTTTTGTCATCAATTGGTAATCTACAGTAAGCAAAATGTTTCACTGAGTTCTGTGAGCCAATCTAGCATATTAATCGAACCAGAAGAGGGTGTCATGGGAACCTGTGATTTACAGCTAGTCGATCAGAAGTACAGGTTACAACCTGGACTTGGGATTGGCATCTGAAGTGGGGCGGAGGTGGGGGGCTACGTCTTATAGGCTAGAACCCCTAACCTGTAAGCCAAGGAGGAGGTCATTGGAACGTCTGATTTATAGCCAGTCCATCAGAAACACAGGTGGTAACAACCTGGACTTGTGAGTTGTGTCTGAAGGTGGTGAGGGAGGGCAGTCTTCTGGGACTGAGTCCTTAACCTGTGGGATGTGATGCTGTCTCTGGATAGTGTCAGAATTGAGTTAAGTTGTAGGACTCCTAGCTGGTGTTCAGAGAATTGCTTGTTGATGTGGGAAAACTCACTCTTCCCCCCCCTAATCCCCCTCCCCCCGCCACACACACATCAGCATTTGGTGATGAGAACCACCTTTTATAACCTAACTTAGATATAAAAGGTTGGACTACTCTATGGAGCCAGTAATATTTTTCCTTGTGTTACAGGTGAGAAGACTGAACTGAATTCAGGTCTAGTGCTAAGGTTCTGTGACACCTTTTTATATGCGTGTTTTCTCTTCCTTTCCATGAACATTTTCTGGCACCTACTCTGCATGAGTCACTTTCTCTAGAACTCAAGACATTACATGTTGATAAATTAAAACTATCTTGGAACTGGAATGCTTTCTTTAAAGACATATTTTAGGAAACAGTGAAGATGGATCTTAAAAAAAAAAAAAAAAGAGTAGCTGATACCTGTGGAGAGTTTGCTATTTAGGGGAACTACACAGTCTGTCCAACTTCCTAGCTTTTCCTATTGAGATTGAAGTACAGAAATGGTTGTTAAGTACACTATGAGACTCTCAAAAATTTGCCTGTCTATCCAGCTCCCTCCAGCTTTAAATTTGTATGGTCAACGTTTGTTTGCATTCACACACAACCTAACTGATCATCTCCAGTGCAGATTTTATGCTCAGAAGAGTTTAACATCCACTTGTGATTTGCCACAGCTTTTATTTTTAATATTATGCTGTAGTACTGACAACACATTTTTTAGGTAATGTGATAACACTTTTTCCACAATTTTCACTTGCAAATTACAAGTTCATTATAAGTGTCACCAGGTTGAACTCTTAAAAAGTATCTAATCCAATAATTTTAAAAAATAAATGAAGGCCTGAAAAATTGAATCAGCCTATCCAAAACCACACAAGTTTATAGTGTAGAGGCAAGACTAACACCGTAATCCTCACTTGCCAATTAATACTCTTGTTACTGTACCATGAAAAAACCCTGCCTTTCTCACTGGTGTTTGTTTATTTGCTGATCCTAAAAGGATCCTTCTAGTAGTAGTCACGACAGACTATACACTCTTCTTCACCAAACCTACCCCATCTTTTTCCTAAGAAACCCATTATCAAAAAGAGTTCTCCTAGTTCATTATAAAAGCAAGAGGCCTCTTGGCTAAACTGCGAACACTGCCATTTTCAAATGGAGTCAAATTTGAACTGTTATTTTCCACTTGCATTCTTGTATTTTATTCCCATCTCTACAATAAACTGCCGTTACAACTTCCCTCTTATGCACTTCTGAAGGATGCATGTGCAGTAGATGGCATTGATTTTCTTACCTGATTGCTTTTCTCCAGATTTTTGGTCTCGCTCCCCCAGTCAAACCCCCGGAGTTCCCCAGAATTCACTGCCTAAAAGGAAACAAAAATTTACATGGCATTCAAATATATCACTGGGTAAGGGTGGGAGGAGTGGAAATGTGCTACCAAGTCTGCAACTGTGAGGGAAGCAGAGAGCAAAGGATGCGTCTGCTCTTCTGGTCAAAGTGTCAAAGCAAGAATAAGGCCCTTTTGGGGAGAGAATTGGATGTACTACAGAAATGCTTCACCACCATGTTATACAATCCCAGGAAGTGCATCCCCATACCAGTCTATGCAGAAGGGTATTCTGAACAACTCTGTCGGCTGCAACGGGAAAGCTCCCCCTGGAGTTGTGCAATGTGGTAATTCTGGGAGAAGGGGACCAACGTCCATGCCAATTAAAATTATTTGATTTTGATTATAAAATCTCTCTCTCTCTTTTTTTCCCCTCTTACACACACACACAGACACACACAGACACACACACACACACAAAATTATAACACTGACCTTAAAAGAACTATTTCACTAGGCTCTATATTGTTATAAAAACAGATATGACCAACGTTTATTCTTTATAGATGTCATTACTATTCTTAAAACTTTCTGCTTGAGTTAAGAGCTTCTATTTATTTTTTTGTCAACATGTTTTTTGTGGTTTTTTTTTAAACATTTTTAAAATTAGTTTCAGGTGCACAAAACAATGTAATAGTTAGACATTTATCATTTATATCCCTCACACAGTGAGAAACCCCCTCCCCCCATCCACTACCCCTCTGACATCGCATACAGCTGTTACATTTCCACTGTCTCTATTCCTAATGCTGTACTCCCCTTCTTGTAACAATATATATATATACATATATGTGTATATATATATATATATATAAAACTGTAGTTGACATTCATTATTGTTCAGCTTCAGCTTCAGGTGTACAGTGCAGTGATCAGGCATCTACATCATCCCTGAGGTGGTCTCCCTAATGAGACAAGTGTCCGTCAGATACCCTACAAAATCTTTACAACATTGATAACGTTCCCCAAATTGACTTTCATATCCCAGAAACAGTCTCAGAGACATAGAGGAAAAAATGGGCGTTGCTAGATGGGAGGGAGGTTGGGGATAAGGGACAAAATGGTATTTTTAATAGATGAGAATCTAAGGTTAGTTACGCTCTAGCTCTGTCCTGATCTCCACCCCTACTTCCACAGCCAATCGGGGTCACTATGGTATCATCTACAATGAGCACTGCTATTAGGTTCAGTGCTTCTTCATATGTGAGAAATAATAATTAGTATTCACATTGTCCTTGCATCAACCTGAATGTCTTACCTCGGATCTGCCCCTATTTCATGTGACTGGTAATCACTTTCCCTCCTGTGTTGCAGGTATAGTCTGTAGCACAAAGGACTCCTGTGAAACCCCTTTGGGCAATTAAGTCCTGACTTAGCATGTTTGTTACTACTAGACCATGCTTTTGGAGGAGCCAAAAATGATTTCCTCCAGCCTCAGTTTGGGGTGGCTAGAGACAGAGAAAGGTCTCACTGGGCCCATCTGAATTCACACTTTTAAGGTCCACTAAAGAGGTCTGTGGGCCAATACTCCCCCCCGCCCCCTTGAAAAGTTTCAACGTTCTAGATCACATTTCATCTTGGAATAAATGTGAAATGATGCCAGACTGTCAAAAGGACATCCTGTGACTATTTCAGCAAAACGTGCAAAGACCTTTACTTAGGGAAAACTACAAATTCAACATTTCTTACCTGGCTCCAGTGTAGGATATTTTGCACAGATGTTCCGGCAGGAGTATGAGCGACATATACATTTGCTCGGCTCTGTAACAAAACATGATTGTGGGACATGGAAAAACTCATAAGACATGTACCTTGTCAAGACCAAACCTCCAGGGTGTCAGACTAAGAAATGGGAACATCATTAAATTATCAACAATTATCCATGAAGCAAAAACATACACATGCACATAAATAAAAAATGCTACTGAATGTATTTCTGGAACCTATATTTTTCATCTGAGAATAGCTTCTCATTAGAGATCTGACCTCTAAAAAAAACCAAAAAAAACAACAAACTTTACTAGAGTCATTAAGGATGACGGCTCTAGAATTGGCCTGTATTCAAATCCTAGATCTGCCATTTAATTTTTTGGTGGATATAAGAGCGTTATTTAATCCACTAAATCTCAGGATACTAATCTGTGTAGTAGGGATATTGCTAATACCTATCACATAGGATTCTTACAGGGAATGACTTAGGATGGCACATAATAAATGCTCATCGAATGGCAGCTATTAATTATATTAATAATATAATTAATGATATATATTATTAATAATATTACAATATAAGAAAAGAGAAAGAATCTCTTGGAAATAAAGATGTATTCCTCCAGCTTCTGGGAATGCTGCTGGCAGATAGCCCTCTACTGTTGGGTGTTTTGGGGGGATTGTCCCCAGGTGTATAGGACTGCCTTGCCCAGTGTGTCACCCATTACTGGCATCATCTGCATTAAATGACTGGTTGGTGTGGGGGTATAAAGACCCAGCCCTCTCACTCTAACTTAGGACAGCTCTGAAGGGTCATCCTATCTTCACAGATTTCTGTAGGATTAACTGAGGGTCCTATTGAGATTGCATCACAGCTTGACTTTTCGTCTACCCAATCCTGTTTCTTCCCTTCTCTAGGTGTTATTCCAAGGGCATGACCCCAAATTACTCTGCCTACTAATTTCCATCTCAAAGTATGCTTCCTGGGAACCCACAGTGTGATACCCACCAACTAGTAGCTATGCCTAAGCCAAATTGAAACTCCCAGACATCCTATCAAAGGACTTAAACTACAAACCAGAAGGACCCAAGAAGAAAGAAGAGGTGGATGACGCATGGAAGTTATCTCCTTTGACTACTAGGTTCTAATCACTTTTTTTCCCATCTGTTGATTCACTGTATAAAGCTGCTTTCAGATCTCTTCCATCTGTAATCTCTGAAGTTAATATCTAGAAGTGCCCTTACATTAACCTGGTCGCAACCCATGTTAAAGCAGTTCCTGTATATTAGTATGACTCAGAGAAAACTGAATTACTAGGATTAGGTTTCGCTAAGTTTTCACTGGCGATAGCTCATTGTCAAGGAGTGAGACTAATAACTCCTAGCTTTGCTTCGGAAAACTGAGAATTTTCTAGGCTCCCACTTACCATATTCATATTGTTTGTGTTAAATCCTCCTAGAAGTAAAATGATATTGCTGCAAATCTGATCAATAATTATCTGGCCACAAAGGTAAATATAAAACTGGCGGAGAAATCTGGTCTGGTACAGAAATTCTTTCCTGCCAAACAATCCCTGTAAAAATATGAAACAAAATAGTAGCAATTACATTACAGTAAAAAAGAAGTGACTCTAATTGAAAAGTGTACATTTTAGCATATTGGCCTGGAAGACTCTTGTACATAGACAAAGAATTTTCTGAGGAATCACATACCTTGATCATCATATGTGGCAGCAACAAAAATTTGGTCCCAGGGCTTTTCGCATGTTTAACAGTAGCTATGGGTGCTAAGGCAAAATACATTTTTATTTTCTGAGCCAGCTCTGGCATGGTGGAAAATGCAATAAAGCCTGCAAGAGAAGAAATATGTCAGTGTGGATATTGAATACCCTAGAACTCATAAAATGTATATTTTACTTTTGTCAAGATATTTCAGTAATTACATGTGATTGAGTCTTAACTCTCTCATGAAATTTTAAGCTCTTTGAGGTGAGGGAAAAACAACAGCAATAAAAACTCCTTTGTTTTCCCTCTGACCTCTAGCTTATTTGATATCCAGTAGTAGGTTCTCATTGAATTGTTGAATTAAATTATTGAGTCCAATAATATGAAAATATGAACTTTGAGAATACATATATAAATATATAAGATAGATAGATAGATAATAGAGAGAGAGAGACAGAGAGGTAACTATATGCTAGACGTTTTGTGGCGACTTCATGGTTTTCACCTCATTTAATTTTCAAATTCTTACGAGGTATTTTAAATAAATATCTACAGTTAAAAAAATGAGAACAAGAGAAATTGCCTGGTTTATTGATAATAACCATGTTCTGTAACATAATGGGTATTGAGATAGCAGGGTCTTGCTGATTTTCCTCGACCCCTAATTTTTTTGGAACCCAAACTATAACATTATCTAGATAAGTTGTCTAATGAACTGGATTCCAACTCTTACTTTTACCTTAGGCTAGGTATGGGATGCTGGTTAAGTCAGTCCGTGCCTTAGTTTCAATACCTATAAAATAGGGTCAAATTCCCTGAATTAGCACTGTACAGAGACAATCTCTGTGGAACTTTTGGGAGAAAAAGTCTATTGTATAAAGCAAGGACATGGTCATTATATTTTAAATATTATGTGTCTATTTCAAAAGAGCTTGTACTCTCTCTGTTTAGGCTGATAGTGGCAGGCTGGGAGGAGGGAGGCTGGGAAAACAAAAACAAAAACAAAAACAGATGGGATCACATGACTTCTGTCTAGTTCCGAGAAGGTAAGTATTAAACAAGACTGATTCCTTCCCTTCTTTTCTCTCCATGTGATTAGGTTTGCCAGCTACATGCAAAGGCAAGCACAAGAGTGACCAGGTAGTAGCTCTTTCTCTCTCAACTACACCTTCAGTCAGACTGGGTTGAAAATACATTAAAATACATTACTATATTCCAGCTTAATTCTGACTATATAGAACTCCCCTCAAATATCAAGATGTAAGAACTCTAGATGACTTCTCCCAGCAACACTTCTCTTTATGCAAAGCAAATTCAAGTTCTCCACATTAATAGCTCCATGATTGACTAATAGAATAATCCTGTGCTTTCTTGTCCCCTCTTCTTTCTCAAAATAGCATTTAACTTCATCATTAGCACCTGTGTCTTCATGTCAAGTCGAGCAATTTGAGTATAGAGAAAAAAAAAAATTAAGGCCTTCGGATAGTAGAGTTGGAGCAAGCATAACACTTAATCTTTCTTTGTATGAAGTGCAGGGTGAGACATAGCATCACTGGAATCAGTTAATGTTACTGAAAAACCCAGAAAGGAAAATGTGAAAATCAAACTTTTTATTCACTAGAGCGCATCAATTAAAAGTGAACCAAGTGAACTTGTACCCTGAGTTACCTGTCTCCTTAGAATCCCTCACCCTGGACTTCAACTTTGAGTTTGGCTCAGGGTGAAGGTAAAGAGCTCTTCTCAGCTCCCTCTACAGAGCTTTCTCCTCAAGGCACACACTGTGCCTCTCCTGATCTTCCTTCAGCCTAATCTAAACCAAGCACATTTTTCTGTTGACTTTGGTCTGATAGAGGTACAGAATAGCCAGTCTTGCTCCCATCTTCCCAAGTAGGTGGTCTGTATCCTGCTGGGGCCATGAGTTAAGGGTTTCTCATAAATTCATCAAAAGCAAAAGGGCACCAGCACATAATTGCGGACACTGGCATTAGAAGGGGAAAAAAAGAGATTTGAGTAAAGTCCCCATCAGTTCTATTTATAGTATGACGACAGTGCTTCCTGTTTATTGCTTGCTTATTATGTGCTAGACACTGAACTCAGGATTTAATTCATTCAATGCATTTATTGAGTGCATACTATGTGTCAGGAACTGCTTTCACAGCGGTGTCATTTGCTCAATGACATTTACCTAAGAGGTGGTAGAGCCACTATTTAAATCCACAGTCTGTCTGACTCCAAAGCCTCTGTTCTACTGACCATACCAGAGGCCTCCCTCAATTCCATTTCCATTTCCTATAACCCTTAGAGTCACTGAAGAGAATGAGTGAAGTGTGAGATGACTGATTCCTGGCATAGCTGTATACCACATGCTCACATTTCTTCTGTGTATACAAACCTGCTTTCCTTTGAACCTACCCATGGTGGTGCCCTGTGAATAGCCGACATAATAGATCTTTTCCTGGCCCGTTTTCTGCAAAATAAAGTTTATGACTGCAGGAAGGTCAAACCTAGCCATCTCATCAAAACTACAAGGGGAAAAGACAAAGTTATATGAAAAGTCATAATCAGAAATAAACAAAAACAGCCCCCGGGTTTTACAAACAAGCCCTTGACTTATCATCCCCAACAGTTTGTTAATGTGCCCCTCCCAACACTCAGAATGGACTTGTTTCAAATGAGTTTCTCTGGAGTCACAGACTGTTAGCAAACTGCTGTTTCATCCAGATGTTATCACAGAGGGATAATCATCTTCAGTGAATATTTACTGAGCACTTGATCCACCTCCTAGGTGAGGTGTCCCGTTACTCTCTCAGCAGAACAGAACAGGGTCATGCAGACTCATTTGTATGAAAAATATTAAAGCTACTACAGGGACCCTTCTATGATGAAAGGGATAAAGAGCAGGTTGAATGTCAATCGGTCATTTAAATAAAAATATTTTGTAAGAGTGTGAGAGGTACGTTAGTTCAAATTGATAGTCCCTAAGGCTTACTAGTTTCTTTAAAATCTTTAATGTTGCTGGTCTCATCTCCTCCTGGGGGTAGTAGTTGTTGTCATAACTCACAGAAGAGTTGGTCCCAGGATATCCATCTTAGAAGGAAGTTGATGTATGCTTCTTTCATTCCACTCTTGATCACCTGACACCCACCACCGGTCTCACCCCATTCACCAGACCCAACCATCTATTTGGGAAACTCAATTTTCCCCACTACTTCCTCAAAAGAATCACTAGTCAATTAAGATAATCGGGGGACACCATATTAGGATACTGATGAGCCAATCAAAGTAAATCACCCAAATACCAGAAGCCATAATTTTTTACCCAGTGCTTCCAAAGACATCCATGTCCGCCTCCACTCGAAATCTTTTCAAATACCTGAAAGCCCAGAACTCATCTTGGTCTACGGAGAGGGTCTTGTGTTTCTGAGACCAGGTGTTTCCCCTGCTGTTCCCCATCCACACGTCGAAACCAGCATCTGCCAGAATGAAGCCCAGGCTATTGTTGGGCAGGTTGGAAATCCAGTTGCTGGCATCTCCAAGCAGCCCGTGCTGCAGTAACACCACAGGCCTGGAACCTACAAAACAGTATTTCAACTGTGGGAAGTAATATCCACCTTTCTTGTTAGCCCCTAATGTGCAAAGGCTTTCAAGCTGGACAAATTTGCGTTCAATTGTTGATTCAGCTGCTTGCTAGTTTGATTATCTTGGTCAGTTACTTAACTTTTCTGTGTCTTGATTTCTGCATCAGAAAAATAGAACTTTTCTTATGACTAAATGAAATAGTGCACAAGGAGCAGCAGGTAGCACAAAATCTGGCAAAGAGAAAGCATCAAAATTCTTATTTCATTGTTGTTTTTGTGTAGTTATTATTATTACGACATTTGTCTGGGCACCCCAGGAGAGTGTATAATGCAATGAGTAAGATCATTTTATATAATAATCAAAACTATTATATATTTTAATAAGAATAAGAAACTATATTATTTATAGTATGTCTATAATATATAATACAATATATTACTATACAATACAATATAAATATATAACTATGTGTATATGTTAATGTTATAATATCCATAATTATACAATGCTATATATATAATTGTTGAGTTATAATATTAATATACACATTTACACACAAATATATATACAATAAATATGTCAAAAGTACCCCAAGTCAGCTTGAAGTATCTCCCACTGTTCAAATATGGGAAAATTTGAGCATCAAAATAAATAATGACAGTAATAACTTACATACCAATGAATAAATTAAGAATGCATGAGTCAATATTGATATTAATAAAAATAAGCAAACAAGCAATTAGGGGAGAAGGAAAAGCTCTTATTTACAATATAATGCCAATTAATAAATACAGATAGATCAATGGCATTATAAAATCATTAATAGATTCTAAAATTAGTGGGTAAAAGTTTGAAGAGGTACAGGATATTTACATATCCTGAAAGTGCCTCCTCACAAATATTTATTAATTACAAAGGGAAGAATACTAACTTTACAACAGAAAAACTTGGCAGATACCATCTCAAAAAAGTGATCAAAGCAAATATCACCAAATGGAACTGAACCCCTAATTTATACCACCAACAAAAATTAACTCATAATGGATTAAAAGCTTAAATGTAAAACCTAGAAGAAAACATAGTGAAAAAGCTCCTTGACATTGGTCTTGGCAATGATTTTTTGGATATGACACCAAAAGCACATGCAACAAAAGCAAAAATAGACATGTGGGACTACATCAAACTAAAAAGCTTCTGTACAACAAATGAAACAGTCAACAGAGTGAAAAGGCTACCTGTGGAATGGGAGAAAATGTTTGCAAACTATATTTCTGATAACAAGGCACTCATACAACTCAACAGCATGTCCAATTTACATCATCCAATTTAAAAAAGGGCAAAGGATCTGAATGGATGGACATTTTGCCAAAGAAAACATACAGATGACCAATTGGTACATGAGCTAATCATCAGGGAAAAGCAAATCAAAACCACAATGAGAAATCACCTCACACACTTGTTAGAATGACTTTTATCAAAAGGAAGGGATAGCCTGTGTTGGTGAGGATACGGAGTAAAGGGAACCCTTGTGTACTATGAGTGGGAAAGTAAATCGAACATCCAAAGTTGAACTCATAGAAACAGAGATTAGAATAGTGGTTACCAGGAGCTGATGGGTAGGGAAAATAGGGAGATGCTTGCTGGTCCAAGGGTACAAGTCTTCAGTTATAAGATGAGTAAGTTCTGGAGATCTAATGGTGACTGTAGCAAATAATATTGTATTGTATACTTGGAATTTGCTGAGAGCATTCTCCCTTTCTGTCTCGTGCGCGCACGCACACACACACACACACACACACACACACACAGTAACTATGTGAGGTGATGGATGTATTAATTAACCTGAATGTGGTAATTACTGCACAAGGTATACATATAACAAATCATCATATTGTACACTTTAAATATATATATATAATTTTGTCAATTATACATCAATAAAGTTGGGGAAAAAATTAAGCTGATATTGCCAATTCTAAAACAAGCCATCATCATGTGCCTAATAGCATAATGCACTGGTAAGACACAACTTCATCTCTTTGGTATTCCTGCCAAAATATATAACCTAAATCTCATCATGAAGACACATCAGACAAACCATATTGAAGGGCATTGTATAAAATAACTTCAAAACTTTTCAAAAATGTCATGGTCAAAAAAGACAAAGAAAACTGAAGAATTTTTTCAATTTAGAAAAGAGACAAAGGGACATGACAACCAAATATGGTATATGACCATGGATTAGATTATTGACCAAGATTTCTAAAAGCTATAAAGCACTTGGGCACAATTGACAAAATTTGACTGTGGACTATGGTTTAAATATTAATATCAATCAGTGTTAGTTTTGTAATTTTGATAAATGTATTGTGATTATAGAATATCCTTCTCAGTAAAGGATATCAGGATATTGTCCCCACCCCCTCCAAATATGTCACTTTGGCATAAGAATTATTTCGTGCTGAAGGCATTTGAGTTCCTGAAATCCCTTGTCTGCCTAAAAGCAGAACCTCCCAGAAGAACTCAATTGTCCTAAATTCCCTGGAAGCAACTGTAATCTTCTCTTCTTGGATACGAGATGTTGGCACCACAAACAGACAGACATTGTCATAAACTATCATATCTCCCTCTATTTTCCTAAGGGCCATTTGTCTTTTCAGAAAGTCATTTGCTTTTCCATAAGTGCTCTTTTTTGAACTCTCTTTTCCCTACTAAGTCAGGCATATAGACCCCCAAATCTAAACACCATTTTCAGTTACTCATCTCTGAGTGCTCCTATGTGTATGTGAGATGCCCCTGCTAATAAACCTCTGCTTGCTTTTCTCTTCTTAATCTGTCTTTTGTTAATCTAATTCACATGGCACCAGTTGGAGAACCTAAAATGAGTAGGGAAAAAAAGTCGTTTTTTCCTCCTTGACATTAGGAAATACATACTGAAGTATTTAGGGATTAATAGGCATGATGTCTCAAACTTACTGTGAAAGATTTTTGAAAAAATAATGAGAGAGAGAGAAAGTGGGAGAGAGAAAGAGAGAATAAATGGGGGTAAATGGTAATTCACAACTGGTGAATTAGGGTAAAGGGTATATGTTGGTTTTCCTTGTACGATTCTTGGAAACTTTCTGTAAATTTGAAATTATATCAAGATAAAATTTATAAAAAAACATCAGTAAGGGATAAAGAAGGATTAAGGTTTTTAGGAATTCTAACGTTACATAAATTAAGATGAACATCATTTTTTACATTAGCAAGTAACACTGAAAGATTAATAAAATGCTGTACCTTTAGGAGGAGAAACATGAGAATTAGCTCAGATCAAGAATGTGATGTCCACATCACAGTGCCTGGCTTAGAGGAAGCCTGCAGTAAAGAGAAGCTTTATTGCTGCTGTTATTAGTGCTGTAATTTTCAAAGGCAGTGATTCTCTGAGCTTCAATGTCCTCATTAACAACGCAAGGGTATAATCGCCTACCTAGCAGGGTTTTGAGGGTTAATTGAGATACCGTGCATTAAGCATTCAGCAAGCTGCCTAACTGCTTAGAAGATGGTAGATCCTGTTATTCAGTGAACTGAGTACATATGCAATCTCTTTGTAACACTGGGGTCTTTCTACAACAAACTCATCCAGCATCTGGGCAATCTTTATGAGTTCCATTTGCCTCATTCTATCCCTCTGGTGAGAAAACAGGAGGGCTGCTAATGAAGGACAGGGAGAATGGAACTGAGTTATTTTATATGTTCCTTTATGTCTGGTCATTGAGTTCATCCTCTTAACCCTCAAGGAGGTGACCTGAATACTATGTGATCAAACCAAGATGGATCAATGCTCCCCTTTTGGAGTCCTACGGCCGTTTCCCACGGCTGGGGCCAGTTGGCCCTGTTAGCAGTAGTTTGTACTTGTGGTTCACCTAGTGAGAGAGCTGGCTTATACATGATTGGTATCATTTCAAGTATCCCTTAGCGTCATGGACTTTCATTTACATTAGAGCCAACAGGTGAATGTGTAAGAGCTACTCTTTAAAAAGCTGTCATTTTTGAGGATGGCCCAGCCTATTTTCTCTCTTGATGTAAATACTTGAAGCGAACAATGATTATCTGATGAAGATTTTTAAAAGGCTTTTGTCACAAGCTTATAGATATCTTTCAGTCCTTTTCATTGGCCCTCTTTTTGAAGAGATGTTGAGAAATTTTATTTTCCTTCAGAGAGGGGTATTTCCTCCTTAAAGAGGCCAATGGGAGCTGCAGGAACAACATCAGCCACTAGAGGGGAGTATTCTGCACCGACTGACACCCGGAACTGCAAACTCCTGGGCAATGGGTGGACAATGTAAATAAACCGGGGATGAGAAAACAAACGCCCACGAAGAGGAGCTGCAGGAGTCTCCCCTGATACTAGGAAATGCTACAGTCACTTGGTTACTTGGCAGATCCATGCCTTGATTGATTACCCTCTAGAATTTGTGGGGCTTAGTGAAAAGTTCTCTGTCTCCAGCCTATTCATTTATTTACATAAAATTAATTTATTCATTTCACATATATTTATTGACGTCTACAATATGGTTGGCACTGTTTTAGGCATTGGTGCTAGCCTTGAACAAAATGAAGTCCCTGCTCCCCTGAGTTGATATTGTGGTGAGGCTGAGGATACATAAACAAGCAAGTATCTACATATCAGGTGGTGTTAAGTACTATAAGAAAAATTAAGCAGGATAAGGGGCTAGATCTCAATAGGTGACAAAGGGCTGCTATTTTGTATAGGATGGTCTTGGAAAGAAGGTGAAAGAAGGACCAGGACAAACTGTGTAGATATCTGATGAAATAGTGGTCCAGAGGGAGAACTCTGAAGTTCAAAGGCACTGAGGAGGGAGTATACTCAACATATATGTACAGCTGTGCAGCTGATGTTAAAAAAAAAAAGCTGGTTTGCAAAAAACTGCACAAGTGTAATGTAATTGGAATAAAACAGACCCTGAAGCTTCTTTACACCAAAGGCCAGTGGCATTTCCCCAGTATTTTCTGGTCCTAGTTAACACTATGGGCTGTGGTGTCAGACATCTTGATTTGAGACCTGCTTTTGCAACATACGATCAAGTAGTCATAGACTTTATGGGCAAGTTATTTAGCCTCTGTGAGTGGCAGTTATTAGGATTATTGTGAAAGTTAAATGAGACTAACACAAATAAAGCACAAAGCACTTAGTATTGTACCTGGCATATAGACGGAACTTAATAAGAAATTATACTATCTGTACTCATGACAGATAACATGGCTGCTGCTATAAACATAGAGCTAGAGTATTAAAAGGAATAGAACCAAAGAGAGATGATGGATAGGCACAATTTAATGGGTAATGAAAGTGAATTTTTGAAAAGCCAGCAATAGCTGAAAATCCCATATGCAAAAAGAAGGAATTATATAAACTATGGAAATGTAGTAAAAAAATTAAAACATACATGTATTGCCTGATTCTTAAAAAGAATCTGGGCAACATCTTAAATATTTAGTGAAAATCTGGCCAACACTTTAAATATTTAAAGTGCAATTTGGATGGGGAAAATAGAGTGTTCAGGGGTGAGTACCAGGTACCATATTGGAGTTTGCATTCTTCATGAGCAGGGGTTGGTACAGTCTGTTCAAGAGATCATTAGTGGGATATTCTAGATATCTATATAGGAGGGGTTTAGGGAATGGGTAAAGTGCTAGAAAAAGTCAAGAAATGGACTTTTCTTGAAGATCTTTTTTGAAAATAAATACTATGCTTATTTGAGATCCTTGGGGCTGGGGGGTGGTAATGGGTATTATGGGGATAACTGAAGCCATCTTTCACCCTGAACAATTGGCCCCCATCTATACTAAGAACCCAGACTCTCTTTGACACATTCAAACCACAAGGAAGTCATTACTGTAGGGAAGACTGCCATGTTGGGGTGACATAGTGTACAGCATACCTGTCTTTTTAAATTGCACTAGGCCTTCAGGAATTCTGTTAACAGAAAGGATATACCCATCTTCTGTTGTGACTTCATACTCCTCACAGGGATAGCCTTTATGTTGGATGATTTCACTCTATGGAAAAAGCACAATTTCTGTTGAGTTAAGTTCTGTATGGCTATATCCTCAATGATCCAAAAGTTAAAAAGTAGATGCCTTGATGCTGGAAGACATAGACAAGAAATTCCTTGCTTTTCTCTAGCTAATCATGTTATCTTAGAAAAATCACTCAGTTCTTCGCAGTTCTCATTTTCTTTACCTTTAATGTGGAGACTGGACTAAAATGATGGTCCTCTAAGTGTGGACCCTGGACTAAAATCATCAGTATCACTTGGACACTTGTTAGAGATACAAATTATCAGTTTCCACCCAAACCTATTGAGGATGAGGCCTAGCAATCTGTGCTTTAACAGGCTCCGTAGGCAATTCTGATGCACTCTAATGGGTGTGCATCAGAATCATCTGGGAAATTTACACATACAGGCTCCTGGGCTCTCTTTGAGTTAGGAATCGGGTAATTCTAATGCAACCAATGGGCCGCTTGTCTTATGAGAACCCCTGGACCATGCATTCCCTAAATTTCTTTTCAGCTTTAAAACCACAGACTCATCAAGAGAAGTACTGCTTAATATTTTTAGGTCAAGCATCCCTCAGTGAATTTGAGGGGTTTCAGGTTTCTTCTTGCCTATATATAGAGCCCTGGTTAAGGATCCTTATTTTATGCAGTTGTTACATGTAGGAAGTCTGTAAAATATGAAGCTGCAGAGATCTCCTAAGTATTCTTACTGTTTTTGCCCATTGTCATCACTTAAAGAACGAGGGGATTATTTCTATCAGTTGCTTTAAAAGGAACAAAAGAGGAGAAAGCCAGGTGCCAAATGCCCAATGGATTATATAGGGCAAAAGGGCATAGTAATCAAGAGAAAGGCCCTAGTGTCTCACTGCTTGAGTTTTAATCCTGCCTCTAACACTAATACACAAACTAGCTATATGATTTGGGGAAATTTACTTAACCTGTCCTTATTGCTCAGTTTATTCATTGTATGTTAGGTACACCAATGGTTCGTACTCCACAAAATTAGTGCAAAGAATGTAAAAAGATAATGCACATATAATACTAACTGGGTTACCTGGCATATAATAGGTACTGAAGGAGCATTGGCTAATACTATAATTAAAAACCACCCCACCCTTTCAAGTTATTCCTCTTCATCTTTCAGACTTCAGGTTAAGAAACCTTTCTTCAGAAAAACTTCCCTAAATTTCCTGGATTAGGTCCTCCTATTTCATGTTTTCTTCTTTGATTTCACTGTTCTTGTAATTAGTAATTGAGAGTCTATCTTTCCTGCTGGATTGTAAGCTCTGTGAAGTCAGACTTTTGATATTCTTAGATCTCTCTGTAACCTTAGTGCATAGCACAGTATCAGGGGCCTAATAGGTGTTCAATTAACACTTACTAGAAAAATACATAAATGAAGCCAACTGTATACCAAAATATAGAGCAGATTATATCCATCTAAATCAGCATATAGAAGCAGGCCCATTCACACTCTGAACCATTTTTATTCTATATCATTTAATTTATACCAGTAATCATATGAATTTTCTATTTTACTTCATCTCTCCATGCATAACAGGTCAATGCTAGAATCCAATTCAAAGGATTTTAATTTTAAGGCTCCTGATGCGTCAAGAGTGTACAGGTACTGGGCACATCCAGTGGGTGAGGCCCAGGGAGGTTGGCTCTGCCTGCAGCTGAAGAGATTCCCTCCACCCAGTAACCCAGAGGAATTTGTGTGGGAACTTCTCAGGGCCAGAGGATGGTTCCTGAGGATCTACGCCAATGTGCTAATAAACTGAATAAACCATCAAAAGACAGTCACTCTTTGGGATAATCAAATGAAACCCGATAGTTGGCATGATGAAGATTCAAACTATTTCTATGGCTTGTCAGAGTTTTAGAATCCATTCAAAGGAGACTACTGTGAAAAGGGTCTTAAATCTGTATAAAGGAGGGCATGTTAAATCTGTGACAAATCTATGGATCATGAACACCACACACAGTCTCACTCACCTGGGAGGATGTACTGCATAGTGGTTACAATTATGTGTTCAGACAGGCCTGCTTATAAATTGTAGCACTACCACCTACCAGTGATGTGGCCTAATTTAAGTTGTTTAACCTCTTTAATCCCAGCTCCTTCATTTGAAAAATGGGGATTATCCTACCTACTGTATAGGACAGTGAAGATGAAATGAAATTAGTTTTCATCACAATTCTGCTGTTGGATAAGTGTTAGTATATGGTGGACATTAAAACTCAACTAAGAATTTTAAAGTAAGCCAAAAAAAAAAAAAAAAAAATCCTCCGGGATACCTAAAGAGATATCGTATCATTCATGAATTTCACTCACCGGAAGCTCTCTCTAGCATTTATTAGGCTCCTTTTACTGCCAGTCAACAAAGTGACCAGTCCAAAATAGGATAACAAGAATACATTAGAATGATGTAGGATGCTACTAGAAGTGAGTGCCCTAATAATAAGTGAGGGCTAACACCTTCGTAATATGGGAGAAAGTAGAAAAAGAATCAAAGCACAGATAAAATGGAAATAATTGAGGGTCTGGGCTTGACCCAAGATACTTCAATGATTTCTCTGCTCATAGGATAAATAAAAAAATTCAAGAAAAAGTTAAATTGTGTTTGAATCCCAAAGGGATTAAGTGATTAGCCTGACTGAATTTGTTGGAGGAAAACCCAGTTTACTCACCCAATTTATCAGTTTAGCACTTTCCATTTACAATATGCTAATTTATTACTATGCTCTACTAGCAAAAACTACCACCATATATAAATATAATGCAGATAATACACAGATACAAACATTAACATGTAAGGCACTTCATCTCCCCCAAAACATTATGAAAAATCCCAACTTACAATATTCATGAATGCTTCTGGGTCCACATCTTTAGTTGGCATACGTCCTGAATTCACATTTCTTTGGAACAAATACGCCACCAGAATCAGAAGCCACATCTCAGTTCTGTGTGAAACAATCCACTCTCTTGACAAGATTTTTGACATGGTCCAACATCTGCACTTATGTTTTCCTGGTGATATAACAACTAATTCTAAAGTCAGACGGATCTGTAGGTTTAAAAATTCAGGTAATTCTTTCCCCAAATTCTGGAGCAAATTCAATAAGCTTGGTTGACAGAGATGAAAGAACACAAAGTACAATGTGAACATTGTCTAGGATGTCCCAACACCATCTGGCTCCTCCCACTCCTTCACACAATTTGCAGTCACCAATCCTTCAGCTTGTAAATGTGTAAATTTGATGCAACCTGGAGTTATGTGCATATGATGAAGCCCATAAAACCCGTTTTCTTCATTAGCAGGTAATAAGGGCCATAGGGAGCAGCTTTTCTTTTTTTCTTAGTTTTTATCCTTCTTTGATAGCTAGAAAATACTACAAGTTTCTATAGTCACATGCTAAGGCTCTGGTGATCTGTCCTTTGGTTGCAGATCAAGGTAGTAATAAGTATTTTTATTGAAAATGTCAAAAAGTTTTAGGACATTTTCTATTTTTAGTAATGGTTGAGAACATTGGAAGAAAATAAATCTTCCATGTTTAGGCCATTTCTATTTAGCTCAACTAAATTGACTTGTATGAACTGTTTTATTTTGGTTTGTACTCACTAGTTAATTGCTGAGAGATTAGTTTAATGGATACCTGCCAGTTAAATTGTCTTCAATAACTAAAATGAGTTGCAGCTTGGTTATTTTTCGTGAACTAAATGTCCCAGTTCAATCAACTGTGTGGCAATGTGAGCGATTCCTTAGCCAAGAGGATAGAATTATCGTCATTTTAAGTAAAGAATGTGTTAGAATTTAAGAAAAAATATTATTTAAAGTAAAATATTTCTTTGCTTTTACATCAACTCTTCAGAGCTGAACTAACAGCAGCCACATTAGAATGAATGTTGGAATGTGGTTGGCGAAGGAGCCAAAGCTGGAACAGGAATGGCGAGTCTGTGAGAAAGTATCTGCCCATAGACTCAGCCTCACCCACTCCGGGCAGGCTGCACCTATGATGAGGTAAGCCTGCAGCTCTTCTCTGGACCAATTTCAACACTCCCACCATTGTTGATCTGATGCATGCTAAGGAGGAGTTATTTGACCTAATTTAGAAGAGCAGAGAGAGCATTTGTCCCACACTGCAGAGCCCATATCCTCAGTATCCACTGAATACATTCTGAAGTTATGCAAAATGAAATTTTAGAAAAGAACTTTGGAGCCTACTGTTGACATTTTAGGATTTTAAGGTGCTGTATAGCTAGATGGAAAGAAAATTGCATTCCGCTCTTTCATTTTTAGAAATGTGAAGACATGTTAAATGACTTGCCCAACAGTACCTAGGTTCATAGTGGCAAGGCCAGAACTAAAATTCAGGTATTTTAATTGATTGTTTAGTAGTATTACCACATCGGGAAAAAACGTAATGCTTCCATATCCTCTTCCCCATTCAAGGACAGAAACTTCACATGCTAGTAAAAACAACTACACCAATCTCTGTGAATTGTCTCTTTTAAAGTTCTCTTCTGGATTTAAAATTCAAAATAATTCTTAATAATTTCATTATAATCTACTCACATTTGCTCCAATAAAATCTACTCGCATTTGCTCCAATGTATTCAGGTAAGATCAACTCCTACATTGGATTAATATATTTGTGAATACTGTACAGATTTATTAATGAAAGCATTGATGCCAATAAACTGACTAGTTCAGAAACAATCCTACATTTTTGGTAGTAGGACTACTTCTCACTGTCCACAGCCCCCTCTTTTTTTTCAGCCTTTAGAAACTGTGTCCCCCCTGGGTACAAGCATAATGCAGGGAAAATGAAATACAATTTGGTTCTCAAATTCTTAGGTAACTTTATGAGCTCTCAACTGTCATTTTGGAAGCAGGAAAGTAATATCCTAAGTCCAGCTCAAAGAACTACATTTTGAACAAATGTTAAATAAGTACAGTGTTCCCCATTGCAGAATTTTAGCAATGACCTTATCGCCTTAGCAATAAGGCGATAACCCATGGAAAGCATCAACAGTACTATAAAGAGAGATGGGGTACCCAAATGTGCCAATGTGACCTCAAACTTGGAATTGTTTATCTGAGAGAATTTTAAAAAGAGGTTTCTATCAAGGAAATGTGTCATCTTTTAAAATGGCTTTTTAACCATCTCGATATATAAAAAGAAGGATCTGAAACACCTCAACATCTTGAAACTAAGGAAATGGGTCCTCCTTAATGTGGACTGTCTATAAATCAATTAAATATCAAAACTACTTAAAAGCAACTGGTCAAATGGGAGAGAGATTGAGGAAAAACGTTCTAAGAAAAAGGGAACAGAGAATCAACATGCAAACTTACAAATAAATGCAATGTGTGTAAAAACTATAAAAATTGAAACAGTTACAACAAATGAACAGGACAAAACAAACAAACAAAACCAGTAATATAGAGTTAAAAACAAAACAAAACAAAACAAAACAAAACAAAACAAAACAAAACAAAAACCCTGAAACCGGGAGAGAATTTCTCCTCTGTTTGAGTTGCCAGTAAAGGCAACTCAAGTTAGTGTTCCTTTCCCCCAATGTTGAATTGAATTTTATTAAAACAATTTTTTTCAGGTTTTATACACTGAAGCCCTGAGCCAGTCGAGGCTGTGCCATAAAATCTGTCTGAAAGTCCAAGTTAATGGTCTTGTCAGAATCAGTCCATGATTAAATGACCGAAACTTCCGTAGTGATCAAGCTCATGCCCTACTCCTCCCAACACTAGTTATCTTCCAGGAGACTCCAGGCCTTCATGTAAATGGCCTTGTGGTTTATCTGCCCTCCCAGTTTCACAGACATGCCTGAAAATATAGAAATCTCATTTTGACACCAATCAATACCTCTTAGCTATGTTAATCAACATGTGATGGTTCTATTTTTAAAGAAAATGTAAAATTGTTTTATTTTACTCGTAGAATAAAGTTACCAAAACCTAAAATAAGTTGTTAAATTTAAAAACTTAGAAGTTTTGGGAAATATTTTAAGCATTATTGCAAAACAATGTACATTATTGCAAAACAATGTACAAGTTAACAGAATCTACTTATGTTTATGTTTAGGCACGTGGAAACCTACAGAATTTTAAAATGACAATTGTGCAATATTGTGGTTGCTGGGATTATAGAAGGTATACTTTTTTTAGGTGAGTTAATTTCTGAAAACACAAATATTCATGCCCTACATTCACTTTAGAAAATTCTAGAAAATTCAAGAATATACAGTACTCTTCCATTAACATCAGATTTTTCTAGAAATTTATCCATTTCTTCTAGGTTATCTAATTTGTTGAAACATAATGGTTCATAGTAATTTCTCATAATCCTCTTTGTATTTCTGTGATATCAGTTGTAATGTCTCCTCTTTCATTTATGATTTATTTTTATTTGAGCCATCTCTCTTTTTTTCTTAGTCTAGATAAAAGTTTCTCTATTTTGTTTATCTTTTCAAAATATGAGCTCTTACTTTCATCAATCTTTTCTATTGAATTTATCATAAAAAAAGTGTTAAAATGTTGTGAAGTTAAGACACTTAACATTTTCAGTTTTGAAAATGTGTCTTGACATTTTCATTTTTGGTTTCTGGGTTTTCTGAGGTGTTTTTTTTTTCTGACAGATTTTCTTTAATTCCTGTTTATAAAAATGTATTCTATATTTTCACAAATTTTTTCATTTAGAACTCTGGACGATTTAAATTTTGCTTCTCAGTATTGAATCTGGATTATTGTTTTCTAAGTAATGACTTAATTTTACCAGTATCACTTATATAGCCTTTGCTGATTACACTGCTATGAACGTCACCTTTAAAAAATCTTGACGTGCCAGAGAGCTTACGTGATTTTTCTCGAGCATGCTTCTCAACAGGGAGTGATTTTGTATCCCAGAGGACTTTTGGCAATGTCTGGAGACATTTTGGTTGTCACCACTAGGGGAATGCTACTGGCATCTAGTGGCAGAGGCGAGGGATGCTGCTAAACATCTATGTACAATGCATAGTATAGATACCAAAACTGAACTTACTGAACCAAAATGTCAGGAATGCTGAGGTTGAGAAATCTTGGCTTCAGTCATCACAATATATAGATATAGGTCTGAAAAACAAATCCTACCTAGAGAAGGTATATGCACATTTAAAAAAAAAATCAGTATTTAAAATTATTGGCTTTTTCTATCTGTTGATAAAACCTTTGCCTATGAGCTTGTCATCATGATTTAATTAACAGCTGTCTGTTTTTCAGGTGAGAAAAAATGTGACCTTTCCTCATTGTCATTTCTATGAGATGCTCCCTATTCTCCACAAATGAAATATTTTAATTTTACCAACTGTAGAACACACTGTTTGATCCTCTGGACAACAGATACATATACTCATTGCGTAATTTTCTTCAAAGCACTGGTTTTAATAAGACCAGGTAGGGACAAAGTTTTCAAACTTGACTTTACCTCTCATATCCAAGAAAATGTTGACTGGGGATCATCTGATGATGCTGATTTCAGTTCCACCCCAGACCCACTGAAGCAGAGTCTCCAGGTTTGGGGCCCAGGAATTTATATTTTTACCAGGTGAACCAAGTGGCTCTGAGGAAGAGCTGGGTTTGGAGGCCATGGCCTTGCAGCACTTACAGACATCCTGTCTGCAGGGCGAGAAGCTCTAATCCCTGTAAAGCTAATTGTTTCAGCTTGGCCCCTTTCCTGGAGAGGAATTTGGTCACAGACAGTGAAATAAGCCTGGAGCTTTTAGGGTTAAAGTTTGCCCTGTATCCACCAGCATAAAAAAAAAAATGTAGTAAAATGATGATTTATAATAACCACAACCTCTTTGAGGTTTTAAAAATGTATAAGGAGAAACTATAGGGGTTGAAGAAACAAAACATACAGGTTACTAATTTCTGCAACTGTTAATGATGCTGTATGTTGGTTCAGTTTTCTTTGATCTCAATGTGGACGTAAGCATCAATTAAGTATCATAAAAATGGGTTGCATTTAACAAACAAATATAGCAAAGCCTAGAGAATAGGATGACGTGGGTTTGGGCTGCATGATGCCAAGTGGAAAACGCTGTCAATCACTTAATGCCACCCATAGAGGTATTTTGCAAATACTCTGATAAACTGAACTTTCCATGTTTTATCGAGATGTTTAACATCCAGGTCACTTAAATCCAGAATAACAGAGGTATGAAAACAGCAGTAAACGGCCTCAACTTCCAAAATTGCTTCAATATCAGCAAAATAATTTTCTTAAGTACACTTAACAGTTAGGGGAAAAAAAGGTTATTTGGGAGTCTTTAGATCATGGCATTCCCAATTGATTAGCTTTAAATAGATTCATTATCTTTATCATCAAAATGGTTTCACAAAGGATGTGCCAAAAAAGAAAGAAAATTTGAAATCAATTGACGAAAATTGAATATATGCCTACAAATCGTGAAGGAAGATATTTGTGATGAAAGAATTAGTCAAAAAAAAAAAAAGAAAAATCAGAGGGCCAGCTAGACATAGCTCCTCTCTAGTGGAGTGCATGTTTGGTGAAAGAAAGGGAAGAACAGAAATCAGAGTGTCTCTGAGGTCCCTTCTCACCCTAGGGACTTGTTGATATCTGTATATCAATTTGTCATTTGCATGATGTGAAACCTGGCTGGAAATGTGACTGTGGGCCAAGGAGGAATATTTCTTCAAGTGCACATTACTCAAAGAGGAAAATTAGGGCACCAAATAGTCCTGAATTGAGTATAAAATCACGACTCCTTCTGAGGCCTAACTCTAGAGTTCACGGTTTCTGGAGCAGGGAATTTGGCTAGTGAGGGCAGGCTTATAGAAATTTGAGAACAGAATTAGGAAGAGGGCCTTAGAATTTTTACACCTATTATAAACCAGCTGGAGAAGTGTAAATGTTGAATTTAAAACAACCTAAGAGTTGCGAGTCAATTTATGTCGATAAATAGACCTAATATTAATCTGATACAGAGTTAATTTATCCAAGAAGGTAGATAAGTAATTTAGGAGCTACCTAAGTCAATTCCCTTGTTCCCAAACATATTTCTTCTCCTAATTATGAAATATGTATTTTGTTTTGACATAAGGCCTGAGACTCTACTGATAAAAAAAGAATTGGTTAATAAGGCATTCAAGTGAAGTGGAAGGCACGTTGGCGTAGGAGTGAGGGTCTAGGGTCCCTTGCTAGCAAGATGCGTGACTGTAGGGAGGTCCCTTCTCCCATCCAGGTCTTGGAATCTGTAAAATTCAGTTGGAACCAGATTCGTAATTTTGAAGCAGTATTTTGTAGAAGCCTCGTTTCTGTAGAAGGGTTCCAAGTAGTCTGCCAAAGTATGAATTAAATTTTGTTTTCAAGTATAATTGTACCTATTTAAATGACTTTATTTCACATGTAATCTCAAATGTATATGTTGTATTATCAAGCTAGCAGCTTAGAGCAAAACTTCCTCTGCTGTCCTGTATAATTGAAGAGAAATGAAATACTTCAGCAACAATTATGACTTCAACTACTTTTCTGTGCAGATTTTATCATATCATATAGTCAACACAACAGAGCATAAATGTGTAAGTCAAGACTGATAGAGCCAGAGCACTGTTGCGTGTAATAATTTCTAATCTGGGGGTCATCAAAGTAGCTTCATCCTTATCACTTTACTTCATAATGGGTCAAAGTTATAAATTTGAGTTTTATATGATAAACATGTATTAACCATCTATTTAATTATTTTATATATTTGGAATCTTGTTGAATATTTTTTTTGGAAAAGATTTGTTACCTATAAAATGTTTTTAAATCACTGGGCAAGATGGTTTTTATAATCTCTCTCTCCTCTGACACTATATCTGGGTCCCCTTAAAAAAATTAGAAAATATCTACTTACGTTGTCACCCTTTCAGATGTTGAAAATTTTGATGTAAGTAGTAGAGAAATGGCTGGAGATTATTTTAGGCCTGGAGCACTTGAGGGGAAGTCAGGCTTGGGTGGATTCAAATTTAGGGTTTAGGGTCAGACAGAGAGCAGCATGAAGCACCACAAAACTTTATGAAAGGAGAGGGGAACTAAATCATGGGAGGGGTCACCAAAGGCACAAAAGTCACAGAGACTATAATTTCCCTGGCCAGGATTTCCCTTCTGGGGTGCAGCAGTGCATGGTTGTTCAACTCTGATTTTGGAAATAATTGAATTTATAGGAGACTAATATACTGAGGTTGACAAAGACCTGACAGATAAGCTAGTTTATTTTACAGATAAAACAGGCCCAGAAGATATTTAACTGAGAAATCCAAAGCACTAATTTGAAAAGGCAGATGCACCCCTACGTTCATTGGCACATTATTTACAATAGCCAAGATATGGAAACAACCGAAGTGTCCATCAATAGGTAATTAGATAATGAAGATGTGGTACATATATAGAGTGGAATGGTACTTGGCCATAAAAAAGAATGAAATCTTGCCATTTGCAACAACATGGATGAACCTAGAGGGTATTATGCTATGTGAAATAAGTCAGACAGAAAAATACAAATACTATATGATTTCACTTACATGTGGAACCTAAAAAATGAAATAAACAAACAAAACAGAAACAAACTCATTGATACAGAGAACATTTTGAGGGTTGCCAGATTGGGGGTGGGTGGGTGAAAAAGGGGAAGCGATTAAGAAGTACAAATTGCCAGTTATAAAAACAGTCACAGAGATGTAAAGTACAGCATAGGGAATATAGTCAATGATACTGTAATAACTATGTGTGATGCCAGGTGGGTACTAGGCTTATCAGGTGATTACACCGTAAGTTATATAAATGCTAATCACTATGTTGTACACCTGAAACTAATAATATTGTATGCCAACTTCATTGAAAAATTAAAAGAAAAAAGAAAAACAGGCTCAGAAGAAAGAAACAACTTGCCCAAATGTTTAAGATCAGCTTCAGCATGATCGAGGCTAAGGCAACAAGGGGCAGCAGGGAATAAAGAGTAGAAAGAAAGTAGAATCAATAGAGGCCCTTCTATAGCTTTATTAGCATCCAGGGGACATCCTAGCAACAACTGTTTAAAAGAGTTAAATGCTAAGTGTCTCTAATCAAAAATTGCCTCTCCTTTTCATGCATTCTTACTTTTGGGATTCTCTCCATTTCCAGAACATAGCAGCAGGTCACCTACCTCACCTTGTCACTAATGCTGACATATGACATTATTTCCAGAAGATTATCCCCGAGTGTTCCTGCCATGAACTGTTTATTTGATTGTCTGTGATACGCCTGGTAAATCTTTCCAACAGGGAGTATGCAGCCGATTGTTAAACATATTATTACAAACAAACAAAATAGATAAAAATAACCAACAAAATATCCAGAAACTTTATAAACAATTTAAAACAATGCCCTTAAATATGCGGAAGAAAAAAAAAACACTTTTTTTTTTCCTGCTCTTTCCAAGCTGTAATATACCTAATGAAGGATAGAAAAACTGAGGATCATAAAAGACTCCAGCTGTCACTGTGTTTCTTTAAATTTTTTCCCAGGGCCATTAAAGGGGCAAGCATGAGGATGTGTAGGTTTATTTATAGAGCCCGGAAATGCCAGGTGAAGCTTCCAGCCACAGGCGATACCTAGCATAGAATCCTGCCTACAAGACACTATAGAGAATAGTAAAATCTGACAGACCTGGGTTCAAAAGCTCAACTTTGTCATTCACCAGCTATAAGCCCTTGGACAATTTGCTGATTTTTCCTTTTCTTACCTACAAATGGATACTAATAATTATACCTTCCTTGTAGCATTGCTGTGTAGCTTAAGTAAAATATATGTGTGAGGTGCATAGCATCGTGCCTGCCACCTAAGGTAGAAGCTGCTTAATGTGTGGTTGCTATTTAGTGTCCCTATTCCTATTGTTAGAATTACCATCAATATGTAGGCTGGAGGTAGAGAAGACCAAAAACAAAGCTGGAAATTGTATACCTCATATTTCAGTTAAAATGCACAAGAAACCTGCAACAGGCAATCCTGACAACAGACCATGCCCTTTAGTAGTTCTTGTTTGCAGGTGTGGTTAGGCAAAGCTGCCTGGCTGGGTGCTGGGCTGCTCTGACCACGATGGGTTTTGCCACGGCAACACTTAGCAAGAGAGTAATTTGGAAGTTCTCCATCTAACAATCTGTGTAGTCAGCCAAAGAAGAAATTTCCTTTAAGGCTACACGATGTGATTGTCTTTATTGATTAAACTATCGAATCTATTGTCGGCTGAGCATGTACCATGAGACTTTTCTGAAATAGGCAAAGGCTGAAAAGACCTTTCCCATTTTGCCATAATGAGGAATGTCCATCCGCTCCACGTTTTGCAAACACTGATACTAGAAGAGTTTATGCATTCATCTAAACACCCCTAGATAAAATTAGCCTCCCTTTTTTCCCCTTTAAGAAGTTAGTCCATTTCCAGAACACCTCTTTCTGCCTTCTTCTTTCTCCAACCGGTGGTCAAGTCAAGGGGAAGGCAAATATATTTTCTTGCTTAGCAAATATGAAATAAAAAGATTCTTCTCTTTCTTTTCTGAAATAAGTTACTAACACTTATTTCCCCTTTTCTTTTATTCACTCAAATTTGCAATTAAATCCCTTTAAAAATGTTCTTTTTTTTTTCCAGTGTAAACTCTCTGATGGGAAATTTGGCAATATGTATAAAAAATTCAATATTCTTAATTCAGAAATTTATTTCTAGAAGCCATCAGTGCTGAACAAAATTATTTCTAAGGAACAGAGTGGAAAACTAGAAACAGCAAAAATAGCCATTGAAAAAAAATGGCTTGATTTGGTTCATCCTGACACAGTCATTAAAAATATATTATAGACATATATTACATGTAATGAAAAAACATTCATAATATATGGGGAAAATGAAAGCGACTAAACAGTATTTATTGAATATTTTTAAAGTTATAAATGGACATGGATAGAAATGGACCAGAGCGAAATCTATCAAAATATTAACCAAGTAGTTTTCTCTGAGTGGAGAGGACATTGTTTATAATTTTCTTTGAGAGCTTCTATTTTCTAAAATGTCTATAAAAAAACAGATTTTACTTTTGCAATTGAACAAAAACAAAATAAACCTTTTTATTTAACTTATGAGAACATTCTCAAGCCCATTTTAATTGAAAAGAAAGGCAGTGCAATTTAGGAGCAGAAAGAACCATAGCTATGACCTACCTCAGTGCACAGTTCATTTTCTGAAGGTGGGCTGATTCAGGAATGTGTGTCCTCGGCTCAGATGCTATTGTATAAATGGAGGTCAAAGTAGAGGAGGAAGCTGGACACCGACCACACAGAGCTTCCCTATAATCAGTCATCATCTTAGCAACTAGCTTCACTGCCTCGGGTCTAAATTCTTCAGCAGTTGCTTTCTGCTACCATTTCCCCTAATGACCCACTCAAGTTTATTAGGCCGTGTTTCCCAAACGTAGGCTATACACCCACCAGTGGGGCTATGGAAGATTTTAGCTAATACATGGCATGGTAGTAAATAACACTGAATCACATGAGAGTTAGTCTCTGTATTAGTTTCCTATTGCCACTGTAACAAATTACCACAAACTTTGTGGCTTGAAATGCCACAAATGAGAGATGAGTTTATTCTCTCATAGTTCTGAAAATCAGAAATCTAAGATCAAGTTGATGGTAGGGCTGCATTCTTTCTGGAGACTTGAGGGGGAACATCTGTTTTCTTGCCTTTTCTGGATTCTAGAGGCTGCCTACATTCTTTGACGTGTAGAGCATCACTTCACCTTCTGGGTGCTTCATTGTCATATCTCCTTTTTCTGACTTTGACCTTGCCTCCCTTTTATAAAGACCCTTGTCAATACATTGGGCCCACCCAGATAATCCAGAATCAACTCCCCACCTCAAGTTTCTTAATCACCTTAACTTAATTACATCTGGAAAAACTCTCTTTTGTCATATAAGGTCATATAGCCACAGGTTTCTGGGATTAGGACGTGGACATCTTTGGGGTCCATAATTCATCCCACCATAGCCTCCCTATTAAATGTCTTTCAACCTCTGAGTGCATCAAGGAGAAAGTCTAACTTTCATTTATATTTCTGTTTCCAGAATTGCTAATTCTCCCTTTCAAATTAAGAGAACAAATTTAACACACGGTAGGCAGTTCTAAAACTCAAGTGCTGTGACTAGTCTATTTTATTATCACTTATGTGGGTTTTGTTATTATGTTTATGGTTATCTTCAACTTTTGGCAAATAATACTTTTCTTCCCAATTACAGTAGCTACAGAAAGTTTCTTTTAAAAGGGGACTTTTAATCCCTTTTTAATAAGGACTTTTAATAGGCAAATTGAGATTTTTAAATAAGCGGTATTATAAATGGCATGCAGATATGGCAAACGTTGTGAATGAAGAATGTGAATGACTAAAGTTTGGGAAATATTGCCTTAGAACACCACCCTGCTTACAATTGGGGAAGAAGCAGGATGTTCAGGGACGTTTCTGCTCCCGGCTTAGCTCTGCACGAGGCCTCCCTTGAAGAACTGACACGATTTCCTACCTGCCCCTTCGGGCAGTGGGTTCTGTGCATGAGTAGAAGGGTGAACCATCAAGACAGGGAGAAAGGCGTTGCTTCTCATTCATGACGACTGCAAGTCACCAATGGAAAACCTATGGGATGCCATTTACTGGGCATCAGAAATGTGCGAATCTGCTTGCAGACTTGCTGAGAGGCAAAGTGAGTCCATGCCCTGAAGTGGTCTCTCTCTGGGAGACAACTAGACATCAGGGCATTGTAAGGTAGGAAAAGGCTAGGTCCATAGGGAAAAGGATGATACAGTGCCACAGAGTTCAAACAGGGAGCTGTTCCTATCAGCTTGAAGGTAGAGAGGAATGGTTGAGGCTGGAATAGACGGAGCATGGGGAGGATCAAGGAACTATTTACAGTGAAGGTAAATTTTAATTCAGGGACTTTACTAGGAATTTCCCCAAGCATTTAGGGTGGGAGCTTCATCACTGCCTACAATTTAGGTTTTCCCTTGATGGCATCCTCACTCCACATTAGGAAGGTTTCCTGAGTACCAACTACTTGCCAGACTTGTGCAATAATGTGCTGATACAAAACTAGATTTTAGGGCCGGCCCAGTGGCTCAGGCGGTTAGAGCTCCATGTTCCTAACTCCGAAGGCTGCAGGTTCGATTCCCACATGGGCCAGTGGGCTCTCAACCACAAGGTTGCCAGTTCAACTCCTCGAGTCCCGCAAGGGATGGTGGGCTCCACCCCCTGCAACTAAGATTGAACATGGCACCTTGAGCTGAGCTGCCACTGAACTCCCAGATGGCTCAGTTTGTTGGAGCACGTCCTCTCAACCACAAGGTTGCCAGTTCAATTCCTCGACTCCCGCAAGGGATGGTGGGCTCCACCCCCTGCAACTAAGATTGAACATGGCACCTTGAGCTGAGCTGCCACTGAACTCCCAGATGGCTCAGTTTGTTGGAGCACGTCCTCTCAACCACAAGGTTGCCAGTTCAATTCCTCGACTCCCGCAAGGGATGGTGGGCTGCGCCCCCTGCAACTAGAAACGGCAATTGGACCTGGAGCTGAGCTACGCCCTCCGCAGCTAAGACTGAAAGGACAACTTGAAGCTGAACAGCACCCTCCACAACTAAGATGGAAAGGATAACAACTTGACTTGGAAAAAAGTCCTGGAAGCACACACTGTTCCCCAATAAAGTCCTGTTCTCCTTCCCCAATAAAATCTTTAAAAAATAGTGTTTCAATTCATTAAAAAAAAAACCCAAAAAACTAGATTTTAATTTTCTCACTGTTAGATGATATTTTAGATGATTGGTCTTCTCTTAACAAAAGATTTAAAAAGATTTTTCTTTACCTTTGATGTAATCTGCCGAGGATGCAAAAACTCTATGTCTTATCAAATATTTCCTGTACTTCACATTGTCTTTCTCGGGTCTTTCATTAGTTAGAAACACTAAGTCTTTTCAATATTAAAAGAGCTAAGGTATTTGTTTGTTTTTCTGTTTGTCTAAACAGACGATTGTAAGAGATACTTTGGGCCTCCGTGTGGTTTTCAGGCTGTTGACATAGATTTTGATTTAGTCTATTTACTTTAAGTCTGTACTAATTTCCGGTCTTATCCACTGTATAGAGACCTAAGAATTCTCTAACAAGCAGGAGTTTTCCTGACTAGACAATCTATCCTGGGCTTCCTACTGGGAGACAAAACAAAGAAATGTTACAAGCACAGGATTTGGATTGAAAAACTCTGGAATCAAGACTCAAATTTGCTTCTAATTCTTAAATATTTGACCTGAGCTAGTATTTAAGTTTCCTGAGCCTCAGTGTTCTTCTACAAAATAGATAAGCATAGTACCTGTAGCACAGATACAGACAAGGATAAATGACTTACACTATGTCTTTAACAAAAGCTACATAAGTTAATAAGTGCAAAATAAGTGCTAAATAATGTTAGTTATTTAAATTACTAGCCTCACAGAGTTGAAATTCACCATCATACCGCGTTTCCCAAAAAATCTGACCTAGCCGGACCATCAGCTCTAATGCATCTTTTGGAGCAAAAATTAATATAAGACCCAGTCTCATTTTACTATAATATAAGACTGGGTATAATATAATATAATATAATATAATATAATATAATATAATATAATATAATATAATAAACATATACTGGGTCTTATATTAATTTTTGCTCCAAAAGACGCATTAGAGCTGATGGTCCCACTAGGTCTTATTTTGGGGGAAACACGGTAGTTTAAACTCAATATGTAAATCATAAGGGTAGGAATCATGTTTTACTTCTTTCATACCATAGCTCCAGCCTCTAACATATAAGAGATGCAGGGTAAAAATTCTAAATTAATGACTTGTAACTTTGAAGAGTTGTTCAAATACTTCTTTGGCAGGGATTACAAAGACCACTTATCACTAAGGAGACCTCCAACATCCCAAGTCCTGCACAAAGTAGGCTTACGGTTGAACAGAAAAATGATTCCATGTTACAGTTTTCTCCCTTCTAGAAGCTGCCAATATTCAGAATCCTGAACATGTAGTACAAAATCACACCAAATATATTAAATTGATATAACTGATGAGAGTGATGGTGATGTACCACGAGACTCCTACTGAAAATAACTTATAAATTAAAAAAGAATATTTTTAAGAAAGAGCAATAAAAACAAGAAAATCCCATTTATTAAGAAATGCAATGTTGTGATTTAATCTCAATTATACTCCAGTTTAAGGCAAACAGTGTGGACAAATCCTGTCAAAGAGAATGAGAAAGATGCGTGGGAACATTTAAGTATACAAATCTTTTTTGAATAAAAGATGTGTATCTGGTTAAGAAAGCAAAGGCAAATGTAACTGGAAAAGCAGGTGAAATCAAATTATGGGAAACTCTGAAGGATAGATGGAGGATTTAGGATTTGATGGAATAAAATAAAAAGCAGAGAGTCAATGTAAATTCTGGTAGAGTGGAATTTTGTGTTGAAAATACCCTTTAAAAAGTAATAGGGAAGATGGGTCAGTGGAAAGGCTTGTAATTAAATATATTAGGGAGGAAGCAATAAAGCTTTTTTTAGGAAATTAATGTAGAAATACTACATTGGATCAGCATTCTGAAAATATAGTTCTAACCTTATTTTACACTCTACCTCATACACCTTGGACAAGTCACTTAAATTCTCTATGACTGTGCTTACTCCTATCTAAAGTCAGAGGGTTGGATTCCATCACAGTTTCCTGCAACATACTGATGGCAAGATAGACAATTTTAAATGGAATATAGAACAACTTAAACACTTCAAGTTATGTATTCATAGTAGTAGTAGTAGTAGTAGTAGTAATAGTAGTGGTATTTTACAATTACCTTCTTTACGTAAAGTTATACTGGCTACGCATAGCAGATGATACAAATTTTAAAAAGAATCTTTTTTTTTTTTTTGCTTCTAACCATGAGAAAATAGCAATGTCTGGAATTATCATCTTAACATAAAAACTAGAAAACTGGAACCAAATTCATAAGCAACAGTTTTCAGACACTGGTGATCCGGAAGCACTGTGATCACTAACAGGAAGAAAACAAGTACGGGGAGCCCCCTGGAAACCTTAGTGTTCTGCCTACCAGCAATTTCCATATTATAGCAAAGGTAGAGGAACCCAAAGAAAGGTCAGCGGTTTAGTTGACGTAAGGAGACAGACACTGGAATACAGGGAGGATAAGGAAAATAAAATCTGTGGGCCAGAATAACAAAGAGGAGCAGTCAAGAGAAAGAGCTTCTGAAATGTGGAAAGGCATCCCCAGAGCCTATGGCTAAATAATAATCTACCAATGCAAAGGGTAAAATTCCACAAGAGTAGACAAAGTAAGACGTTCAGAAAAAAACAACTGCCAAAGAACCCTAAGTAAAACATTTCTAGAGTATACATAGGGATTAATTTAAGTTCCCACCAACCAGCAGGAAGAGACCTTTCTGAACACATGGGAACTCACTAGAGACTGCAGAAAATGCATACCTCAGTAGTAGGGCAAAACTTCCTCAGAGGCGAGAGTACTCTAGACCTGCGCTTGGGACATTAAAAAAAGCCTCAAAACAACCAAACACAGCTGCAAGTAAATTAACTGACTGCCTCAAATTTTCCAACTCTATTTAAAAAAACACAATAAAATTCATCACTCAGTAATGCAAAAGTCAATGTGTGGCATCCAACAAATATTTTTAAAGCATCCATGAAAATATAACCCTTAAACAAGAGAAAGTCAATTAATAGAACTCACAAAGAACAGAGATAATTAAGTAAGCAGAAAGTATGTTAAGCTAGATATTAAAATATGCTTATGATGTTAGAGGACTTAAAGAAAAACATGAAAATAAGGAGGAGAGATACCCAAAAAAGACCTAAGTGGGATTTCTAGAAATGAAGAGTACAGTATCCACAATAAAAAATGCATCAGATATAGTCACAACACATTAGACAGTGCAAAAAAAAAAAAATTTGTCAATGTAAAGCCATAGGAACAGAAACTATCTCAAATGAAGCACACAGAGAAAAACACAGGGGAAAAAGACAGACTCCGTGATTTGTGAGGCAATAGCATGTGATCTAACACACATGTAACTAGAGACCCAGAAAAAGTAAAGGCACAGAAGATATTTGAAGAAATTATGAACAAAAATTTGATGAAAACTATATATCCACAGACCCAAGAAACCTGTAGAGTTCCAAGTAAGATACATACAAAACCACAATAAGAATCACCCAAATCAAATTGCTGAAAATCATTGATAAAAAGAAAATTTAAAAAGGTACCTTAAGTATCAAGAAAGAGATAAGAAATTACATACTTACTAAAAATTGTGTATGCCAAAAAGCCAATGAACAACATTTTTAAAGCACTGAAAGAATAACAACAAAATATGAAGCAGATCAATCTAAAATTCTATTGTCAGAAAAAAATATCTTTCAGAAATGAAGGCAAAAATACCTTCACTAATCAGCCCATCTAAAGATTCTAGGAGCCTCTCAAACCTTTTCTATGTGCACTTTTCTCCCTCCCTCCTGTGGGAGAAGTCTCAGGATTGTGTGTTTTTCTTAATCATCACCAATCATCAGGGAAATGGAAATCAAAATCACGGTGAGAGGTGAGATATGACCTCACACCCGTTAGGATGACTATTATTAAAAAATCAAAAGACAAGTGTTGGCAAGGATGTGGAAAAATTGGAAACTTTATACACTGTTGGTGGGAATACAAAAGGGTGCAGCTGCTATGGAAAACAACATGAAGTTTCCTCAAAAGGTGGAATTACCATATGATCCAGCAATCCGATTACTGGGTATATATATCCAAAATAATTGAAATCAAGACCTTGAAAAGACATATGTACTCCTGGTTCATTTCAACATTAATAGTCACAAAAGCCAAGATATGGAAGCAATCTAAATGTTCACTGATGGACAAATGGATAAGGAAAATGTAAGATGTTTGTGTGTGTGTGTGTGTGTGTGTGTAATTTACATATGTGATATATATGTATGTGTGTGTATATGATATATATATGTATATAGAGGGTACCAAAAATGTATACACATTTTAAGAAAGGAAAAAACTGTATTAAAATTGTAGTACTCAATACTGATAATAAAAGATGAATACAAGTCACATTTGACTTCTGCAACTA